>NC_091282.1:528078273-528381773 GCF_032444005.1 Ranitomeya imitator
GACAGAAATTTCAGATCACTGCTGAATTGAGATACACATCTTGTAGCATGACATATGTGACCCTGGCTATGGGGCATCCTGGCATCACACATAGTATTGTTCTTCTACCTTCTAAACTAGTAGAAGAACATCCCCCATCACTTTTCATTGTATTGTCGGTTGTGTTGACATGGTGTTCACACATCTCATTATCATTAGGGTGGGGGATTCTTTTGAAGAATGGTACAGTTTAAATAGATAAAGCACTGTATTCATAACTCTGCTCTCTGTGGGAAGGGGTGGTAATTTGTTCTTGTAGACCTATTAGTGTAATGACACTTTTCTGTCCATTATCTCCCATTTATTATTTACAACGGTAATGGTAACACCCAGTCATCAATTTATTTATTAATTTCTGGACGGTATAAAGTAAAAATAGTATGAAGAAAATGCTCTAAAATTGTCATTTCATGGTGAATTCAAATATTTACTAAAACGGATATGTCAAAAGAAAAAACAGCTTGTGTGTGCATGTGCGTTTTAGGGACGAAGTTCAGTTATCATTGAAATAATAACCTTCAAAAGAAATACAGAAAGCTGATAGAGGCCCGGGTCTAGTTATTCAAAATAACATAGGTAACTAACTATATACAGTATGAGAACGCCACTGCTGGCAAAAAATACAAAATAATAGATTTATTTTACATATAGCATGGAGTGCAGCATTAAACAACACAAGTATGATATGGCCAGGGAATAGATCAAATTAAGGCTTAGACCATGTTGTGAAGGACTCTGCTTCAGCCAAAAGCCTCACCAATTGCTCATACACTTGGCTGCACAGTTGGCCAACAGAATAACACATTGCATGTCCAGGTTTTCTTTTTCTCCTTCATCTGCAAGATAAAATATTATAATATAGAATTAGCTTCAATCAGTATTGTACATTTTAGGCTGGCTATATTTTGTGCAGCTAAAATTATTAAATGTGCATTCAAACATAAATCAAAAGCAAATGTTCACCTTTCCATCCCTTTCTGAGAAATTAACAGTTGTTAAAAAATTATTTATATATTTAAAGGGGTTGTCCAGACTTAGAAGAAAAGTTTGCAGTTTGTCTATGTAAATGCAGACTTGTAAGTACCGTATTTTTCGGACTATAAGACGCACCGGACTATAGTAAACGCACCCAGGTTTTAGAGATGGAAAATAGGGAAAAAAATATTTGAAGCAAAAAATGTGGTAAAATATTTAATAACAAAAATAGCATACAATTATATGTGGCGTTATTATACTGTATATAATAGTATGTTATTATGTTGGAAGCTATAAAGTAGGAGATGGAGCTGCGGGACCAGTGTGCTACCAGTGTGGTACTATATGAAGATGCTGGAGGGTGAGTATAAGAATGCGGGCACAGGGCTTATATTTAAAACACCACTCCAGCACTGAAAAATAACACTAGAGTGCTGCTTTAAGATCCCATGGGAGAACTATAACTCCCAGCATGTCCTGCAGATCCTATGGCATGCTGGGAGTTATAATTCATCACACGAGTGTCAGAGTGCTTTATTATGTGTTGTAATTACTAAACTTTTAATTACCAATTCTTACTTGTAATGAAGGGCTGGAGCATTACATATGCTACATGGCTGTACTTTATGCTACGTGAACTGTGTTATATACTACGAGGGCTGTGTTATATGCTATGTGGCTGTGCTATATGCTACGTGGACTGTGTTATATACTATTGTGGGCTGTGTTATATGCTACGTGGCTGTGCTATATTTCTTTGCTGCATCTGTGCATCATGAATCATGGTATGTGTTAAAGGGGGGCCCACTGAGACTCTTTCTCCCAGGGCCCTCAAAAACCTGGAGCCGGTCCTGGCTTCACTGATTGGTTGCACCCGGCCGGGCGTGACCAATCAGCGACAGGCGCAGTCCGGCCACAAATTGGCGCGGATTTGAACCACGCTTCGCTGAATGGTTGTGTCCAGCCAGCTTGCCGAATCCTGTTTATTCATTGCATTATTCTTAAATCTTCATAAATAAACTACATACATATTCTAGAATACCCGATGCGATAGAATCAGCCCATCATCTAGTCTTATTATAAATGTGCCCCTGCTGTGTACGGTGCTATAGTGTGACCATGTAGGAACACACCGCATCTCCTGGGTAGGTGGATGCAACAAAGTATACAGACATTACAGCAGGGGATCACAGCTGATTCTTTCTGCGAGTTAAAACATTTTCCTGCCTGTTTTTAAGCAATGTTTTTCCTTAAAGAAAGAAACCCCTGCGATAATGTCTGTATACTCTTTTGCTTCCTCCCCTGCCCAGGAGCTGTGGTATGATGTGGTATGATTCCTGTAAGGTCAGACACAGCCATTACACAGTACACAGCAGGGGCACATTTATAAGATTATCTCAGCACAGGAACATTTTATACACACATCCTATTATTATTCCAAGATCTATTGATAAAAAATTAACCTTTGTTCATGGGAAAACCCCATTAAGAGTGTTGTTGCTAGGGGCTTTTAGTATGTTGGCTTCACTATACACAGCTTTCCTACAATTGGGCCCTCTATATCACTTTTAGGGTTTACAAGAAGATGTAATTGATGTGCCTATGCAGCATCAATAGTAAAAAGATAAAAAAATAAAAATAAGAAAAAAAATAAAAAATCGTGCTATTCTCACCTTCCGGCGTCCGTCACAGCCTTCCTGCTCTTCGCAATGCTCCCGGCGGCTCCCGTTCCCAGTAATGCCTTGCGAAATGACCCCAGATGACGTAGGATCATGCAAGACCGCTACATCATCACAGGTCATTGTCGCAAAGCATTACTGGGAACGGGAGCTGGCGGGAGCATCGCTAAGGTCTGGGCTGGATCCGGGGGCCGCCAGAAGGTGAGTATATAACTATTTTTTATTTTAGTTCTTTTTTTAACAGGTATATGGTGCCCACACTGCTATATACTACGTGGCTGTGTTATATTCTACGTGGCTATGCTATATACTAGGTGGGCTGTGCTATATACTGCTGCTATATACTACGTGGCTGCGCTATATACTACGTGGGCTGTTATATGATATGTGGCTGTGTTATATGCTACGTGAGCTGCATTTTTCAAACTTATAATTTTTGTGCCCTTAAATCAAAGAGTCATATCGCACAAAAAAGTTAATAAATACAATTTCCCACATGTCAGCT
The DNA here is from genome assembly GCF_032444005.1 of Ranitomeya imitator. NCBI lineage: Eukaryota > Metazoa > Chordata > Amphibia > Anura > Dendrobatidae > Ranitomeya > Ranitomeya imitator. The sequence goes on from NC_091282.1 coordinate 528,081,472, forward strand.
TTACTTCAGCACAATTTTTGAAACATAATTTTTTTGATAGGACATTATAAGTGTTAAAAGTTGACCAACATTTTCTAATTTTTCCAACAAAATTAAGAAAACCTTTTTTTTTAGGGACCACTTCACATTTGAAGCGAGTTGGGGGGTCAATAGGACAGAAAATACCCCAAAATGACACCATTTTAAACATTGCACCCCTCATGGTGCTCAAATCACATTCAACAAGTTTATTAACCCTTCAGGTGCTTCACGAAAACTAAAGCAATGTGGAAATTAACATTTAACTTTTTTCACAAAAAATTTACTTTAGACCCAAACTTTTATTTTCATAAGGGTAACAGGAGAAAATGGCCCATAAAATGTGTTCTGTAATTTCTCCTAAGTACACGAATACCTTATATGTGGGGGAAAGCCACTGTGTGTGTGCATGGCAGGGCTCAGAAGGGAGGGAGTACCTTTTGACTTTATGAATGTAAAATTGGCTGGAATCAATGGTGGGCACCATGTCGTGTTTAGAGACCCCCTGATGTACCTAAACAGTGGAACTCCTCCAACTCTAACTCCAACCCTAACACAGCCATCATCTCAACCTCAACACACACCTAACCCTAATCCCAACCCTAACCACAACCCTAACCCCAACACCACCCTAACCTCAACACCACCCTAACCCCAATGCAAAAAATAAAAAAAAATACATTTTTTAATTTTATTATTTTTACCTAACTAAGGGGGTGATAAAGGGGGGTTTTATTTACTATTTTTTTTAATTTTGATCACTGTGATAGGGTCTATCGCAGTGATCAAAAAGAACCAATAGGAAAGTTCTTATTGCTGTCGGGTGCCGGCCGGCAAATATCGGCGGGCGCACTATGCATGCGCCCACCATTTTCTTCGGGGAAGATGATGTGGAGGGCCATGCAATGGAGACGGAGGGTCTGGGGATGCCAGAGGTATTGGGGGGGGTTGTCAGTGACCCCATTTCTCTCTCCTCTGGTATGCTAGATCATATCAGAGAAGAGAGAAATAAATGGGAAATCAGACTTTTTTTTGCATAACGGCGATCATAACACTGGGGATGGTAAAAAACAACCCGAATCATGTTCTCTGGCGTCTCAGTGACCCCTGGTAGCCAAGACCCCGGAGATTTTCCGAAACTGGGGGGCACTATAACATTATTTCTCAGCGCCGTTAAAAAGCGTCGCTGAGGAATAAATACACTTAACTACTGCCATTAAAAGGCATATCAGCAGCCGTTAAGGGGTTAACATCCTATGTACAGTGATCGGTCGCTGCAGAAAGGAGAGGGAGATGATAACATACCTGTACACACTGATATTGTTTGTGTCTTGGCTTCTGTAGTGTCAGAGTGACTAGATCAGAGTATTTGATTCAGGCAGTGCTCCAAGGCAAGCACTGTTAATCAACACAAGGGGTACTTCAGAAGATTGGTGGGGCCGAACCAGGGCCGGACTGGGACTAAAATTCAGCCCTGGCATTTGAAGTTACACAGGCCCACTTGTAAAAAGGTGACTGTATAATATCTTTGTACACTTGTAGGTTACAAGAAGTGAGGGGAGTGTAACACGACTATATAACATATAATCACAGCTGTATCCAGCATTACAGCTCAGTCCTATTTTTGCTTTTAGTTGCAGTACCAAGAAAAGCTGCTACTTTACCTACATAACTGGATCTCGTAGATAATGAAGGGATGAGACGACCAAAGGCTATGGAACCTGATTCTGATGCTCCATATACTTTGCCTACAGCCACTTTTAGCTCTGCTGCGCAGCACGAAACCCGGTGACTCTGAAGAGCGGTGATATCAGTATCTCAGTAACGTCACCACTCTTCAGATATTCCAGGTCTTGCGCTAAGCTCGGCGACTTTGAAGAGCGGTATTGTTACTACCGTCACCGCTATTCAGAGTCGCTGGGACTCGCCGGGTCTGGGCTAGTAGTGGGGGTGTCTCATAGACACCTCTCCATTACTTACACCAGGGATTGATAGAAGCTGACATCAACCCTAAAAATGATTACACATACCAGAATTAAATGCTTTGGCAGCTGGGAAAAGCAGTAGAGTTAGCGCTATTCCCAGGCGCCGGGTGCTAACTACAACTGTCATCATCCTTGCCTCGTCTCCCTGCGAAGCATTTCTGCTGTATTTACATGCGCTGATCTCAGGCCACTAAATGAGTGTGATCGACAATACTGAAGTCGTTCGCTTGTTTCTCGGCCTCTTTACACCAACTGAGAAAGAATGAAGGGGACAGAATAATCACAATTAGATCAATCTGTCCCCATACAATATCATGTTATCAGCAGCACATCTGCAAGTTTCCACCGGCGATGTGCTGCTGAGAACAAGGATTTCTGTTCCCACATAAACAATCCAATCACTCGATGAATAGGCAGCATTTTGCTTTTTTAGTATAATACACCCTATAGTCCTCCATATATTATAATGTGCACCTCAGTCCTCCATATAGTATAATACACTCCTCATAGTCCTCCACATATTAAAATATACTCCTCAGTCCTCCATACAGCACAATACACTCCTCATAGTGCTCCATATAGTATAATGCACCACCATTGTCATCCATGTAGTACAATTCACTTCTCATAGTATAATGCACCCCATAGTTCTTCATATAGTATAATGTATTCACCATAGTCCTCGATACAGTATAATGCAGCCCACATAGAGTATACTGATGCCACTCCAGAGTATAATGCAGCCACCCCACAGAATATATTGTAGCCCCCTGACTCTGAGTATAATGTAACCCCCCCAGAGAATATAATGCAGCCCCCTCATATAGTATAATGCAGTCCCTGCATATATATGGTAGCCCCCTCATAGAGCATAATGCAGCCCCCATAGAATATAATGTAGCCCCTCCATAGAATACAATGCAGCCCTCCTCATATAGTATAATAGAGCCCCCATAGAATATAATGTAGCCCCCATAGAATGTAATACAGCCTGACCCCATAGAATGTAATGCAGCCAGCCCCATAGAATGTAATGCAGCCAGCCCCCATAGAATGTAATGCAGCCAGCCCCCATAGAATGTAATGCAGCACAGCCCCCACAGAATGTAATACAGCCAGCTCCCATAGAATGTAATGCAGCACAGCCCCCATAGAATGTAATGCAGCCAGCCCCCCCATAGAATGTAATGCAGCATAGCCCTCATAGGATGTAATGTAGCCAGCCCCCATAGAATGCAGTGCAGCCAGCCCTCCCATAGAATGTAATGCAGCTATCCCCCATAGAATGTAATGCACCACAGCCCCCATAGAATGTAATGCAGCACAGCCCCCATAGAATGTAATGCAGCACAGCCCCCATAGAATGTAATGCAGCACAGCCCCCATAGAATGTAATTAAGCCAGCCCCCATAGAATGTAATACAGCCTGCCCCCATAGAATGTAATGCAGCCAGACCCCCACAGAATGTAATACAGCCAGACCCATAGAATGTAAAGCAGCACAGCCCCCATAAAATGTAATGCAGCACAGCCCCCATAGAATGTAATGCAGCACAGCCCACATAGAATGTAATGCAGCACAGCCCCCATAAAATGTAATGCAGCACAGCCCCCATAGAATGTAATGCAGCACAGCCCCCATAGAATGTAATGCAGCCAGCCCCATAGAATGTAATGCAGCCCCCATAGAATGTAATGCAGCCAGCCCCCATAGAATGTAATGCAGCAGAGCCCCCATAGAATGTAATGCAGCACAGCCCCCATTGAATGTAATGCAGCCAGCCCCAATAGAATGTAATGCAGCCAGCCCCATAGAATGTGATAAAGCCCCCCCATAGAATGTAATGCAGCACAACCCCCATAGAATGTAATGCAGCACAGCCTCCATAGGATGTAATGTAGCCAGCCCCATAAATTGTAATGCAGCACAGCCTCATAGAATGTAATGCAGCATAGCCCCTATAGGATGTAATGTAGCCAACCCCCATAAAATGTAATGCAGCCAGACCCCCACAGAATGTAATGCAGCCAGCCCCATAGAATGTAATGCAGCACAGCCCCCATAGAATGTAATGCAGCACAGCCCCCATAGAATGTAATACAGCACAGCCCCCACAGAATGTAATACAACACAGCCCCCATAGAATGTAATACAGCATAGCCCCCATAGAATGTAATGCAGCCAGCCACCATAGAATGTAATGCAGCACAGCCCCATAGAATGGAATACAGCACAGCCCCCTTAGAATGTAATGCAGCCAGCCCCCATAGAATGTAATGCAGCTAGCCCCCATAGAATGTAAAGCAGCACAGCCCCCATAGAATGTAATGTAGCACAGCCTCCATAGAATGTAATGCAGCACAGCCCCCATATAATGTAATGCAGCACAGCCCCCATAGAATGTATTGTAGCAGAGCCCCCATAGAATGTAATGCAGCACAGCCCCAATAGAATGTAATGCAGCCAGCCCCCATAGGATGCAATGCAGCCAGCCCCATAGAATGTAATAAAGCCCCCCCATAGAATGTAATGCAGCCAGCCCCATAGAATGTAATGCAGCACAGCCCCCATTGAATGTAATGCAGCACAGCCCCCAAAGAATATAATGCAGCACAGCCCCCATAGAATGTAATGCAGCACAGCCCCCATAGAATGTAATGCAGCCAGCCCCCATAGAATGTAATACAGCACAGCCCCCATAGAATGTAATGCAGCACAGCCCTCATAGAATGTAATGCAGCACAGCCCCCATAGAATGTCATGCAGCACAGCCCCCATAGAATGTAATGCAGCACAGCCCCCATATAATATAATGCAGCACAGCCCCCATAGAATGTAATACAGCACAGCCCCCACAGAATGTAATACAGCCAGCCCCCATAGAATGTAATACAGCACAGCCCCCATAGAATGTAATGCAGCACAGCCCCCATAGAATGTAATGCAGCACAGCCCCCATAGAATGTAATGCAGCACAGCCCCCAAAGAATATAATGCAGCACAGCCCCCATAGAATGTAATGCAGCACAGCCCCCATAGAATGTAATGCAGTCAGCCCCCATAGAATGTAATACAGCACAGCCCCCATAGAATGTAATGCAGCACAGCCCCCATAGAATGTAATGCAGCACAGCCCCCATAGAATGTAATGCAGCACAGCCCCCATAGAATGTAATGCAGCACAGCCCCCATATAATGTAATGCAGCACAGCCCCCATAGAATGTAATACAGCACAGCCCCCACAGAATGTAATACAGCCAGCCCCCATAGAATGTAATACAGCACAGCCCCCATAGAATGTAATACAGCACAGCCCCAATAGAATGTAATGCAGCCAGCCCCATAGAATGCAATGCAGCACAGCCCCATAGAATGTAATACAGCACAGCCCCCTTAGAATGTAATGCAGCCAGCCCCCATAGAATGTAATGCAGCACAGCCCCATAGAATGTAATACAGCACAGCCCCCTTAGAATGTAATGCAGCCAGTCCCCATAGAATGTAATGCAGCTAGCCCCCCATAGAATGTAATGCAGCCAGCCCCATAGAATGTAAAGCAGCACAGCCCCCATAGAATGTCATGCAGCACAGCTCCCATAGAATGCAATGCAGCACAGCCCCCATAGAATGTAATGCAGCAGAGCCCCCATAGAATGTAATGCAGTACAGCCACCCAATTGCCCCACAACCCAGTTATCACTCATTGCTATATTAAAAAAAAACACTCCTCACCTCTCATTTTGCTCAGCGCTGCTCCCGGCTCCGGTCTTAGCAGCTGCAGTCTGCCCGGCCACACAGCAGGTGGGTGATGATATCACGTCATCACGCACCCGCAGTGTCTGAGGCAGAGTGGGGAATGATGGGAGAGGGAGTGACAGCGGACGCACTCTCCTCCATCTTTGCATTCAACTGTACCGGCGTCATAGACGCTGGTATAGTTAAATGTGGGGCGGGGGGGGCGGGTGGGCGATCGGTGGGGGGGGGTGAGTCGGCACTGGCGGGAGGAGTCAATTATGCACAGCAAAACTATTTGAACCTACATTACAGGTATGATATTATAGATTTAGACTCGCTACATGAATGTATACATTGATTATTTTGAGTGTGACAGACTCCGTTTAAATAATAACTAATTCAAAACAGTCGTACACTGCTGCTATCAATGTAGTTCTAGAATAAAGGGATGTGCGGACATAGAGTCCTGCTCATCGTTATTGGCACCCATGAAGTTTAAGTACATAGTGTGGAATATCTCCTGAAAAAATGAATCAAGTGAAAGTTTTTTTTTTTTTGTATAGCGCACTCGTGTAAAATACAAAAGAGCCAGCCCCCATAGAATGCAGTGCAGCCAGCCCTCCCATAGAATGTAATGCAGCTATCCCCCATAGAATGTAATGCACCACAGCCCCCATAGAATGTAATGCAGCACAGCCCCCATAGAATGTAATGCAGCACAGCCCCCATAGAATGTAATGCAGCACAGCCCCCATAGAATGTAATTAAGCCAGCCCCCATAGAATGTAATACAGCCTGCCCCCATAGAATGTAATGCAGCCAGACCCCCACAGAATGTAATACAGCCAGACCCATAGAATGTAAAGCAGCACAGCCCCCATAAAATGTAATGCAGCACAGCCCCCATAGAATGTAATGCAGCACAGCCCACATAGAATGTAATGCAGCACAGCCCCCATAAAATGTAATGCAGCACAGCCCCCATAGAATGTAATGCAGCACAGCCCCCATAGAATGTAATGCAGCCAGCCCCATAGAATGTAATGCAGCCCCCATAGAATGTAATGCAGCCAGCCCCCATAGAATGTAATGCAGCAGAGCCCCCATAGAATGTAATGCAGCACAGCCCCCATTGAATGTAATGCAGCCAGCCCCAATAGAATGTAATGCAGCCAGCCCCATAGAATGTAATAAAGCCCCCCCCATAGAATGTAATGCAGCACAACCCCCATAGAATGTAATGCAGCACAGCCTCCATAGGATGTAATGTAGCCAGCCCCATAAATTGTAATGCAGCACAGCCTCCATAGAATGTAATGCAGCATAGCCCCTATAGGATGTAATGTAGCCAACCCCCATAAAATGTAATGCAGCCAGACCCCCACAGAATGTAATGCAGCCAGCCCCATAGAATGTAATGCAGCACAGCCCCCATAGAATGTAATGCAGCACAGCCCCCATAGAATGTAATGCAGCACAGCCCCCATATAATGTAATGCAGCACAGCCCCCATAGAATGTAATACAGCACAGCCCCCACAGAATGTAATACAACACAGCCCTCATAGAATGTAATACAGCATAGCCCCCATAGAATGTAATGCAGCCAGCCACCATAGAATGTAATGCAGCACAGCCCCATAGAATGGAATACAGCACAGCCCCCTTAGAATGTAATGCAGCCAGCCCCCATAGAATGTAATGCAGCTAGCCCCCATAGAATGTAAAGCAGCACAGCCCCCATAGAATGTAATGTAGCACAGCCTCCATAGAATGTAATGCAGCACAGCCCCCATATAATGTAATGCAGCACAGCCCCCATAGAATGTATTGTAGCAGAGCCCCCATAGAATGTAATGCAGCACAGCCCCAATAGAATGTAATGCAGCCAGCCCCCATAGGATGCAATGCAACCAGCCCCATAGAATGTAATAAAGCCCCCCCATAGAATGTAATGCAGCCAGCCCCATAGAATGTAATGCAGCACAGCCCCCATTGAATGTAATGCAGCACAGCCCCCAAAGAATATAATGCAGCACAGCCCCCATAGAATGTAATGCAGCACAGCCCCCATAGAATGTAATGCAGCCAGCCCCCATAGAATGTAATACAGCACAGCCCCCATAGAATGTAATGCAGCACAGCCCTCATAGAATGTAATGCAGCACAGCCCCCATAGAATGTCATGCAGCACAGCCCCCATAGAATGTAATGCAGCACAGCCCCCATATAATATAATGCAGCACAGCCCCCATAGAATGTAATACAGCACAGCCCCCACAGAATGTAATACAGCCAGCCCCCATAGAATGTAATACAGCACAGCCCCCATAGAATGTAATGCAGCACAGCCCCCATAGAATGTAATGCAGCACAGCCCCCATAGAATGTAATGCAGCACAGCCCCCAAAGAATATAATGTAGCACAGCCCCCATAGAATGTAATGCAGCACAGCCCCCATAGAATGTAATGCAGCCAGCCCCCATAGAATGTAATACAGCACAGCCCCCATAGAATGTAATGCATCACAGCCCCCATAGAATGTAATGCAGCACAGCCCCCATAGAATGTAATGCAGCACAGCCCCCATAGAATGTAATGCAGCACAGCCCCCATATAATGTAATGCAGCACAGCCCCCATAGAATGTAATACAGCACAGCCCCCACAGAATGTAATACAGCCAGCCCCCATAGAATGTAATACAGCACAGTCCCCATAGAATGTAATACAGCACAGCCCCAATAGAATGTAATGCAGCCAGCCCCATAGAATGCAATGCAGCACAGCCCCATAGAATGTAATACAGCACAGCCCCCTTAGAATGTAATGCAGCCAGCCCCCATAGAATGTAATGCAGCACAGCCCCATAGAATGTAATACAGCACAGCCCCCTTAGAATGTAATGCAGCCAGTCCCCATAGAATGTAATGCAGCTAGCCCCCCATAGAATGTAATGCAGCCAGCCCCATAGAATGTAAAGCAGCACAGCCCCCATAGAATGTCATGCAGCACAGCTCCCATAGAATGCAATGCAGCACAGCCCCCATAGAATGTAATGCAGCAGAGCCCCCATAGAATGTAATGCAGCACAGCCACCCAATTGCCCCACAACCCAGTTATCACTCATTGCTATATTAAAAAAAACACTCCTCACCTCTCATTTTGCTCAGCGCTGCTCCCGGCTCCGGTCTTAGCAGCTGCAGTCTGCCCGGCCACACAGCAGGTGGGTGATGATATCACGTCATCACGCACCCGCAGTGTCTGAGGCAGAGTGGGGAATGATGGGAGAGGGAGTGACAGCGGACGCACTCTCCTCCATCTTTGCATTCAACTGTACCGGCGTCATAGACGCTGGTATAGTTAAATGTGGGGCGGGGGGGGCGGGTGGGCGATCGGTGGGGGGGGTGAGTCGGCACTGGCGGGAGGAGTCAATTATGCACAGCAAAACTATTTGAACCTACATTACAGGTATGATATTATAGATTTAGACTCGCTACATGAATGTATACATTGATTATTTTGAGTGTGACAAACTCCGTTTAATAACTAATTCAAAACAGTCGTACACTGCTGCTATCAATGTAGTTCTAGAATAAAGGGATGTGCGGACATAGAGTCCTGCTCATCTTTATTGGCACCCATGAAGTTTAAGTACATAGTGTGGAATATCTCCTGAAAAAATGAATCAAGTGAAAGTTTTTTTTTTTTTGTATAGCGCACTCGTGTAAAATACAAAAGAGCAAATGATAAACAATAATTTAAAACAAAAAACAATGGAGGGAAGAAGAGAAATACGTAAGCTACTAGTTTTTCAGGAGCCCATGACAGCACCACGAGAGAGGGGATCCGCCCTTCAGGGACAGGAAACCTACAGACATAAAAGGGAGGCACCTCTCTCCCGCATCAGTTGGTTTACAGAGCATGAGAGGACCTTCCTTGTTAGTACCACATAAACAATTTAAAATATGGTACAATTCACCCTGTGAGTAAACTTAAAGGAAAAAGGAAGTGTTGACCCATATGAGAAAAAAGGGTAGGGAATATAAGGGTGCTGTCATTGGCTCCTGAAAAACACCGCTACCGGTAAGTAGCTTACGTATTTATTCAGTCACCATGACAGCACCACAAGAGACTTTCAGAGAAGTAAAAGAGACTAGGGAGGGACAACTGCTTCCAGCACCCTTCTCCCAAACGTGAGATCGGAGGAGCTACCCAGATCTAGTCTATAGTGTTTAAGGAAAGTAGATGGAGAAGACCATGTGGCCGCCTTACAAATGTCTTCAATCGACACCTCTGATCCCTCCGCCCAGGAAGTGGCCATGGCTCAAGTGGAGTGAGCTTTTATACCTTCCGGGATCTGCATGCCACCTGCTGAATAAGCTAAAGAAATTGCCTCCCTGATCCATCTAGCTAATGTGTTTTTGGACACTCTAAAGGTACCTTCACACTAAACGATATCACTAGCAATCCGTGACGTTGCAGCGTCCTCGCTAGCGATATCGTTTAGTTTGACACGCAGCAGCGATCAGAATCCTGCTGTGATGTCGTTGGTCGGGGCTAGAGGGCCAGACCTTTCTTTGGTCGCTGGCTCTCCCGCTGACATCGCTGAATCGGCGTGTGTGACACCGATTCAGCGATGTCTTCGCTGGTAACCAGGGTAAACATCGGGTTACTAAGCGCAGGGCCGCGCTTAGTAACCCGATGTTTACCCTGGTTACCATCCTAAAAGTTAAAAAAAACAAACGCTACATACTTACCTACCGCTGTCTGTCCTCGGCGCTCTGCTTCTCTGGTCTGGCTGTGAGCGCCGGGCAGCCGGAAAGCAGAGCGGTGACGTCACCGCTCTGCTTTCCAGCCGCTGTGCTCACAGCCAGACCAGAGAAGCACAGCGCCGGAGGACAGACAGCGGTAGGTAAGTATGTAGCGTTTGTTTTTTTTACTTTTAGGATGGTAACCAGGGTAAACATCGGGTTACTAAGCGCGGCCCTGCGCTTAGTAACCCGATGTTTACCCTGGTTACCGGCATCGTTGGTCGCTGGAGAGCGGTCTGTGTGACAGCTCTCCAGCGACCAAACAGCGACGCTGCAGCGATCCGGATCGTTGTCTGGATCGCTGCAGCGTCGTTTAGTGTGAAGGTACCTTAAGCCCCTTTCTAACTCCCTAAAAGGATACAAATAGGGAATTATCTTTCTTCCAAGAGCTAGTAGCTGAAATATATCTAAGAAGACACCTTTTTAAATCTAAAAAATGAAATTTTTGTTCTTTATCATTGGTGGGATAAGGACAGAACGAAGGTAGAACAACTTCCTGCAACCTATGAAATTTTGAAGCTACTTTCGGAAGATAAAGAGGATCAGGTTTCAAGATAACTCTATCTTCTCTAACCTGCATGTATGGAAGCTGTCTAGATAGGGCTTGTAGATCGCTAACCCTTCTTGCGGATGTGAGCACGACTAAAAGGGCCGTTTTCAAAGATAGGATTTAAATTGGGACAGTATCAATAGGTCCGAATGGCGCTTCCATTAGAGCTGAGAGCACAAAATTTAGGTCCCATGGAACCAATTTTTGCCTAATGACTGGCCTGGACCTAGTTGCAGCCTTGAAGAACCTAGCTATCCAGTGATTGCTGGCTAAATTACTATTGTATAGCGCCCCTAGAGCCGACACTTGGACCCTGAGAGTGCTTGTAGCTAAACCCATTTCTAATCCCTTCTGTAAGAATTCTAAAATAATTTTAACACAGACATTTTGGCCAATATGTATCCCTGAGACCTCTAAGAATTTTTTCCAAATTCTAACATAAATGTTTGTTGTAGACACGTTTCTACTCTTTAGTAATGTGCTTACTAGGTCTCGAGAAAATCCTTTCGCCTTTAGTAATTACCTCTCAAATTCCACGCTGCTAGATGTAAATTGGCGACTCGTGGATGGAGAATTGGGCCCTGGGAGAGGAGATCTGGTATTTCTGGGAGAATCCATGGCTGGGAAATTGACATCTTCCTCAGCCAAGGAAACCATGATCCTCTGGGCCAGAACAGAGCTATCATAATTACCCGGGCCCTGTCTTCCAGTATCTTCCTCAGAACTATAGGAATTAAGTTTAGAGGGGGAAAGGCATAAGCGAGATTGAAGTGCCACGAGATTAGGAGAGCGTCCACCGCATATGGGTTTTCCCTGGGGTTTAAGGAGCAGAGTCGATGTAGCTTTCTGTTTTCCTTGCTTGCGAAAAGGTCTATGTCTGGGCACCCCCATAATTGTACGATCTGGTTGAAGATGGTCTGATTCAGTGTCCAATCTCCCTGTCCGAGTTTGTTGCGGCTTAGGTAGTTGGCCATGACATTGAACTTTCCTTTTTATGTGATGAGCCGTAAGAGATAGTAGATGATTTTCGGCCATCTGAAAAATACGATCCGCAACTTCCATTAACGAACCCGACCGAGTACCTCCTTGATGGCTAATATAGGCTACGATCATCTGGTTATTTGAGAAAAATCTGACATGTCTACTCTGTAGGGGTATAAGAAAATTACTTAAAGCGCGTTCCACCGGTAATAATTTTTTTAGGTTGGACGATGAATTTTGCTCGGATTGAGACCACAGTCCCTGGACCCAACTATTCTCCATGTGTGCCCCCCATCCCCTGGGACTAGCATCTGTAGTTACTATTCGGGATACATTATTTGTCCAGGGAACACCTCTATGTAAATTTGTTATGTGTGTCCACCAATGTAAAGATTGTATAGATTCAGTGGATAGTGAAAATTTACTGTCAAGATGGCCTCTCAGGTGACGGGTGTTACGTAATACGTCCCACTGTAGTGTTCTGGTGTGATATTGAGCCCAGAGAACTGCCGGGATACATGATGTGAGTGATGCTAACAGTGACATTGCCCCTCTTACAGAGACTAATGGATTATTAATCACTCTGGTTGCCAGCTGTTGGATACTATCCACTTTTGCATCTGGAAGACGACATTCCTGCCTGCTAGAGTCTATGACAAGAACCAGAAACTCCTGTACTTTAGATGGTTGTAAACGAGATTTTTTAGGATTAATGATCCACCCCACTTTCTGCAAAACTGATGTCACCTTCCCCAATTGGTCGGTGCAATGTGATTCAGAATGTCCCACAATTAATAAGTCATCTAAGTAGGGAATTATTAAAATGTCCTGTTCATGAAGGTGTGCCATGACCTCCACCATTATCTTAGTGAATACACGGGGTGCGACCGCGACTCCAAAGGGAAGAGCTCGGTATTGAAAATGCTCTACCGTATCATTAATTGAAACTGCCACTCTAAGAAATTGTTGGTGTTCTGCATGTATTGGGACATGATAATAGGCGTCTTTCAAATCTAAGACAACCATGAAGCAATTGTTAAACATAAGTTTTATTGCTGTCTTTACAGATTCCATTTTGAAGGAGGGAACCAGTAGAAACTTATTTAGGCTCTTTAAATTATTGATAGTACGGAAGGATCCATCAGGTTTTTTAATCAGAAAGAGGGGGGAATAAAACCCCTTACCTCTCTGCACTGTGGGCACTTTAGTCAGCACTCCTTTTTGTTGAAGTTCCTTAACGGCCAAGAAAGCTCCCAATTTGGGCGATATTCTGACCAGGAGTCACTTTTTACGTCCCTCTAGCAGTCTGAATCGCAGCATACGATTAAGGGGGTCGTTCCCTTGTGGGGAATGCAGTGTTTGTCAACACATTCTAGTTACTAGGGATTTTTTCATTAATCCGCTTGACTCAAAGTCATATCGGTTGACATCCTATATTAACTGCAAGACTGTTAATGTGATCTATGCCATCGTCTGCCCCTGCAATAAGGTGTATGTGGGCCAGACTTCTCAGGAGCTCAGAAAGAGGGCACAGAAACATCTGTCCATAATACACCTGGCAGCTTCAGACATTAAAAAGGTCAGGACGGTGTCCCCAATTGCCGCGCATTTTCTGACTGACCATGGTGGCTCCTCTGCTCACATTTCCTTTTTTGGCCTACAGAAAATTCAGCTCAACGCTAGAGGTGGAAACTACAGGAAGTGATTGCTCCAAATCGAATCTCGGTGGATTTTCGATCTAAGGAGTCTCTCACCTACTGGACTTAATGAAGAACTTCTATTTACAAGTTTTCTAGGATGATTCCATTTGATGCAAAAGACAAAAGAGGGGGGGGGGAATCTTCAGATAGAGGGGAGAAGAAAGAAGAAAGTAATGGAACGTTAATCCTCTTGGACATTTATAGTTTTGGTCTCTCGCCTTAATGGACAATTTTTGTTCTACATATTTGAATATGCATTTGTGGCCTGTCTTTATTGTGCCGGCATCTTTGTGAGCCTAAGTGTGGGCCATGGTCATGGTTTCCACAGTTTCTTACATCTGCTGGTATTTTCCTTGAATTAATTTCTCTTTATTATATGTCTGCAATACAAGTAAATCATTGAGCAATATTCTACACGGTTCCCCCTTTTTGCATACTATGCATACTTTGCATATTTTAATCTGTTCCCTTTGGATTAGCAAATATAGTTGGGGCTTTGGCATGTTGGCACCTATATTGAGCGTCTATTTTGTTGCTTTTCACGCTTGTGCCAAATTGTATTATAGGGTACTGCACTCTGTGTACGCACGATGCCAAAAGGTGGCGCTTGTGTTTCTTGTATCTGCGCCTTATTGTGGAGCCGAACACTCTGCTCTGCTTCTTTTTTTTTTTCCCCCACCTGTCATTAATCTGGACCAACCTGACCGCTACTTAAGACGTCCTGACCCCCTCCCCCATCACTTCCCCTGACGAAGCTGCATCCTGCAGCAATACGCGTGGGGCTTTCCCCACACTACTTGGGTCCTGGGACCATTCCCTTCTGACTGTATGATGGCTGACGCCACACTCTGGACTGCCTGATACGGTGATGTTCCTTCATATTTAGCCTTTTGGCTTATTTCTCTGACATTGGTCTGCCCTTTTTCCTTCCACTGTGATGGTTTGAGTTGGAGAGTTTATCTTATACGCTCCCTATATCACTTTAACAGGCTAGTCCCTCTGTGATACTGGTGGCCTTGCCTTTTTATAGGGACTATTTTTGGTATTTAAACTCCATTTTTTTTTTTTTAGGGGATTTATACTTATCTCCTTTTGCTGCAATTTAGTAGGCTTATTGAGGCTCCCTTGCTAGCATTAGCCTTTTCATTTATATAGGGGCACTCCTGCACTATATGGTACTCTGGGGACGCCCAGAGCTTACCTGCTACCTTGCTCTGTGCACATAAGCCATTGTGCACATAAGTCACCGGTTGTTCACATGTGTTGTGCTATTTATGCTACATCTTTGTATCTTAGATTTACCAAAGTACCAGCAGTGTGTTGGTGGCATGACTCACCATATATTATTGTATCTTTAGCTGTCTCCATATATTGACTCTGAATAGGACCATTGGTGTGTTGGTTGTATTTTAATATATGTTTTTATTGGTGTTTTATGTCTTCTTCATTAATAAATCAATTTTTGTATTTTTGCAACTTAATTGTATTCTGGGTGTGCGCCCTATATGCATAGTCTCTTTTCTTGTTTGTTTGGAAGTTCCTGGACTTCTGACTCTAATGCCAACTGTTCTGTAGAAGAAGAGCGGATGGGTGTTAGACAAAATCTGTTTTGAGGAATCTTTTGGAACGCGAACTTTAGACCAGTTGCAATAATACTGAGGAATTTTGGGAATTACAGTGCTTCAAGACTGCATGCGGACTGGACAAACCCACAAGCGTGCTTTACCGACGCCTGGTGCCAAGAGCCCAAGAAACCTCGACAGAGTGGAGTGGAGTTAGGCTGACGTCTAACCTGGAAGGACTCTTGTATGGTGTAACGAATCCACCAGGCTAACATGGCCAATGAAATGGCTAAACCCTTCCTGTAACCATCAGGAAGCCTTCCTCTGACCGTTAGGAAGCCCAAATAAGGTGTCCAACCTTCGGATGGACGCCATGCACGAAACGTACCTGCTCAGAGCACTCACTTCTTCCAGAATATGGAGACCCCATCCCTCCCGTTTTATGGACTGGTGCCGAAAGAGATGAGGGAAGAACGATGCCCTCGTAACATTGGGAATACAATACCACCATGGTAACAACCTTGCCTTGATGGCAATCAGGAAAAAAGTCTGAAAGAACAGAGCGTCTAGCTCAGAAGACTTGGCAGGATGACGAGATCGCAGAGAAAAAAGGGGCAACCTTCCCTGATAGTAAAGTCTGTCCGGATAAAAAAAAAGAGTCTACTGTAATACTCACAGGACCCTTTTTTTTTCTTCTTCTTTCTTTTTTGGGGCATGCGCAGTTTGCGCTGCCCTTCGAACTTACAGCGCAGGCGCCGGGGATGTTCATGAAGGAAATGGAGGCAGCGCCTGGAGGCCCTGAGTGATGGCTGGGAGGAGTTTGTGTCAGGGGGAGAAGACATGCCCCCTGACAAAATAGAGGTATGAGGGACAAAATATAAAAATGATTATTTCAGCGTTGGCAGGGACACCAACTAAAAGAGCCACCTTGACAGAATGCAGCACAAAATGGCTCCTTCAGTTAAAAACCCCTGGGGGGAGGGGTGAGAGGTTCCGTTTAAGGTCCCAAAGATCTTGTGGTATGTGAAAGGGAAGGACCACATGTGAAAACTCCCTGTGAGAAAGTCCCTACTTGCAGTTTTGTTGCAATTAGTCGGAAAAAGTACTAGCTCCGCAAACAAAAACCTAAGGTGGTCCGTGCGGATATCCCAGGACCACTGGGGGCCTTCTTGCTTCCAAACAACTCTCGGAAGTAGGGGAAGGGGGGGTTATGGAAAATGGTACCACGGAAGAACCAGAGCATTCACTGCAATGGCTTTTGGATCTTGAGGCCGAACCATGAACACGAGTACATTGGCGTTCAGTCTGGACGCCATCTGATCTACATCTGGAGTGCCCCAGTGAAGACAGATCTGATGGAAGACTTCTGGGAGAAGTTCCCACTCACTTGAGGCGGGACCCTGATGGCTGAGGAATTCTTCCGCCCAGAGATCTACTCCTCGGATGTGTACTGCCGAGATCACCGAATGATAGATCTTGGCCCATCAGAGAATGTGAGGTACCTCGTCCATGCTGCCTGACCGAGGGTACCTGCTAAATGATTGACGTATGGCACAGCTGTGGCATTATCCAATTGAATTTGGATGGGGTGACCCGCCAGAAGGCAGAGGACCTGCTGTAGGAATGTGCAGGTAAGTATCCTGAATGTTGGTGGATGCCAGAAAATCCACCCTTTTTCCGTTGAAGTAATGGCTGAGCGGAGGAACTCCATCCGAAGAAGGAGGACCATGTCCAGCTTGGTTAAAGTTTGAGGTCCAGGATCAGTCTTATTTTTCGGTCCCCCTTTTTGGAACCACAATCCCTTAGATCTAGACAGTCCTGGACAATTCTTCCACTGCTGGTTGGGTCTATAGGAAACATGCGATCCTAGGGAGTGATGTCAGAGGCTTTTTGCACGCAGAGTACGCTTCCATAATCAGAGCTATAATGCCCTTCTGGGTGTAATGGCATTTGCTGCTGACAGTACCGTGCAACTAGCTGCATTTGAGAGGCGTAAACAAGCTAGTCTCCCGCTTGGAAATTTTGATTGACCAGCTGTACTGTCTTCAGGAAAAGGTTACTGATGTGAATCAAAATAGTTAAGGTCTCCGACCAGGAGACTACTGCTCGAGCAACCCATGCGGTGGCTAAGGAAGGGTAGAGCACTCAACCCGAGGCTGCAAGAAGGACCGAACCAGATTTGCTATCTGACAGTCCGTTGTAATTTTAATTGATGACCCATCGGGCAGGAATACTGGTAGACAAACCACAGGAGGCTCTACCCGGATAATCTGCAAAGTGGCAGAATGCGCGACTGCATCCAGAAGGTCAGGAAAAGCTGTTTCTTGCTACCTCCGCTCTCTTTTGACAGTGCAGAGTTAAAATGATGAATCCTTGATTCACCACACTCTTAACAGGGAAGTGGAGAGGGATCGTCCGCTTTCTTGCATCATCTGCATCATCTACTAAATAGTGGAGATGCAGAGGGGGGTGCTTGGATTCCAAAAAAGCGTGCCACTGTACATCCACAGAGTTCAGGTCACCGGGTGGACAGGACTGGTTCCGGTGTTAGGCCTGGCTGCAGAAGAGTATACATGGAGGTGACACTCCATGTGCTTGTCTATTGATGGTGTGGGGAGATCGGTGCCCTTTAAAAGGACCCGTTGCCCCTAAGAATTAGACCAGGCATGGCATCCGACGTCGTAGGGGGTATACGTGGAGGGGACACCCCACGTGTTTGCATATTGGCTGAAAAAGGATATCGCGCTTGCAGAGGCTTCTGTCCAGTGGATCGCTTATCCGGACGCTCCCTGTCCGAGTGAATGACAAATGCTCTGCGAGGAAGTTTAGTCTCCTTATGAGGGACACTGCGTGATCTAGAGTAGAACCGTAGCCCTCATCAATCAACAGAGATTGGTTGATTATATAAATAGGCAAATCCATCCTTTTCTGAAGCTCTGGTGAATGAAGTTTCCATTTTCTAGATGCCTTTATGTTTCTCGAATACTTGCGGCCCCTGCTAGCCGACGGCTCCCATGTAGGAGAGGAACCATATATGTCGGTTCTGTGAGCACTCCGAGCCACAGAGTGTTCACGGAGGGCTTCAATCTTTTGATCAGAGAAGCCATGGGATGTGGCAGTGATGAAGCTCACTCAGGGGAACTATGGTACTGTGGTATAAGCTGGGATCGGCGGCGGAGGGTTCCTGAGTTCATTTAGGGTGACCAGCTTCGGACTGGTCATGTGCCTTTAAGACAAGGGAATGCTAGTCAAATACCTTTAAGACCAGGAAATGCTGGTCATGTGCATTTCGGACTGGTCATGTGCCTTTAAGACAAGGAAATTCTAGTCAAATACCTTTAAGACCAGGAAATGCTGGTCATGTGCCTTTTAGACCAGGGAATCTTTATCATGTGCCTTTAAAACCAGGGAATACTGGTCATGTGCCTCTAAGACCAGGGAATACTGGTTATGTGCCTTTAAGACCAGGGAATACTGGTCATGTGCCTCTATTAAGACCGGGAATAATACGGGTCATTCATGTAAGTACAGGAGGGAAGAGAGCAGTACTTCCTTACCCGGCTGCAGAGTCGTTGTGCTCCTTTAATGCAAAAAAACATTGCCCCTGCCGGCCAGGTGGACCAAGATGGCCACCGGTAGATGCAAAGGTGATAAAGTCTCGCAGAGAGCGAGAGGAGCCATTTCGGGAGCGGAGCCACATATGCAATGTGGGCGGAGCCACGTGACTTCTATGAATAGGCCCAAGCTGGGGTCTAAATTTCTGCAGCCGGCGGGAGCAATACCAGGGGTAGAATAGAGGGGCAGTGGGCCAAGAAAAGCGATCGCTCCCGTGCCAGACAGAAAACTCCAGAAAAGATGGGCAGAGCCACCTTAGCGTGCCATAGTGCGGGCGCGACTTCCGGGATGCGGCCTACACATCTGCCAAAGCCGGGGGCTAAATTTTTGCAGCCGGCCGGAGCATTTCTTTAGGGAGGTGGGTCACAGGGAAGCTGCGGCTGCCTGTCAGCATGTTAATATCCCACTGCAGGGGCCCATCGCTGACTGGATCCACTCACAATTGGTGCGTGTCCCGGCATGGAGCCGCCGCAGATGACTGTGCTGTTCTGCTGCAGGTCAGGTATCGCAGCGTGGACGGTGCAGGGATAAAGCGATAACCCTCAATCCATCATCCCTTTGTTAGGGAGGTGGAGAGGAACCGTCTGCCTCCGTGTGCCATCCGCTTTAACAGTGGTGGGACAGTGGGGGCTGCTCGGACGCCGAAGAGAAGGAGCCTCTGTACAGCCACGGAGTTCAGCCCCCGGGTGGACAGGGCCAGTTGTCCAGCATTAGGCCTGGCTCCAGGAGAGGATACATAGAGGCGACACTCCATGTGCTCGCTCGTTGCTGGTGTGGGGAGATCGGGACCCGAAGGAACCGTTGCCCCTGAAGTGAGCTCAGGCATGGCTTCCCACGTCGCAGGAGAGGGTACGGGGAGGTATACTCCGCATTCTCGCCTGTTGATGGTTCGGGGGAGATCGGAACCTTGAAAGGATCCGTCGCCCCCTTCACTCCGTTAATTAGAAAATAAAAATTTACAGAAAAGTAAAAAAATTAAATAAAAATGATGGGCTTTAAACCAGACCCATGTGCCTCCTACAGACACTAAGCAAGAACTGGTTAGCTGAGAGCCAGCAGGAGGGTGTATACTGCAGGGGAGGAGAGAACTTTCTTTGTATCACTTAGTGTCAGTGCCGGTCATCTCCTTTTCTTCTTTATGACTAAGTGATCACTTAGTGTCAGCCTCCTAGTGGCAGCAGCATACACCCAAGGTCTGTGTCCCCCAATGAGGCGAAGGAGAAAAATCTAAAGCTTGCTGAGACACTGGTATTGGCACCCTTTATATTAAATTAGTATGGAAACACATTTTACTCGCCTTCTTAAATCACAATTGAGAATCACCTGTGATTAATTGTTGGTGCCCATGTGACATGAATTAGCCAATGAATGATGTGTTTTAAAAAGCCACATGGTAGGCCAAGTTCCTTTGTCACAATAGTGAAGACTACCAGACTGACTCTCATGCCTAGGTATTTATTTAACAACCCATGTGATGATCACATAATCTTGACATCACACAGGTCCTGTCAGGACTCTGCAAGTGGAGATACGGTGGACCTCCTCCCACCCACTCTATGAAAGTCCACTAAAACCAGCCCATAGTATAACTGAACCCTCTCAGTACATAGCGTGCTGGAGGAAAAAGATTCTGGTTTCACATCACCGAAGCTAATATGCGCAGTGACACATATCTCCCTTCATACACTGTGCCAGTGACCCTGTCATAATAGCTACAGGAAACATTTGGAGGCTGTAATCATTGCCGAAGGGTGTGCAGCCAAGTATTAATTAGGGGTGCCTATTTTGCTGCACATGCTATTTATTCTGTTTCTTTTTGGAAATTGCAACATGTAAGTTGAAAAACAATGTTTTATTGTTGTATTACTTTGGACCACCCATTCAAAAATCCTGAGGATATAACTTTTCTACATTTCCAGATATTGTACAGTCTATGAAAAAAATGAAGTGGTACTGACTTACTGAGACCTATGAAGACTTTGTTTTCTGGGCAAATACTACACATGAATCTGTCAAGGACAAAGCTGTAACTGTGTAAACGAGATAAAAGGACTACTACTGTATATCTACTAAAGTACAACATAGGTTAAACCACTGATGCTATGTCAGCTTCCATTAATAAAGTAAAAGCCATTAAATGAAGCCCAGAAACCATATATAAATCACATTTTATACCTTGAAATGGATAGCTGGGTTTTGAGAAGCTGGTCTTTGTGCATTCCTCCATCCCAGGCAAACAGAAATGAATGACACAGTCTGTAACTGCAATGCAAAAAGAGACCATGAACATTAATTATTTCAGTAATATTATATATTACAAAGGCTTGTCACTGCTACCTTACAGTAAGGGTATGTGCAGACGATCCGGAAGTGGCAGCTCTTTGGACACAGCACATGTTCGCTTTCTGGGCTTTTCGCTGTAATTTTGATTAAACAAATTTTATTTGCTGCAGTTCTGCTAGTTCTCTCAATGATGAGTTCCTGCTTTATATTCATGTATATTTTATAAGCTTTGGGTAGATCCACCCCTCACTATTGAATGACAAACTGTCAATTAATGCTTGGGGTGGTGTAAGACGAAGCTCATCATTGAGAATACAAGCAGAGCTGCAGCAGATAAAAGGGGTTTAATCAAAACCACAACAAAAATCCCAGATGTCATCACACTGCTGGAATCTGGATATCTGATCCTGTATTTTGGGAAAGTTTTGGGGAAATAAAAATAAATTGGAAAGAACTGTATTTTTCGTATTGCTAACCATTTCTTGACTTATCTGGAAAAATGCAGTTACTTTGCAATAAAAATGTCACACATAAATCCAGTTTAAGGACTTTAATCAGAATCCAATACAGACGCACAAGTTTGCTACTGTACCTCTATGTGCCTATCGGTCAGAATATCTCTATTGAGAATATCTCTACTAATGCATATTTATCCATACAGTCTGTTGGGTGCATTCTTAGACTGTCTAGTCTAAGTTTACTCTACCTATTAGTTTAGACTAAATTTGTGCCAGAAATTTGCAACAAAGTTTGCACGTTATGTCACAACCCCTTTCTGCTAAACTATACCTTTCCAGTGAAGCCATGACCTTTTGTTGGACAAGATGCAGAAAAATTCAAGAGCACATAACAAATATGATGCATGTCATGAAAGATAATATTTTGGTGCAAACAGCACCAGAATTCTGGCACATTTAGCTTAATAAATCTCCCCCACCGAAACCAAGGTAGGCTGTACAGGTTGATAAAATTAAGGTTGAGAGAAACATCTAGCCAAGTGACATTCAAAACATTTATTGTTCATGGTATATTTAAAAAAAAAAGTCTGCAAAATTGTGAACAAAGACTTTGAAGAGGTCTATAAACACAGGCACATTGTTTAGAAGGGAAAGTTGTCAAAATTAGGGGAGTCCAATGAAGTGGCTCCTATAGAGATAACATTTCCTGTGTGAGCTGTTGGTAAGCTATCAAGGAATTCAGAGGGTCACCTCTAGAATATTTTCTGCACATTCCCCCATTCACTGAAACTTAATAACCCCAGATATCAGGATTTTATAGAGAATCTGTCAGCAGGTTTTTGCTACCTCATCTGAGAGCAGCCTGATAGGTAGAGAGAAGCTGAATCCAACGATGTATCATTTAGATTACTGGGTGCAGCCATTCTCACACAATCAGAGCTTTTAGATTTAGAATGAAGCAGAGCTGAGAAAGCTAACCCTGCCCTCACCAGGCTCTTTATGTACAAAAGCAACACAGCCCAAGATATGCAGTCCCAGGACAAGAAGGCACATATGTTAACGATTGAAACATTACTGATCTTTATTATGAAAATATATAGATAAAATAAAATTAAAAATACAAGCAAGGATATCTAAATGTAGCAAACTGATAACAGGCAAACCCTAGTATCCTGTTGATTGCACTTAAACCCTAGTATCAGTGTAAAAGCACTGATAATGTAGGTGGAAAAATGCACCACCCTATATATTCAACAGATATATACCAACTGTAGTAAGTACTAAGAGAAGAAAATCAATGCAGAAACATGGGTAAATCAAGAAAAAGTGGAGGGGCATGTCCGGGATCCTGTGCTGAGAGTACGTGTAGCAGGAGAGCTCCCTCCAGATTAGAAGGCTACGCAGCCTCATTTCCGGCCAAGTTACGTTCAGCGATGGGCCCCAGGAGAGCCAGGATCCCGGCACATGCAGGGACAGCATCAGCTGCTCATGCGACAGCACTGGATATACTCCTCTTCAGAGAGCCGCAAGGCTCTGTGGTTCCATCGCCATCTTGCCGCCATGCTGATGTGGCTGCTTCAAAGATGGAGGAAGGTGAAGCTGGAGGCTCAGACACAGGGGAGCTGCTGATCATAATAGGAGACGTTGAGTGTGCGAGGGGTGAGGTGGATGGACACATGGAGGTTTCCCAGCAGCAGGGATTACAGGAAGGTCTGAAAGAGCAGGGTCCTTTTACAGTGTCCACCTCACAAAATGGCCACTCGACTTCAAGAGACTCTGTTCTACAGCCTCCCCACCCCTCAGGAAGCATCAAACCCCTAAGCCCTCATTGCAAACAGGAAGGAAGTCTCCATACAAAGGGCCAGGGGAGACTGGAATATAAGAGGCACTTTACTAATACAGAAGGGGACTGGACTGGCACACAAGATGATTCCTCTGGGGATGATGATAAGGGACTGGCATTTGATCCCCCCTCTTCAGCTGCTTGGAAGAGGATCTTGTTACATTTTCCCTCAAAAGATGGCCGCTCCATCGGCCTCAAGGACACCGTTCTCTCTTGGTTCTCCTCCTATCTCTCTGACCGATCCTTCACTGTATGTTTTGCTGGTTCCTCCTCCTCTCACCTTCCCCTCACTGTTGGGGTTCCTCAAGGATCAGTCTTAGGCCCCCTCCTCTTCTCGTTGTATACTGCCCCTATTGGACAAACAATCAGTAGATTTGGTTTCCAGTACCATCTCTATGCTGACGAGACCCAATTATACACCTCTTCTCCTGTTATCATGCCGACCTTTTTAGAAAACACCAGTGATTGTCTTATCGCTGTCTCTAACATCATGTCCTCCCTCTATCTGAAACTAAACCTGTCAAAAACTGAACTCCTTGTGTTCTCTCCCTCTACTAACCTACCGTTGCCTGACATTGCTATCTCCGTGTGTGGTTCCACCATTACTCCAAAGCAACATGCCCGCTGCCTTGGGGTCATCCTTGATTTCGACCTTTCATTCACCCCCCACATCCGATCACTGGCTCACTCTTCTTATCTGCATCTCAAAAACATTTCTAGAATTCGCCCTTTTCTTACTTTCGACTCTGCAAAAACTCTCACTGTCTCACTTATTCATTCTCGTCTGGACTATTGTAACTCTCTACTAATCGGCCTCCCTCTTACCAAACTCTCCCCGCTCCAATCTGTCCTGAATGCTGCTGCCAGGATCATATTCCTCACCAACCGTTACACCGATGCCTCTACCTTGTGCCAGTCATTACACTGGTTACCCATCCACTCAAGAATCCAATACAAAACTACTACCCTCATCCACAAAGCACTCCATGGCTCAGCACCACCCTACATCTCCTCTCTGGTCTCAGTCTACCACCCTACCCGTGCCCTCCGCTCCGCTAATGATCTCAGGTTAGCATCCTCAATAATCAGAACCTCCCACTCCCGTCTCCAAGACTTTACACGTGCTGCGCCGATTCTTTGGAATGCACTACCTAGGTTAATACGATTAATCCCCACAGTTTTAAGTGTGCCCTAAAAACTCATTTGTTCAGACTGGCCTACCGCCTCAATGCCTTAACCTAACGATCCCTGTGTGGCCTATTTAAAAAAAAAACACAACATAATCAGGTTCCTCGCATTATGTTCTCATTCACTTTATGCAGTTAATAGCCCTCTGTGTCTGTACTGCTACATACTTAGGCAGTTAACTGGTTCATGCAGCTTTACATGAACACCCGAGCCTTAAACTATGGCTGGTCCGAATAACTATAGCAATTGTTACCATCCACCTCTCGTGTCTCCCCTTTTCCCCATAGTTTGTAAGCTTGCGAGCAGGGCCCTCACTCCTCCTGGTATCTGTTTTGAACTGTATTTCTGTTATGCTGTAATGTCTATTGTCTGTACAAGTCCCCTCCATAATTTGTAAAGCGCTGCGGAATATGTTGGCGCTATATAAATAAAAATTATTATTATTATTTAACTAACGAGGTTAAAGATACTTGCAGATCTGAGATAGCATGTATAAGACAAGATTTGCAGCAACTGACAGGTCACATAGACACTCTGGAAGGGGATCATGATGTTACTAGATCCCATGTGTCAGTAGTGCATCAACTAACGATCCTTCGACAAAAGACTGTAAAAGACAATCAAGTTAAGTTGAAGGATGTAGATAACAGGGGCACAAGATGTAATATTAGAGTATGGGGTGTTCCAGAGTCAAATGAACAGGAGAATCCTAAACTAATACTTCAAACTCTCTTTAACTCTATCCTTGAAGATCCACCCTCAACACAAATCAAAATGGACAGAGCACACCAAGCTACACAGGCAAAAATGTCTACTCCATTTCCTCGCGACGTCATATGCTGCCTCCATGACTATGAGATTAAAGAAAAAATTATGACAAAGGCCAGGTCTCAGAGGGAACTATTCTACATATACTCCATAATCCAGATTTTTCTGGATCTGTTTTGTATTACCATGCAAGAGAATAATTCTTAAACCTTTATTAATTATTCTGAAGGATTTCCATATCCCCTACAAGTGGGGTTTCCTTTTTGCACTAACAGCCCGTCGTAAAGGAATTTTGGCGACTCAGCATTCTTTGGTGGGCTTGCCTGCTTTTTGTGAAGCCTTTAATCTACAACCTCCTAAAATAGTGGACTAGAATGCTCCTCTGCCTAGGGGGCACCACAGCCGATTTGGAACCAAAAAGAAAAGATCATAGAAGACCTAACGTGAAAGGCAATTGGGGAAGAGGTTCCCCTTGATAGAACTCACTGAGCTGACTTTTACTGTAGTAATGCATTATTGTAGGGGCTTCTCTCCTGTTGCCTCTGGTAGAAACTATATGCCGTTTCCTTTTAAGGTCCTGCCAGTACTTGTTTGCTCTTATGCTGATTATTGCTATTTGTGGAGGTATATTTATGGCATGTGTAAATGAGAAGAAAAAGGAAGGCACTCACCGATCTGTTAAAAATTCCTTGCTATATTTGATCTTCATTAAAAATCCGTTACTCACTCTCCCGGCCATGGATTTTTAATGAAGATCAAATAAAGCAAGGAATTTTTAACAGATCGGTGAGTGCCTTCCTTTTTCTTCTCATTTACACAAGTGGACTACAATGTTATTTTCCTAAGAGCACTCGAGATCATGAAGCACAGCATGTAACCTTAAAAGACACTCCTGATAATTAATAGCTTAGCAGCCTAACGGTGTTGGCAGTGCCGTCTTCTATCTCCTTTTCTATATTGATGTTTGTGGCATGCGGAGTTTCCATGTGTTATAAACAATATAGTTCTGGGGGGGCTCCAGCCTGATGCACTGTAGAGGGGTTTGTTATTTGTTATCCTCTTTGCATCTCTCTTCTCCCTGCTCCGGTTAAATTTCAGGCCCTACCACCACAGTATTTTATATTGAGGTTAAATTAATTTGCATCAAATTCCTGATGGACTCATTTTGTTCCACAGAAATAACCCTGTTACAGAACCCCCAAGCACCAAGAATGTTATGCAGTACATGTATGTATAATAGTTTCCATGTGAAATGCATCAGTCCACAGGCTGCGCCCCTGGACAAGATATTCTCTTTCTGACCTCCCCCACCTTTGTAATTCCCACAGTAAATATCGGCAGGCTCCGGCCCCCTGCGGCTATTGTAATGTATGTCTGGCCTGCTGTTTTCCTATTGGCCTGCCCTGTGTATCTGTGTTATATATTCTGTGTGCTGTAAATAAAGGGTGTTCTCAGACTGGAAATACGTGGAGAAGCAGTCAGCTTTTATATGCTCTCATGTAATCAAGAAATTCCTGCCAGCGTCCTTCATTCAGAATCTAGCAAAAGCAGAGTGGACCTCCTGAAACACAGGGTGGTACTGAAAGGGGTACCCCAGCTTGGTAGACCCCGTTACAAACCCCTTGCCAGGAGCTTTTCCTGGGAAATATAATTTTCTGTTCACTGAAAGTTGCACTTTTTCTTAAAAATTGTTTGTGTCTTTGTGTATTCCCTAACCTCGTGTGTTTACCATCCCCATTCGTTACAGCTCAGATTTTTGAGATGGCGTGGAAGAAGTCCTGTGAAAGTAAGGTTACCTGGCATATTTTAGGAGGTCCTGGATGGGAGATAGGCCCAGGTTCTTCCCCAAATGTGAGTAGTGCATTCGACACTTGCAGACACTGGTCCTTAGACTTACATGTGTCCGCAGGTAGGAATTGGTTGGCTGTGTAAATTTAGAAACTAATCCGCAGCATTGCACGCTTGGCGGTTCCAAGCGCTGTGGATTAGACAGGGGTGGAAAGAGATGATTTGCATAGCTCCGCCTACTGCAAAGGATTCTGGGTAAACCTGCTATTCTTTGTATTATGCTGCTTGCAAGTACTTTCCGTTTCTGGAAAGCATCCACTATGTATTTCCTTTAAGTAGAGGGCTTTTCGGTCTCTTTCGTCCCGCTACATTTAGCCCAACTTGGGTCTCTCCCTAAGGTGGCTAGCATATATGTATAACTATGACTCATATTATTTCACTCAATGTAAGGGGTCTTAATTCCCGTAGAAACAGAAGGTTTGCCTTGCAGAAGATGAAGTCTCTTGGTCTAATCATGCCCCAAGTCTTCTCAGCCGTTAACTCGGTCCTGCCACTGGCGCCTGAATGAGTTTTTTGTCAAGGACCTCAACATTAGGAAACTCTACTTGAGCATGTGTCTGACTTTTTCCACCTAAATGAGGGCTCGGTTTCTTTACCTTCAATGCTCTGAGAGGCTCATAAGGCACTAATGAGGGGTCATTGTATTAAAGACGGTTTCAAATTGAAAAAATGCCAAACTTGAATATAATAATCTATTTTTCCAAATTGTGATTGTTTTGTCTTACTTCTGATTGTAAAATTGTATAAAAAATAGTTATTAAAAAAAAAAGATATAGTGAAGTGCAAGTGTTTCATTAGTGGAGGAATTCTGCTTTAGAATTAAGGTTGGATCACAGTACTACATGTAAAAAGTAGTCCAGACCAAGGGTATAAAGATACTAGTCACATAGTCACTTTAACATGCCTTTGGACAGTCTAGCCTTATTGAAAGTGCATAATCATTTTAAGGTGCTAGGAAATTTTTACTTACAAATAGTAGGATGTAGAGTCTGTGTGTCTCAGGGCTACCACTCCATGCATATCACAGGAGGGGGCATGTTGGACCAGAGTTCAAGGGACCAGCTAGTCACAGCAATGATAAACTACTGGTGATAAAACAATCATTATAAGCAACAAAACCTGGAAGCTTGATAAGAGAGGCATCACTGAAATCTGTGTTTTAACCCATACTTTCCTGCTGCTTTCAGATTACAGAGCAAAAACCTGCTGACAGATTCCAATTAAGGCCATACATTTCTTTTGGAGGGTTTCAAACACAGTATTTTTTAAAAATAAACACAACTGCAAATCTTTCCCTGTTCATTTTATATCAACTTCTAGATTTGGCTCAAAATACTATGCATGTGGAACTCCCAGTTAGACAGACAAATACTTACTATATTTAGTGCTTTCTTCATAAACTGGAAGAAATGATCTCTTGGAGAAGAATGCTAATAACAAAAAATGAAGAACCTTTCAATAACAATAATGCTGTTCATTTCACAAATAGGAATTATATGTAATTGTAGAAAACATTAAAAAGGAATTTAATCATTATAGAATTTGCCAGGGATAACACAGGAAAGATCACGTAGATCCCACCCCTGTCACTAGTTAGTCAGGGGGTGCAACTACACTGCCACCAATCATCAGAGCAATTATGCAATTGACTGATGAGTGATGGATGAGGCCGCAGGGTGCTTCCACTACTAGTCTGGTGCATTCGTGAGGGTCACATCCTCCCATTTGCTGCAGAATGAGTGGCCAGTGAGAGTCTGTTCCACTCTGGGAGCTGTGGCTCCTGCTGAGTTGGACAGTTCTGGAATCGGATGCACAACTGAGCATCATGGTGATCCACTGGTTTCGGGCCAGACCCATCGAGACCTCGCAACTCACACAAACAGATCAGCACAGCTTTCTAGTGCTTCATTTAAACAGTGCCATCTTAGCAGTCACTCACCAAATAAAAGAACAGAAGTACAAGAGAGGAGGAGGAATGTAATTGATACATGTACAGTATTATCTAAATAAACATATAAATAAACACTGAGTCCAATCCTCAAAACTCAGTTGCAAGTTTTAGTGACAGGGATTATTGCTCAATCCAAATTACTAGTATTCTGTGAAATCCCACCGACTGCCACCAATTTGTCATGGATAACACAGGAGAGATCACGCAGATCCCACCTGTTGAGACATGGGAGTCAGTGGGTGCTCTAGTTCACTAGCCGAAACCCCATGGACCAGGACAAATCCCACCGAACGCCTGCTCTCTTTTTACCATGGATGTAATACTACTCAGACAACACAGGGTGAGGGTAAAGCAATGTGGCAATACTTTTTTGAACCACAAAACAGGCAAATAACACATCGAACAGTCCCAGCAAAATGCCCAAAATTCTGCAAAATTACGGTCTTAACCTTTTGCATACTCGCCGGGATAAGAGCAGCTGTGACTTCTGAACTTCCAGAGTCAACTACCCCCACCTGTGACACGCATAGGAAGGAGGTAATGACTAGCTTAGGAAGCCGACAGCTCATTGAGGCACAAGGCCAGGTGACCAGAGAGTCACATCCTGGCTTATCAAAACATCTCCATGGAGCCAGGTGACCAATGGGTTCCATTCCTGACTTTCCCAAATGTATCCACAAGGCTTAGGTGACCGGTGGGTCCAAATCCTGACTAACCCAAATGTATCCATGGTTCAGGGATGGTCAATGGAGCAGATCAGTATTCTTTCAGCTGGGGCGTGGTCCCCTAAGCTGGCATCCTGTAGAATGTCAAATCTGTGTCCCTCGTGATGGAGCCATGATCTGGCAGTTGTACTGTAGATTGTTCCTGTCTGGGGTTTTGCAAAGAGTCTCTGGATCTCTTGGATGTCTGGTGGCATCATGTTACAGAGGCGTATATCCTCTTTTTATAGTTAACAACTGTCCTTCAAGCCAGAATCCAGAGGTCAAGAAAAAGATGTGATGAGGTTAATTTTCATTGTTTGATTATTTATAGTTTATCCTTCAATGTTTGCAAGTCAACAAGCCACAGGACACACACAATGGTCATTCAACATATTAAGCAAACAGCGATTGCTCAAGGACCCTGTCTCACTGTCTTGCAAAGATAGCATACAATAAGTTACAGGAGTTAATAGAGGCAAACATTGGCCATTTATCCATTTACAAATATCAATTTAACCTATAAGTCAACATTTCAGACTTTTGATCAACTGAAGAAAAAAAGCATAAATTCATAAGTCAACATATAGATAAACTAAGAAGAAAATAGCTGCACTCAAACACTGATATAGTTTGCAAAAAGTTATTTCTTGTTTATTACATGTGCAGAAAAAACCACCCCAGCAAGGTGAAACAGTGATGGAAAGGTAACGTTTCGAACCCTCCAGAGTCTCTGTCAAACCTCGCTGAATAATTAGAAAGACTTGTATGGGGACATTAAGGATAGAGTCCCCATAGGGGCATCTGTATCAGCGTAAAAGTGGCGGGAATTGCGTTTCTTGTGGTGCCATATATATGGCTCCAGAAAATTACAACGAACGATAGAAAACACATTTGGAAAAATTTGCGTTTTTGTGTGGAATTCATACATGGCTGAAATGAAGCTCCATGGGAAATAATTAGTACAGTACAATGTTACATGACAAATGTCAACAAGCAGCCCTAGTCAAATTCCTTGGCTTAAAATCTCCTTCAATCTGGAGATTTAAGTCAATCTGGAGTCAAGCCAATCAACTGTAAATTAAGCAGCTTGGGTAAAATGAGACTTTGTGAATCATGTAAAGCAAATAATCTAATAAACAATGTCATTATTACTATCATAGGGTAAAATATAGTATCTTAATATAGTATCCTAATAGATATTGTCACTTTAATGCATACCTCTTCGCGACTTGGACTTTTTGATGGAATTGAATCCTTCACTTGCATCTGAAGTAAGGCCATATAAAATAAAAAGAGAACACTTTTGATTATAAGTGTTATAAAGCAACAGAACAGAATTAAGGAATAAGGAATGCTTCTTGAACAGATGTATTTCAGATGTGTTTCTTCGCCATCAGGCTCCGTCTGAGTCTGACATCTCAGTGCACGGGCGCAATACTTCACTATTTTCAACCAGCTGTGTCGAGTAGTGAAGAGTTGCAGAGTGCTAGCTGCCGAGATAGGAGGAGCATGGGAATGAGGGGAGGTTTTTTTTTATGTGGGGCCAATTATACTGTATGGAGGACTATGTAGGGCCCATTATACTGGATGAAAGATGATGAGTGAGGAGCACATTATACTGTGCTTAGGGCTGTGTGCAGATCACAGTTGGGATATCATACTGTGTTGGGGGTCACCGAACTTTGGTGGGGGGGCTCAGTCGGGTTATTATACCATACATGTGGGGAATATAGTGGAGGAATTCACTGTGGGGTATCATGAGGTGTTTGGAGGGCACTTTTACTGGCATAATACTTTATTATCTGTAATATTTAAAGTAGGCGAGTGGTCCATATACATTTTACTGCTCTTACATAACACTATTTTATTATTCCAGTATCTATAAGATCGATTAATTCAAATGTGCTTTGTTCGTGGGGCAATCCCTTTAATTTGTTTCCATATAGAAAGGATCATCATTATATTTGATGGTAAGGAAAAACTTCCTAAGTTGTAGACATTTCTTTAATAAATATCAATGTTGGCCCGTGAATTTATCCAAGTTTTTAGTTTTGGCCCTTTTTGTATGAGTTTGACATCCCTGCAATACAGGAAGGAATTTATCTACAACCAAAACCGTCCCCGTGATTCATTTCTTTCCTTTTGCCTCTTCCCCTGGCACAATCTATCAGGCAAATATTTATATCAGACCTGGATGACTTTATTACACCCTGAGCAACAATGGTAACACATCTGTGTGTTGCAGGATGCCAGTAAGGTCACAGAAGGAGCCCCCCTTTCTCTGTTAAATGCTTTTAGAGTAATTTTACACTGACAGTTTTCTTTTCACTTTGGTGTAGTAAAAAAAAATATATATTTTTTGCAGCAAAATGCACGCAACAAAAAAACTGCTTTCAATAGAAAAACCACATTGCTGCAAAAACAAACAAAAAACATGGTAAAAAAAGAAGAAATCTGCATCTGAAAATCGCATTGAGAGGTTATCTCCTATCACTTTTAAAACATTTTCATATTACGAAAGTTTAGTTATGTTTCTATACAGTTTTGGAAATATAGAGGAACACTCTTAGTTGTGGTGCTGTTGGTGATCAAGTCAGGTATCCAACTCGTCAATATATAATAACAATCTTGGCACTCAGTATATGAAAAAATATAAGTTCCTTTTATTGTGCATCCAGACATAATATATTTTGTCTGGATGCACAATAAAAGGAAGTTCTATTTTTTCATATACTGAGTGCCAAGTTTGTTATTATATATCTATACAGTTTTGATCATAGACTCCCCCTAAATATTTGAGAAAATAAAAACTATTTAATGTACAGTTGAAACCAGAAGTTTACATACACTATATAAAAATACACATCTGCATGTTTTTCTCAATATCTGCCATGAAATCAGAATAAACCTTTCCCGCTTTAGGTTAATTAGGATTACCATAATTATTAATATTTGCCAACTGCCAGAATAATGAGAGAGATACAATGTTTTAAGGCATTTTTATTACTTACTGCAAAGTTAAGTTTACATACATTCAATTTGTATTTAGTACCATTTCCCTTAAACTGAATGACTTGGGTCAAACGTTTGGAATATCCTTCCACAAGCTTCTCACAATAGTTGGTAAGAATTTGGGCCCATTCCTCCTGACAAAACTGGTGTAAGTGATCCAGGTTTGTAGGTCGCTTTACTCGCACCTGCCTTTTCAGCTTTGCCCATAAATTTTTAATAGGATTGAGATCAGGGCTTTGTTATGGCCATGCCAAAACATTGACTTTGTTATCCTTAACCCCTTAATGACCACCGAAAAGGCTTTTTAATGGCGGCAGGTAAGGGTACATAATTCTCAGTGACGCTTTTTAACTGCGCTGAAAAATAAGTGCATACGCCCCTCAGGGTCGGAAAATCTCTGGGGTCTTGGCTATCAGGTGTAGCGCGATCCCATAGAACATGATTCAGGTTGGTTTTTACTGATCCCAGTGTTGCGATCACCGTTATTCACGGGATAACGGTGACCGCAAAAAAAGTCAGATTTCCTATTAATTTCTCTCTCCTCTGATATGATCTAGCACATGAGCGGAGAGAAAAATGGGGTCCCCCGAGCCTCCCCGGTACTTGCGATGTCCCATTGTCCCTCCAGCTCTGTACCCCTCGGCGTCTTCTTCAGCAGTGTGCTCGCCGAGATCTCCCACCGGCACCTGGTAAGAATAGGAGGTTTTTCCTATTGGTTCATTTTGATCACTGTGATAGACCCTATCACAGTGATCAAAATAAAAAAAAGTAAATAAAACCCCCTTTATCACTTCTTTAGTTAGGTAAAAATAATAATTAAAAAATTTATTTATTTCCATTTTGATTTAGGGTTAGGGTTGGGGCTAGTTAGAATTGGGGTTAGAGTTAGGGTTGGGCTCGGTTTATGCTAGGGTTGGGGTTAGAAATAGGGTTAGTGTTGGGCTAGGGTTAGATTTGGGGCTAGGGTTAGGGTTGGGCTAGGGTTAGGTTTGGTGCTAGGGTTAGGTTTGGGGCTAGGGATAGAGCTACTGTTAGGGTTGGGCTAGGGTTAGGGTTGTGTTGGGGTTAGGATTGTGGTGTTGGGGATAGGGTTGGGGTTAGGGCTGTGTTAGGGTTTGAGTTAAAATTGGGGGATTTCTACTGTTTAGGTAGATTAGATGGTCTCCAAATACGACACAGCACCTGCCATTGATTCCAGCCAATTTTGTGTTCAAAAAGTCAACAGGTGCTCCCTCTCTTCTGAGCCCTGTCATGCGTCCAAACAGTGGCTTTCCCCCATATACTTGGAATCCGCATACTCAGAAGAAATTGCACAACAAATTTTGTGGTCCATTTTCTCCTGATACACTTGAGAAAATAAAAATTTTGGTTCAAGTAATTTTTTTGTGAAAAAGTAAAATGTTCATTCTTCCTTTACACATTGCTTTAGTTCTCGTGAAGCACGTGAAGGGTTAAAAAACTTCATCAACGTGGTTTAGCACACTTTGAGGGGTGCAGTTTTTAGAATGGTGTCAATGTGGGGTATATTCTGTTAAATTGACCACCCCAAACTCTCTTCAAATGTGAAGTGGTCCCTAAAAAAATGGTTTTGAAAATTTTGTTGGAAAAATGAGAAATCGCTGGAAAACTTTTAACACTTATAACGTCCTAACAAAAAAAAAATATGTTTCCAAAATTGTGATGATGTAAAGTAGACATGTGGAAAATGTTAGCAATTATCTCTTTGTGCAATATGACTCTCTAATTTAATGGCACAAAAATTATTCAAACTTTTTGCCAAATTTCTGTTTTTTTTTCATAAACGCAAGTCATATCGAAGAAATTTTACCACTAACATGAAGTACAATATGTCACGAAAAAATAGTCTCAGAATTAGTGGGATCTGTTGAAGCGTTCCAGAGCTATAACCTCATAAACTGACAGTGGTCAGAATTGTAAAAATTGGCTCTGTCACTTTGTTCCCATTTTGGCAGTATGCTTTAGGGTCACTGTTGATTTGGAAGACCCATTTCCGCCCAAGCTTTAACTTTCTCGTTGATGTCTTGAGATGTTGTTTCAGTATTGCCACATAATCTTCTCATGATGCCATCTACAGTGGGTACGGAAAATATTTATTCCCTTTTAAATTTTTCACTCTGTTTCATTGCAGCCATTTCGTAAATTTAAATAAGTTAATTTTTTTTCTTATTAATGTACACTCTGCACCCCATCTTGACTGAAAAAAAAAACAGAAATATAGTAATTTTTGCAAATTTATTAAAAAAGAAAAACTGAAATATCACATGGTCATAAG
Organism: Ranitomeya imitator; assembly: GCF_032444005.1. NCBI lineage: Eukaryota > Metazoa > Chordata > Amphibia > Anura > Dendrobatidae > Ranitomeya > Ranitomeya imitator. The sequence continues at coordinate 528,116,781 of NC_091282.1, forward strand.
TATTCAGACCCTTTGGTCACTATTGAGTAGAAGCACCCTTTTGAGCTAGTAACACCATGAGTCTTGTTGGGAATGACGTATTTCAGTTTTTATTTTTTATTACATTTGTTTTTTTTCAGTCAAGGTGGGGTGCAGGGTGTACATTAATGTGAAAAAAATGAACTTTTTTTTTTATTTACCAGTTGGCTGAAATGAAACAAAGAGTGAGAAATTTAAAAGGGTCTGAATACTTTCCATACCCACTGTATTTTGTGAGGCGCACCAGCCCTTCCTGCAGCAAAACAACCCCACAACATGATTCTGCCACCCCGTGTTTCACAGTTGGGATGGTGTTCTTAGGCTTCCAAGCTTCTCCTCTTTTGCTCCAAATGTAACAATGGTCATTATGCCCAAAAAGTTAAATTTTAGTTTTATCAGACAACAGGACATCACCAAAAATTGACGTATTTGTTCCTGTGTGCATTTGCAAACATTAATCTGGATTTTTTATGTTTCTTTTGGTGTAATGGCTTCTTCCTGGCAAAGTAGCCTTTCAGACCATGTTGATACAGCATTCAATTTCACTGTAGATATTGATACAATCTTACCAGCTTGGGCCATAATCTTCACAAGGTCTTTTGCTTTTGTCCTTGGGTTGATATGCACATGTCTGTCCAAAGGACGTTCATCTCTGGGACACAGAACCCATCTCCTTCCTGAGCGCTATGATGGCTGGATATTCCCATCTTCTTTGTACTTGCGTATAATTGTTTGTATAGATGAACGAGGCACCTTCAGGTATTTTTTAATTGTACTCAAGGATGAGCCAGACTTGTGCATGTCCTCAATTCTGCTCCTGATATCTTGGCTGATTTCTTTAGATTTTCCCATGATGCTACAGTGTGTTTCAGGTGTGCATTAAAATACATCCACAGGTGTGTCATAATTAACTCAGATGTTGCCAAAAAAGAAGCTTCCAAACAATGACATCATCATATGAGCAGTCCAGAATTGTTTAAAGGCATAGTAATCTTAGTGTATGTAAACTTTTGACTTTGTAGTAAATAATAAAAATAAAATGGTAAAGGTTTATTCTGATTTCAGGTCATGTAATGAAAAAACCATGCATATGTGTCTTTTTATATCGTGTGTGTAAACTTCTGGTTTCAACTGTGTATGGGACCATTGACATTCAACTCTAGCAGCTAATCATTTTGTTCTTGTTCCATGTTTATAGAGAACAGTATCATCATAGATTTATGATTTTACATAAAATTTGGGTACCTGTGATGGGCAGGTATTGTGCACTTGTCCTGTTTATTAGAATAGGACACGTGCAAGATACCTGCTGACCGTGCACTCATCTTAGCAGGTGTGTGGGGTCCTAACGTTATTTATCAGCATCGGAGAACACTTTTAATGCTCTCCCACACTTGCTAAGACAGTGCCTTTTCCTAATGAATTCATGATAAGCACCACATGTTCTATCAAACTCTATTCATAGACTTAGAAAATGGCAGTCTCCGTGCAGTCTCTAACCAGTGATGCCATCAATGAAAAACTTGTAAAAGATAGTATAACACAAACAGGATCTCTGCCCTCTTTGATGTGATAACTGATTATTCAGCATGATTTAAAACTCCAAGTACTTTTATGTGTCACAGGTATAATATTCCGTGAGAGCGGAGATTCTGAACAACCGCAGACAGTATACAGTTATATTTAGTACTTATAAAATGCTTCTGCATTGCTAGAACAGATCTGAGTAATTTGGCTTCTTATTGTGATATAACAATGGATTACATATTCTTTTCTTACAGCCCTATGTGAAAACATGAGATATGCTAATACTCAGATATATACCATATGGCCTTAACAGGATGTTCCAGACACTTGTGCACTTCATGTGAAATAACTTACCTAATTATAAAGCCAAGTCAATGCTGCAGATCAGTCAGAGGTCAACATTGCTTAGACGTTAAACAGTGTAACTTCTGAATATTTTCTGTTATGATTTTTTAATAATGTTATATTGTGAACTACTAAGTAATAGACCTGACTTTACACAAGCGGTACCTATCAGAGTGGTTTATATCAGGTCTACACTATATGGATGCACATTTATAGCTCAGGCTTTTACATACAATTAGATTATACTGATAAGCATGGGTCCAAATAATAGGCTCTGTTAAATTGTAAAGTGGAAATAGGCAAATTGGATGGACAAGACGGACGTCTAAATAATTATCATCACAATCTAAATTATGTATATATATATATATATATATATATATATATATATACACACACTGTATATGTATAGATATACTGTATATAAAAAAATTAGATTGTTATAATTATACATAATAGATTTAATTAAGATAATATATAAACACACATATATAGTACATATTCTAACTATACATAGCCTCATCAAATTGAAACAATCTAAAGAAAAAATATGATTTAAAATATATAAGCTTACCTGTAAGCCAAACTAAAATGAGAAAGACTGCCAAAATGATCAGTGTTTTCATCTTGGTATATACGATATCTTCTTTGTATCAGACTCGGGAGAGCTTTCTGGCTCTTAGAGGGATGATGCTATTTATAAGGTACGGGTCTCCTGCGTTATCGTTCCTGGCTTTAATGGTACTTAACCACTTAGAAATGTACAAGATAGCCACATTGGCAGAGGAATGATGCTAACGTGATGTGAAGAGTCTCAGAAGAGGGTGGCCTTTTAATTAAGGTATCTTGTGCATAAGACATTAGAGAGCAAATTCAGATCTGCTCGCTTCGGAGAAATGTATAAATAAGTAGCCCTGTGCATCATTGTACTTTGTGCTAATTATAATTTAATGTGTGATGTAAAACTGTTATGATATTTTTTATACCTGGCCTATTTATTACTTTGTGACAATACCCAGGGCAGTAAACCTGCCAATTTCATTGGGATAAGCCAATGATATTAAGCACTTGGAGTGTGCTCACTCTCCCTCAAAAGGTCAATTTCAACAGTTGATCATTTTATTCTTGGGTAAACAAATCGCTACCAGGGGTGTTTACAAAGAGACTTTAGGTACCGTCACACATAACGATATCGTTAACAATATCGTTGCTTTTTGTGACGTAGCAACGATATCGTTAACTAAATCGTTATGTGTGACAGCGACCAACGATCAGGCCCCTGCTGGGAGATCGTTGGTCGCTGAGGAAAGTCCAGAACTTTATTTCGTAGCTGGATCTCCCACTGACATCGCTGGATCGGCGTGTGTGACGCCGATTCAGCGATGTTATCACTGGTAACCAGGGTAAACATCGGGTTACTAAGCGCAGGGCCGCGCTTAGTAACCCGATGTTTACCCTGGTTACCGTTGTAAATGTAAAAAAACAAACACTGCATACTTCCATTCCCGGTGTCTGGTTAGGTTCCTCGCCTTCAGCTTCCCGCACTGACTGGTGAGCGCCGGCCAGCAGTAAAGCAGAGCACAGCGGTGACGTCACCGCTGTACTTTACGGCCGGCGCTCAGTCAGTGCTGGAAGCTGAAGGCGAGGGACCTGACCAGACATCGGGAATGTAAGTATGTAGTGTTTGTTTTTTTACATTTACAACGGTAACCAGGGTAAACATCGGGTTACTAAGCGCGGCCCTGCGCTTAGTAACCCGATGGTTACCCGGGGACTTCAGGATTGTTGGTCGCTGGAGAGCTGTCTGTGTGACATCTCTCCAGCGACCAAACAGCGATGCTGCAGCGATCGACATCATTGTCGGTATCGCTGCAGCGTCGCTTAGTGTGATGGTACCTTTAAGCCACCAATACACATTAGACTAGTCAGTCAAACATGTCGATTTTGGTGGGATCAGTCGACAGTCTAATGAATGGTGGACTCTCTCCTAACATAATCTTGGAATTTCTAAGGATGATCCTTTTGCTCAGCGGGAAGATAAGCTGCTGCCAGAGCAATCTGGTAATGACTTTCTCAGAGACCGCAGAAACATTTGGCTGGGCTGACAGCTATTTAATGTGTATGGGGGCTGTTTTTTCCCCCGATCCATACTGAAACACACACATTCTCAAGAAAAAGGAAAAGATTAGCAGTTGTCCAGTTGATTGACAAGGCCTTCCAAACCAAACCCGTGGAAGGTGGGAGACCAGTGACAAAGTCCATAGACAGATGAGTCTATGGCCTATCAGGAACCAGCAAAAGCACCAATTCCCCAGCCGGCCTGCCATGGGAGCTTTTGAAACGGGCACAAACACCATGCAGATATGAATTTTTTGACATCAGAACCGAGTGAGGGCCACAAATAATTAACTCCTGGCACGTCAGTCTGAAAACTACCATAGGATCATGACAATGATCAGCTCCAGAATGATCAAAGACAGTCTCAAGTTACTTGTGAGTACTGTGACAGTTAGAAGACGCCTGTGTGAAGCTAACCTCTTAATAAGAAATCCCGCAAAGTTCCACTGTTAAACCCCCCCCCCAAAAAAAAGTCATGTACTGAAGTGGATACAATTTGCCAAAGAACACATCAACTGACCTAAAGAGAAATGGAGAAACGTTTTGTGGACTGATAAAAGTAAGATAGTTCTTTTTGGGTCCAGTCAGTTTGTCGAGCGACCCTCAAACTCTGCATTCAAGCCACAGTACACGCTGAAGACAGCGAAGCATGGTGGTGCAAGCATCATGATTTGGGCATGTTTCTCTTACTATGGTGTCGGACCTATTTACCACATACCAGGTATCATGGACCAGTTTCCATATATTAAAATAATTGAAGAGGTCATGTTGCCTTACGCTGAAGAAGATATACCCTTGAAATGGGTGTTTCAAGACAACGACCCTAAACGCACCAGTAAACGAGCAAAATCTTAATTCCAGTCCAACAAAATTGAGGTTATGGAGTGGCCAGCCCAATCCCCAGACCTTAATCCTATAGATCACTTGTGAGGTGACATAAAAAATGCCGTTTCTGAGGCAAAGCCAAACATTTGTGGGATGTAGTCCAAGCATCCTTGGATGGAATACCAGTTGACAGGTGCCAGAAGTTGGTTGACTCTATGCAGCATAGATGTGAAGCAGTTCTAAAAAACTGTGGAAATACAACTAAATATTAAGTTAGTGATTCACAGGAATGCTAAATTGTCATAAAACAATAGTACATATTGTGAATTTGTAAAGACAAATACAGGCACTGCAATTTTTTAAGAACAACCCAATGTTAATTTTTTCTTATTTTCTGTAAAGTAGTTAAAAATTCTATACATTTCTTTTCATGTTTTGAATTAGAAAACAGTGTGCAATGTTCCCAATGCATGGAAATAAAAACTAATATAAAGATTTTGTGAATAACATGTTTTTGAACACACTGCTATTATTTTGAACACTAATGTAGATAGATAATATACAGTTGATATACAGTTAAGTCCATATATATTTAGACAGACATTTTTCTAATTTTGGTTATAGACATTAGCACAATGAATTTTAAACAAAACAATTCAGATGCAGTTGAAGTTCAGACTTTCAGCTTTCATTTGAGGGTATCCACATTAAAATTGGATGAAGGGTTTAGGAGTTTCAGCTCCTTAACATGTGCCACCCTGTTTTTAAAGGGACCAAAAGTAATTGGACAATTGACTCCAAGGCTATTTCATGTTCATGGACAGGTGTGGGCAATCCCTTCGTTCTGTCATTCTCAATTAAGCAGATAAAAGGCCTGGAGTTGATTAGAGGTGTGGTGCTTGCATTTGGAAGGTTTTGCTGTGAAATAAACGTGCGGTCAAAGGAGCTCTCCGTGCAGGTGAAACAAGCCATCCTTAAGCTGCGAAAACAGAAAAAACCCATCCGAGAAATTGCTACAATATTAGGTGTGGCAAAATCTACAGTTTGGTACATCTTGAGAAAGAAAGAAAGCACTGGTGAACTCATCAATGCAAAAAGACCTGGGCGTCCACGGAAAACAACAGTGCTGGATGATAGCATAATAATCTCCATGGTGAAGAGAAACCACTTCACAACAGCCAACCAAGTGAACAACACTCTCCAGGAGGTCGGCGTATCAATATCCAAATCTACCATAAAGAGAAGACTGCATGAAAGTAAATACAGAGGGTTCACTGCACATTGCAGATTGTAAGCTCTCACGAGCAGGGTCGTCTTATTTTGCTTTAATTATTGTATTGTTAACGTTGTTACTTATGACTTTTGTGTTTGAAACTGTTAAACTGTAAAGCGCTGCGGAATATGTTGGCGCTATATAAATAAAGATTATTATTATTAAGATTATTATTATTGCAAGTGCAGCACCCCAGAGATCTGGTCGTTGCAGTATGACACTCTGCCACTAAGGGGAGTGATGGTACGTCTGATGGCACTGAAGGAATTCTACTGACCAGGTATCACCAGCACACATTACACTTCACACTCCGGCCACTAGGGGGAGAAAAAGGCTTTATTTATTGGGCCACTCCTCACACTGGTAAAACTAGGGGTTGGATAGGAAGTTAGTCAGAAGCTGACTGGGTTGGATTCAGGCAACATCCCGTGGCAGGGGGTGTTGCAGGGAGAAGACACAGGGGGGTCCCTGTCAGGCGTGGGAACCTGGCAGGTGCCTAGCGAACAGAGCAGAACGTTACGGAACCGCGCCTGCACACCCCGCGGCGGTATCCTAAGAAAGTGACATGAAGGGAAGGATATTGTGGAACAGTGAGAAACGAGATCAAGCACAAAGGAGAACCAGTAGGAGTCGTGCCGTGAGACCAAGGCAACATCCTACTGAGGCGCGTAGCCGGTGGCCGGAACACCGCGGGAGTAACTGACTCTAGGCCTTACTTCGAACTCCGCAGGACAGTTAATTATAGGTTGGCTGTCTACCTTAAATTTCCTACGAAGACATAGGGGGCAACGCGTGGAGAGGGGCGTCTCTAGGGTCCCGGAAGAGCTCCGAGCCTTCCCGTCATACGGGTGCGTCCTAGCCATAACATACCTGGGGGACGAGAAACTAGTAACATCTGGAACAAGCGAGAGAGAATTAGAAAGAATGAACGAACGACAACAGCAGGGAACTCTGGATGTGCCATCGGACCGTCCGGTCGCAGAAAGCCCTGTTAAATGTGCTCTGGATTGAGGATCCTGAAGTCTTCAGTAAAGAGGTAAAGAGACTGCAACCTTGTATCCTTGTTATTGACTGCACCTCACACCATCACCATCCACCTTACTGGGAAGCCCTGGGGACATACTTCACCTGTGGGAAGGTATACCATCCAGCTGCCATTCCATCACCCCAGCGGATCCCACAGCAGCGTCGGTCACCCTGACCGAACACCACAGGTGGCGTCACGAAACCTTGACAGACTCCTATCACCTTTTATTGGACGCCCCTTAGCAGGGTCACAGACCGGGTCTAGCCACCGTGACAGCCTCAGAACCAAATCAGAGAGGCCCGGTACCGAGAACTCGTGGCCCTGTGTCTGGGGGCGCTCCAACTTGGCGTCACAAACAGGATCGTACTTAAGCCTGAGAAGCAGGTCATGTGTGCCTTGGAACTGTGATTGAAACGTGTTTGGACTGTGATTTATTGCAAGGACTGTGTATTGCTGATTGTCGCATGATTCCCGCCAAAACTGCCGCCATTGCTGTGCCACGAGGAGCGCAGGAGAAGGAGGGCGTGACATGGGAGGAGATCGCGAAAGCGGCGCGAAAAGTAGTGACCGCCCCCTCCGACTACGGCTGCTGGATGACTAGCTCAGGAATGGAGTAGCTCAAACCCCAGAAAATGGCGGAGCCTCGTGTGTGTGCCGCTGCAGACCAAGGAGCAGAGCTGACGACCAGCGGGTACCTGAACGACGACGAAGTGACCCGGGATCACCGCAGCTCAGCAGAGCCGAACCAGGGCTTGCTGCCACAGGGGAACCCGGATCCCCTGGAATTGCCGGAGGAGGCATCGGACCACCCGACTCCAGACGGGGGGTCGGCGACGGCGAGGAAATGGAAGTCGGAGCTGTGCTGGAAGATAGCCCAGGGGGAGCCGTGGTCAGGGCCACAGCGGACTCCAGCGTCCTCGTCAGCGGAGCCGACCGACATCGGTGGAACCACATCAGACACAGGTACCAAAAGCAACCCTGCCCCACCGACCGATCCGGCTCCGGTGACCGCTCCCCAGTCCATTGATGACTGGTCTCCCGCTACTGAGATTGTGGTGGCGGCCCTTTACGCCATGAAGTGGATACTGCCCCCGCTGCCGACACCTCTGGGTAAACCGATAGACGTGAGTCCCAAGGGGGTGGTCTTTGAATGGGAGGCTCCCCGGTTCCAACCAGACGGGTCCCGACAGGAGGGCTCCTACGTCATCAGGCTCACCTGGGATCAGTATAGACGAAGCTTGATTTCACAATGGGAAGACCGGGAACGAATGGAACAGACTGTCCGACCAGAGCAACGGGTGCCCCTTGTCAATTGCTGCCCTGAGAGTTTGGTGAAACAGGGGATTGTGCTGGCCTTCCACCGGGGGAGGGGTTGCGGCTTCATATTAGAACCAGGGCTGCTGACTGAAGTCTTTGTGACCAGATGTAATGTGGAACCCCAGTCCCACAGTGTACCTCCACTCCGAAACTTGTACAGAGGGGACCATGTGACCTACACCCGCCACTGGAGGTGGTATGCCAAGAGTCAAATGCTGCGCGCTCGTGGTCGCGCCATCTACGGTCACGACCGAAACTGGTGGCGGAACTCCATTGACCTCTGACCCCACAGGACCCAGCACTACCACCCCGGCGTGTGGTGTCCTGCTTGCGGAGTCTGCCACCGGCATCACCGCTCGCGCTCAGACCGCTGCTGATCCGATGAAGACGGTGCTGGACGGCGACACAGAGCCAGACCTTCCCCGGCTGGGACGTGGTCACCACCGGCTGATGTCGTGTCACTAGTGTTGAGCATTCCGATACCGCAAGTATCGGCCGATATTTGCGGTATCGGAATTCCGATACCGAGTTCCGATATTTTTGTGATATCGGGAATCGGTATCGGGAGTAAGATTTATGTGTAAAATAAAGAATAAAAATAAAAAATATTGAAATACTTACCCTCTGACCCACCCTGGTTGTCACCGCTGCAACCGCCATGCTTTTCTTGGTAGAATGAGCGCTTGAAGAACCTTTCGATGACGTCGCGGCTTGTGATTGGTCGCGGTAGCGTCATGTGACCGTTCACGCGACCAATCACCAGCCGCGACGTCATCGAAAGTCATTAACGCGTTCATTCCTAAGATGAGTAATGTAAAATTGATTGTCAAACGGTGTTGCTTTCTGTGGACTGTTTGATTTCACAGAAGTTTGATTTACTTGGAGTTATCTTCTGCTGTTTAAGTGTTCCCTTTATGTTTTTGAGCAGTGTATATTATATATATATATATATATATATATATATATATATATATATATATATATATACAGTGGGGCAAAAAAGTATTTAGTCAGTCAGCAATAGTGCAAGTTCCACCACTTAAAAAGATGAGAGGCGTCTGTAATTTACATCATAGGTAGACCTCAACTATGGGAGACAAACTGAGAAAAAAAAATCCAGAAAATCACATTGTCTGTTTTTTTTATCATTTTTTTTGCATATTATGGTGGAAAATAAGTATTTGGTCAGAAACAAACAATCAAGATTTCTGGCTCTCACATACCTGTAACTTCTTCTTTAAGAGTCTCCTCTTTCCTCCACTCATTACCTGTAGTAATGGCACCTGTTTAAACTTGTTATCAGTATAAAAAGACACCTGTGCACACCCTCAAACAGTCTGACTCCAAACTCCACTATGGTGAAGACCAAAGAGCTGTCAAAGGACACCAGAAACAAAATTGTAGCCCTGCACCAGGCTGGGAAGACTGAATCTGCAATAGCCAACCAGCTTGGAGTGAAGAAATCAACAGTGGGAGCAATAATTAGAAAATGGAAGACATACAAGACCACTGATAATCTCCCTCGATCTGGGGCTCCACGCAAAATCCCACCCCATGGGGTCAGAATGATCGCAAGAACGGTGAGCAAAAATCCCAGAACCACGCGGGGGGACCTAGTGAATGAACTGCAGAGAGCTGGGACCAATGTAACAAGGCCTACCATAAGTAACACACTACGCCACCATGGACTCAGATCCTGCAGTGCCAGACGTGTCCCACTGCTTAAGCCAGTACATGTCCGGGCCCGTCTGAAGTTTGCTAGAGAGCATTTGGATGATCCAGAGGAGTTTTGGGAGAATGTCCTATGGTCTGATGAAACCAAACTGCAACTGTTTGGTAGAAACACAACTTGTCGTGTTTGGAGGAAAAAGAATACTGAGTTGCATCCATCAAACACCATACCTACTGTAAAGCATGGTGGTGGAAACATCATGCTTTGGGGCTGTTTCTCTGCAAAGGGGCCAGGACGACTGATCCGGGTACATGAAAGAATGAATGGGGCCATGTATCGTGAGATTTTGAGTGCAAACCTCCTTCCATCAGCAAGGGCATTGAAGATGAAACGTGGCTGGGTCTTTCAACATGACAATGATCCAAAGCACACCGCCAGGGCAACGAAGGAGTGGCTTCGTAAGAAGCATTTCAAGGTCCTGGAGTGGCCTAGCCAGTCTCCAGATCTCAACCCTATAGAAAACCTTTGGAGGGAGTTAAAAGTCCGTGTTGCCAAGCGAAAAGCCAAAAACATCACTGCTCTAGAGGAGATCTGCATGGAGGAATGGGCCAACATACCAACAACAGTGTGTGGCAACCTTGTGAAGACTTACAGAAAACGTTTGACCTCTGTCATTGCCAACAAAGGATATATTACAAAGTATTGAGATGAAATTTTGTTTCTGACCAAATACTTATTTTCCACCATAATATGCAAATAAAATGTTAAAAAAACAGACAATGTGATTTTCTGGATTTTTTTTTCTCAGTTTGTCTCCCATAGTTGAGGTCTACCTATGATGTAAATTACAGACGCCTCTCATCTTTTAAAGTGGTGGAACTTGCACTATTGCTGACTGACTAAATACTTTTTTGCCCCACTGTATATACATACACACACTGTATATATATAGTACAGTTTTATGAGAAAAACAGTATGAAGCAGAAAACAGAACTCTACTGCACGGAATACTAAAGCAATTGTATGTTAAGCTAAAAAAAGGGATGAAAAGACAAAGCCTGTCTTGAAATAGAGAGCAGAAAATTAACAGTGAGGCAACGTAGTTGGTATTCTCATCCTTTGGTGGATATAGAAACAAACCCAAACACCAGTATTATGGATGCACCAGGGAGACCAAACTGGATTATAAAATAATATCTTTATTAACTAATAGTAGCAATACAGAAAAAAATAATTTTTAAAATAAAACAGACTGTTGTGGGAATCAGGACAATATGTATAATAAAAGTAAACCCATAAACACAATTCATATAAGTGCCACCAATGGGCATGTGCAAGGTAATGATTCCCCTTTAAGGAATATAGGCAATTCCCTGAAATTCTTGTGTCATTGTGCCAGAAAAAAGTTTAAAAAATATATAACAAATGTAAAAAATATACAAAAACAATATATAAACAATGTATATAGCAATGAGTGGAGGTCACACAAAAAAGCCCTGCAAAATTGCAGCAAGTAATATAAAGTGCTTAAAGGGAACCTGTCACTCCCAAAATCGATGGTGAGGTAAGCTCACCGTCATCAGGGGCTTATCTACAGCATTCTGTAATGCTGTAGATAAGCCGCCGATGTTACCTGAAAGAGGAGATAAAGAGGATAGATTATACTCACCCAGGGGCGGTCCTGCTCCGATGTGTGACTCAGGTCTGGAACAGCTCCTCCCATCTTCATTCCATGATGTCCTCTTCTGGTCTTCACGCCGCGGCTCCGGAGCAGGCGTTCTTTCTTTGCCCTGTTGAGGAAAGAGCAAAGTACTGCAGTGCGCAGGCGCCGGAAAGGTCAGAGAGGCCTGGCGCCTGCGCACTGCAGTACTTTGCTCTGCCCTCAACAGGGCAGACAAAGTACGCCTGTGCCGGAGCCGCGGTGTGAAGACAAGAAGAGGACGTCATGGAATGAAGATGGGAGGCGCCAGAGCGGACCTGAGACACCCATTTGACCAGACCGCAGCGGGACCGCCCCTGGGTGAGTATAATCTAACCTCTTTTTATCCTCTTTCAGGTTACACCGGGGGCTTATCTACAGCATTACAGAATGCTGTAGATAAGCCCCTGATGCTGGTGGGCTTACCTCACCATCGATTTTGGGGGGTGACAGGTTCCCTTTAAATGTGGAAATAGATTCAGGGAGGAATCCTCACATGTGCATAGGGAAATCCCTGAGAGCTGTGCAAAGCTGCAGAATCATAAAGTGCAATATGCTGAAAAAGTGACTCAGGAAAAAAAATATATCAGGGGAAGATACTATTAGAGCATTACCCTTAGGGTGCCTCACTGTCCTGTAAACGCACACACACACCCGACGCGCGTTTCGGAAATCACTTCCTTCATCAGGGTAATGCTCTAATAGTATTTTCCCCTGATATATTTTTTTCCTGAGTCACTTTTTTAGCACATTGCACTTTGTGATTCTGCAGCCTTGCACAGCTCTCAGGGATTTCCCTATGCACATGTGAGGATTCCTCCCTGAAACTATTTCCACATTTAAAGGGAACCTTTTAATGCAGGACAATGCCAGACCTCATGTCGCAGGAGTGCGTCAGAAGTTCCTGCAAGATGAAAGCATTGAAAGTATGGACTGGCCTGCCAGTTCCCCAGACCTGAATCCGATTCAGCACATCTGGGACATCAGGTCTCGCACCATCCAACATCACGTTGCACCAGACTGTCCAGGAGTTGGCGGATGCTTTAGTCCAGGTCTGGGAGGAGATCCCTTAGGAGACCATCCACCGCCTCATCAGGAGCATGCCCAGGCACAGTAGGGAGATTATACAGGCACGTGGAGGTCACACACGCTACTGAGCATCATTTCCTTGTCTTTAGGCATTTCCACTGAAGTTGGATCAGCCTGTAACTTCATTTTCCACTTTGATTTTGAGCATCATTCCAACTCCAGACCTCTTTGGGATATTAGTTGTGATTTACGTTGATCATTTTTAGGTTTTATTGTTCTCAACACATTCCACTATGTAATGAATAAAGATTTACAACTGGAATATGTCATTCAGTGATATCTAGGATGTGGGATTTTGGTGTTCTGTTTATTTTTTTGAGCAAAGTATCTATGTAAGTATCTATCTATCTTTCTATGTATCTATATACAGTGGGGCAAAAAAGTATTTAGTCAGTCAGCAATAGTGCAAGTTCCACCACTTAAAAAGATGAGAGGCGTCTGTAATTTACATCATAGGTAGACCTCAACTATGGGAGACAAACTGAGAAAAAAAAAATCCAGAAAATCACATTGTCTGTTTTTTAACATTTTATTTGCATATTATGGTGGAAAATAAGTATTTGGTCAGAAACAAAATTTCATCTCAATACTTTGTAATATATCCTTTGTTGGCAATGACAGAGGTCAAACATTTTCTGTAAGTCTTCACAAGGTTGCCACACACTGTTGTTGGTATGTTGGCCCATTCCTCCATGCAGATCTCCTCTAGAGCAGTGATGTTTTTGGATTTTCGCTTGGCAACACGGACTTTCAACTCCCTCCAAAGGTTTTCTATAGGGTTGAGATCTGGAGACTGGCTAGGCCACTCCAGGACCTTGAAATGCTTCTTACGAAGCCACTCCTTCGTTGCCCTGGCGGTGTGCTTTGGATCATTGTCATGTTGAAAGACCCAGCCACGTTTCATCTTCAATGACCTTGCTGATGGAAGGAGGTTTGCACTCAAAATCTCACGATACATGGCCCCATTCATTCTTTCATGTACCCGGATCAGTCGTCCTGGCCCCTTTGCAGAGAAACAGCCCCAAAGCATGATGTTTCCACCACCATGCTTTACAGTAGGTATGGTGTTTGATGGATGCAACTCAGTATTCTTTTTTCTCCAAACACGACAAGTTGTGTTTCTACCAAACAGTTCCAGTTTGGTTTCATCAGACCATAGGACATTCTCCCAAAACTCCTCTGGATCATCCAAATGCTCTCTAGCAAACTTCAGACGGGCCCGGACATGTACTGGATTAAGCAGTGGGACACGTCTGGCACTGCAGGATCTGAGTCCATGGTGGCGTAGTGTGTTACTTATGGTAGGCCTTGTTACATTGGTGCCAGCTCTCTGCAGTTCATTCACTAGGTCCCCCCGCGTGGTTCTGGGATTTTTGCTCACCGTTCTTGTGATCATTCTGACCCCACAGGGTGGGATTTTGCGTGGAGCCCCAGATCGAGGGAGATTATCAGTGGTCTTGTATGTCTTCCATTTTCTAATTATTGCTCCCACTGTTGATTTCTTACCTCCAAGCTGGTTGGCTATTGCAGATTCAGTCTTCCCAGCCTGGTGCAGGGTTACAATTTTGTTTCTGGTGTCCTTTGACAGCTCTTTGGTCTTCACCATAGTGGAGTTTGGAGTCAGACTGTTTGAGGGTGTGCACAGGTGTCTTTTTATACTGATAACAAGTTTAAACAGGTGCCATTACTACAGGTAATGAGTGGAGGAAAGAGGAGACTCTTAAAGAAGAAGTTACAGGTCTGTGAGAGCCAGAAATCTTGATTGTTTGTTTCTGACCAAATACTTATTTTCCACCATAATATGCAAATAAAATGTTAAAAAACAGACAATGTGATTTCCTGGATTTTGTTTTCTCAGTTTGTCTCCCATAGTTGAGGTCTACCTATGATGTAAATTACAGACGCCTCTCATCTTTTTAAGTGGTGGAACTTGCACTATTGCTGACTGACTAAATACTTTTTTGCCCCACTGTATATCTATTTATACCCCCAATACAGAGTTTATTCATGGTTTGGGTATTGGCTATATATTTACAAACTAGATGGTGGCCCGATTCTAACGCATCGGGTATTCTACAATATGCATGTCCACGTAATATATTGCCCAGCGACGTAGTATATTGCCCAGGCTATGTAATATATTGCCCAGCCACGTAGTATATTGCCCAGTGACGTAGTATATTGCCCAGCCCATGTAATATATTGCCCAGCCACGAAGTATATTGCCCAGCGACGTAGTATATAGCCCAGTCACGTAGTATATTGCCCAGCCACGTAGTATATTGCCCAGTGACGTAGTATACAGCACAGAGCCATGTAGTATATTGCACAGTGTAGTATACAGCAGAGCCACGTAGTATATTGCACAGCGACGTAGTATACAGCACAGAGCCACGTAGTATATTGCCCAGTGATGTAGTATATTGCCCAGCGACTTAGTATATTGCCCAGTGACGTAGTATATTGCCCAGCCACGTAGTATATTGCCCAGTTACGTAGTATACAGCACAGAGCCACGTAGTATATTGCCCAGCCACGTAGTATATTGCCCAGTTACGTAGTATACAGCACAGAGCCACGTAGATTGTCCAGTGACGTAGTATACAGCACAGAGCCATGTAGTATATTGCACAGTGAAGTAGTATACAGCAGAGCCACGTAGTATATTGCACAGCGACGTAGTATACAGCACAGAGCCACGTAGTATATTGCCCAGTGACGTAGTATATTGCCCAGCGACTTAGTATATTGCCCAGTGACGTAGTATATTGCCCAGCCACGTAGTATATTGCCCAGTTACGTAGTATACAGCACAGAGCCACGTAGTATATTGCCCAGCCACGTAGTATATTGCCCAGCCACGTAGTATATTGCCCAGTTACGTAGTATACAGCACAGAGCCACGTAGATTGTCCAGTGACGTAGTATACAGCACAGAGCCATGTAGTATATTGCACAGTGAAGTAGTATACAGCAGAGCCACGTAGTATATTGCACAGCGACGTAGTATACAGCACAGAGCCACGTAGTATATTGCCCAGTGACGTAGTATATTGCCCAGCGACTTAGTATATTGCCCAGTGATGTAGTATATTGCCCAGCCACGTAGTATATTGCCCAGTTACGTAGTATACAGCACAGAGCCACGTAGTATATTGCCCAGCCACGTAGTATATTGCCCAGCCACGTAGTATATTGCCCAGTTACGTAGTATACAGCACAGAGCCACGTAGATTGTCCAGTGACGTAGTATATTTCCCAGCCATGTAGTATATTGCCCAGTGACGTAGTATATTGCCCAGTGACGTAGTATACAGCACAGAGCCACGTAGTATATTGCCCAGTGACGTAGTATACAGCACAGAGCCACGTAGTATATTGCCCAGTGACGTAGTATATTGCCCAGTCACGTATGTCACAGGTTAAAAAATAAACATACTCGCCTAACGATCTGAGGGCCCCTTGTAGTTTAACATACTCACCATTCTTGTCGCTGCTCCTCAGCGTCCCGTCTCTCCGCCTCCTGGGATCCAACGGCGCTGTGTCGATGGGCGCGCGGCTGCCCTCATCTTCCGTTCCCAGGATGCATTGCGAAATTACCCAGATGAATTAGCGGTCTCTCGAGACCGCTAGGTATTCTGGGTAATTTCGCAATGCATCGCTGGGAAAGGAAGATGGCGGCAGGCGCGAGCGGACAACGGAGGGTGAGTATAGCAGGTTTTTTTTTTTACTATTGATGCCGCATAGGCAGCATCAATAGTAAAAGGTTTGGGACCCACAGGGTTAATAGCGGCGGTACCGGAGTGCATTACCCGTGGCATAACGCAGTCTGTTACCGCCGGCATTAACCCTGTGTTAGCGGTGACCGGAGGGGAGTATGGAGCGGGCGCCGGGGACAGTGACTGCGGGAAGCATGGAGCGGAGTGCCTGGGACACTGGAGGGAGTATGAACCGGAGCGCCGGGGGCACTGACTGCGGGGAGCATGGAACGGAGTGTCGGGGACACTGCGGGGAGTATGGAGCGGAGCGCCGGGGACACTGACTGCGGGGAGTATGGAGCGGAGCGCCGGGGACACTGACTGCAGGGAGCAGGGCGTATGGAGCGGCCATTTTCTTCCGGACTGTGCCCGTCGCTGATTGGTGGAGGCAGCCATGACAGGCAGCTGGCGAGACCAATCAGTGAATGAATAACCGTGACCGAAGGACAGACAGACGGAAGTGACCCTTAGACAATTATACAGTAGATATTGTTATCTATACCTGCGGAGGTGCAGGTGTCGGACCTGCCAGACGTTTTTTCATGAAAAACTTCTGAAACCTGCACCTCCGCATGTATTAATGCCTTCTATATAATGGATTAAACCCCATTTTGAAAGAAGGTACCGGTTGAGTGCTGCTTTTCTTTTTACCTTCGCTAATATATTATATGCACGGTTATGTTTGCACCACCCAGAAGAGATCTGACAAGGTCATTTCAGAGGATTTAGGCTGCAATTACACACATAATATTGTATCTTGGTGCCTGGAATATCCTTTCTCCTTTGAATCTTGTATTAAATTTATGGTCTGTATATATCCCCGCTTAACTGTAAAGTACTGCAGAATATGGTGGCTTTATATAAAAAAATTATTATTATTACAGAATTATTATGGGTGACATTATAGGTGAAAAAAGATCTGAAATGATTTTTCTTGACATGATTTTTTCTTTTATAGGACAATACCTGGTATTTATTTAGCAGAGTGTGGTCCCACTTACTTGTTCTCTGCTGCAGTGCGGGTGGTCCCTGGTCATCTGCGTGCCCCTGCAGCCTCTGAGTGTTCCGGTGACTGCTGACAGGGCCAGCGGTTGGCGTTAGCAAAGGGGCAAGTGCCGGGGTTCTGAGCAGGCGGGGAGACCGGCGCACTATGGGGGCCAGATACCTGTGCCACCGCTTGCTCAGGCCCCCAGTACCTGCGATATTCACCTTTCCCCGTTCCACCGCTGCTATGTCTTTGGGGTCCTCTAACTGATTTTCAGGTCAGAGGATGCGATGACGTGATTAGTGTGTGCCCTCTGCCTGAACAGTCAGTGCAGAGACGGCGATGCTAAGGAGCAGCGGTCAGCAACGAGAGGTATGCCATTTTTTTTTTCATGCAGCAGCAATATACGGTGTATGGGGATCGGTCATAAACTGTATGGAGCATCTTATGGGGCCCATCATCAACTTTATGGAGCATTATATAGGGCCTATTTTGTATGGAGTATCTTATGGGGCCCATCATCAACTTTATGGAGCATTATATAGGGCTTATTTTGTATGGAGTATCTTATGGGGCACATAATCAACTTTATGGAGCATTTACCAGTAGCTGCTGCATTTTCCACCCTAGGCTTATACTCGATTCAATACGTTTTCCCAGTTTTCTGTGGTAAAATCAGGGGCGTCGGCTTATACTCGGGTCGGCTTATACTCGAGTATATCCAGTAAGCTCCCTGATACAGACAGGCCATGACCAAGGTCTGGAGCTTTATTCTCACTGTAGGATAATGGCAAATTTGATATATTGCATTTCTTGGAGTGCCGTGGCTCTTTTTTTCTATTTTTAAGTGAATTTCTACTACCACTGTGGCACCTCACTGAACCAATAGTGTCCAACCATTATATTTAGTGAAGTTTACTAAAGCTTCGCCTGACAGTTGGTAAACTTCGTTGATCTTTAGATATAACACTTCTAAAATTGATATACAACTTTTAATGCCACTTCTTCCTCTACTAGAGTAAGTCTGCAGCTTTTTAAAAGGTCTCTGGCTTGAACCTTACTTGCATTGCTAACCATTCCCAGACTAAACCAACTTTTTGAAAATTGAAAGAGCAGCTTAAAAAGAGCAAAAAAAAGTCACTTTTTTTCAAAAACCGTGGGACTATTTTTTCAACTTTATGCATAAAAAATGTAATAAGATCCTTGATAATTGATCCAGCCATTTTGTTTTAATTCTTCACGCTTTTCCAGGATATTTGTTTGCAGTCACATTCATAGTGAGCAAATCATTGACAAGCTAGTCAGCTGACAAATGGAAACAATCGTCTTCATTACAAGTTGTTAAATCACAGGTTGGGGACAAACCAGAGAAATTACAGCAATTTAGATAAAATAAAGAAAAAAGTGGAATATGACAGCAACATGTGAATAAAACTCAAATTTCACTGATCATTTGCAACTGCTCCAGGATTTTTGAGGAAATCAGCATTGCCTTGACAGATCTGTATCCAAATATCAGTTGGCCAAGGAGTAGGTATGTACAAAACATATTACAAAGCTGTATAATTATTTACTTCTATAGTTATTATGTGATATTTTTTTCTAGAATATGAAAGCCCTCTTTAAAAAGTAAATGTCATTGTTATTTGACCCAATGAATCTAAAATAGATGCTCTTTATTAAAAATCTACTGATTTGACCTGTGCTGCACATTTGTGCTAATGTTGTATTATAATATTTTCAATAAAAACGAATTTAAAAAACAACAATAAAAATCTACTGATTTGAGTCTACAGCTTGGAAGCAAATCTTCTTTCTACAGGCTACAAACAAAACCTATTGTAGTCTGATCACAAAGTTGTGTTTTGTTAGCAGAACAAATAAGGCTACTTTCACACTAGCGTCGTACAACGCACGTCACAATGCGTCGTTTTGCAGAAAAAACGCATCCTGCAAAGTTGTCTGCAGGATGCGTTTTTCCTCCATAGGCTATTAGCGACACATTGCCACACGTCGCAACCGTCGTGCGATGGTTGCGTCGTGTTGTGGCGGACCGTCGGCACCAAAAAATGTTGCATGTAACGTTTTTTGGTGCATTGTGTCCGCCATTTCCGAACATGCATGCGCGGCCGGAACTCCGCCCCCTCCTCCCCGGAGCTCACAATGAGGCAGCGGAAGCGTTATAAAACTGCATCCCCTGCCCCCGTTTTGCTGCGCTTTCACAGCATGCGTCGGTACGTCGCCACGACGCATTGCATTGTGCGTCAGTGTGAAAGTAGCCTAAGGTGCACTTTGAGGCTCCATACACACATTTCCATTTCTGTAACCCTACTGCGTCGGGCAATGTATGGGATACACCTTACCTTACACATTTATATAACTCACTAACTAAATCTTTATGGTCACAATTACGTTTTTACCACTTTGAGACAGTCGGGGACGGCATGTATAGATGTCCATTAGGCTATGAAATAAATAAAATTCACATTACTAACTAAAAAGGTTTAGAAAGTTTATTTTATTGATATGAGCAGACAAATGTGTTACATTAGTCTTATGTCTACTGTTATGCTTATTCTATGTCAAATCCTTAAACTTTGACTTGCAAGTGAACACTTGTATGTATAAACATACCATGAAAGTAAAAAAAATATAAAAAATCATAATATATATACAAAAGTTATACAGAGCTTGTGGACAGTTCAAAGAAGAGCAGTTTCAGATAAAAGAAAAGATAATGTGCGATGTTACTCTGCCTCCAGACGTGGGATAACGGGAAGAATCAGGTTTCCAAAAGCAGAGTCTTGGGTAATGAAGTATCCCGTGGAGTGAGCATGTGCATGCTGTGGAGAGAACACACATTATTAGCTGCAACGATTGTTCAAAATTTCAATAATAAAGAACTGAGCATACATAAAGTCTACAGTATCTACAGATACAAATAATAAGCAATTGGTCAAAAAAGTTTTCAGACAATGAAAAAAAAACAAAACAATATACAGTGAAGGAAATAATTATTTGCATTGCACATGTGGCATAATTCCAGGCAAATAAATGGATATAATTTATACAATATGATTTTCTGGATATTTATTTTTGATATTCTCTCAATGTTAAAATGAACCTACCCTTAAAATTATAGACTGTTCATGTCTTTGTCAGTGGGCAAACTTACAAAATCAGTAAGGGATCAAATACTTATTTCCTTCACTGTTTCTCCTGAAGGCTTTTATTACAAACTTGTAGCATGTAAATAATAACGGGCAAAACAGGTAATGTAATTGTAAGGCTTGGGATGATTCCACATATGGAATGGTAATCAGCTGATAGCAGGCAAAACATCTATTGCAGTGTAAGGCTGAGCATGATTTTTTTTTTTTTACTTGCTTTATTGAAGGATTCCACAAAATAAGATAACAAACATATGATATCACGGCATATCATCAAAATAATCCACATCTTAGAATTAAACTGACATAGATATGACAGAATACCTTCAATAATAAAATATACAAACAGACAAAACATAACATTCAGTATGATACATTTTACCAAGCACTGCACTTCCTAATCAATGGGACTTCAATGAATGTTATATAACTTGTATCAAATCAGATTATAATAGCATTTGTTATTAATCCTACATACTGTAGATCATCACATTCTCAATCTCGAACAGATATACACATCAGGGGGGACTATATCGCGAGATTGAAGAGGCCATAGCGCCAGGAGCCAGGTGCGTCAGCGGCGAGTCACACCACTTTTCCCAAATCTTCTGAAATTTCTGGGGACATCCTCTGTTTCTGTATAGTATATTTTCATAAGGAATTACATCATTCACAAGCTTCTTCCATTGATTAATCAAAGGAGTTTCCCCTCCCATCCACCTCAGTACTATCGCTTTCCTAGCCATAAATAGAGCCTCCCTAAGAAATATTCTATCATGGTGGGCCCACATCTCCTCATCCACGGCCCCTAGAACACACTATTCTGGTCTACATTCAATCGGTATCCCCATTATCCGCTCCAGTGTATCTACGACCTCACACCAATATCTCCGTATAATTCTGCAGCTCCAAATAAGGTGCCAGAAGTCAGCCCCCCAATTCCCCACATCTGTGACAGTCATCAGTCGCCTCTCTACCAAATTTATGTAGTCTACTTGGGGTCAGATAGGATTGGAGGAGAATATACAACTGTATTAATTTATTATTTGCAGCAGGTGACACCATCACATGTGCTTCTAAGATATTGCTCCACTGATCATCGGTGACAAGTGGCGGCACCTAATCCCCTCTAAGTCCACAGCGAGCTGAAGGGATGCAATTTTAGAGTTTAGCAAAAAGGTATACAGGGAGGATATTACTCCTGTGGGTCCTTGGGTCGATAGTATTCCCATGAGTGGGATATTTAGATATTCTCATTCAAGGATACTGGAACTGGTAACTTATGGCATGTATTAGTTGCAAATATCTATAAAAATCTTTGCGGGGAATTCCGAACCTGACATTGATTTGTTCAAACGATAATAAAATTTCCTTTTTAAAAAACTGAGCAAGTGATGTCATTCCATTTTGTTTCCAGAAAACCGGATCCTGTAAATCTAGAAGATGCGGGAATTCGGGATTATCTCATATCTGAACTTCCCCAATTTGATCAATGAATTTCAAAATGCGTTTACTTTCTTGCCAAACCAGTATTGCTAAGTTATACGCAAATAACGAACCCTGGGGTGGTCTGTAAAAACCGTCCAATATTGCCCATGGAGTATTCCCACCCAAGAAATGTACGAGATGGGCTTCTGCATTGTTAAATTCACCTTGAGTTACCCAATATTGTAAGTAGAGAAGCTGACCAGACAGATAATACAAGTATAAGTCAGGGACTGCATATCCCCCTTGGTTTTTAGGTCTCTGTAGGGATCCAATACTTAATTTAGGTCTTAACGGGCCCCATATAAATGCTGCCATCATGCTATGTATTTTCCTGAAGAATCTTTTAGGAATCTTTAATGATGTGTGTTCCAGCATATATAAGCATTTAGGAAGAATTATCATTTTAATTAATCCAACTGCTGAGAATGATTTTTCATGTGAAAGATTATACTATGTAGAGAAATTTAACCACGGATACCTAAGGACCTGCAATGCCTGCACATAAGGAAAGACATAGCGAATCAGAAAAACGATACTACATTTTTAATTGGAGGTATTTGCTAATATTACTATTATTACACCTGCTACATATTGGGAGAGGATCTTGGAGATGAGAATACCCCTTTAAGCATATGTGCACACATTACTTGCAGCAGAAATTTAAGCACCATTTCTGAATCTTTTGGCAGGAAAAATGATGTGTAAAATAGGAGAGTGAGTGAAATCTGCAGCAAAAATACAGAAAGAATTGACAAGCTGCAGATTTAATCTGCACCAAAACTGCAAAAAAAACAAAAACGCAACGTGTCCATGAGACTTCAGAAATCTCATTCACTTTATTGGCACTAGGAAATTCTTCAGGTTTTGTGACAAATCTACAACGTGAGCCCTGACCCTAAAGGGAACCAGTCAAATCACGGACCTCAGGAATCATAGCCTGGATTGATGACTGCAGCCAGGTATGTTTCAGATAAAACGGTTTGAAAATCCAGCCACAGGACTCATCCTATGCGAGCTTTGGCTGGATTCTCCCAGCACTACTCTAGTTGATTGACAGGTCTCTCCCAATAAAACCACATGGAAGAGACCTGTCAATTACCTGGAGCGGGGTGAAGAGAAGTTGGCTGAGGAACACATCGAACATATATTGCCTCTTTTGTCCCCAACCAGTTTCCCAAACTATGTTTTCTCTAAAACAATCCGGCTGTTACAGTTGGAAGGGACCTCCATGGTCATCGTGTCCAACCACCTGCTCAATGCAGGATTCACTAAATCATCTGAGACAGATGTCTGTCCAGCCTCTATTTGAAGACTTCCATTGAGGGATAACTCACCACTTCTCGTGGCAGCCTGTTCCACTCATTGATCACCCTTCACTGTCAAAAAGTTTTTTCTAATATCTGATCTGTATCTTTTCCCTTTCAGTTTCACTCCATTGCATCTCGTGTTTCCATGTGCAAAAGAGAATAAAGATGATCCCTCTACAATGTGACATCCCTTCAGATATTTATAGACAGCTATTAAGTCTTAGCCTTCTGGTTTGCAAGCTATACATTCCCAGATCTTTTAATCGTTCTTTGCAGTCCGCTTAACCTCCTGGTAACTCTTCTCTGAACTTGCTCCAGTTTTTCAATGTCTTTTTTCAAAATGTGGAGTCCAGAACAGAACACAGTATTCCAGATGAGAACTGACCAAAGAGGAGTAGAGGGGGATAATTACCTCATGTGATCTAGACTCTATGCTTCTCTTAATACATCCTAGAACTGTGTTTGCCTTTTTTGCTGCTGCATCACACTGTTGACTCATGTGCAGCCTGTGATCTATTAGTATACCCCAGTCTGTGTCACACATGCTGTTGCTTAGTTCTATTCCACCCATTCTGTAGATGTAATGTTAGTTTTTCTTGCCTGGATGTAGAATCTTGCATTTCTCCCTGTTAAATACCGTTATATTAGTCGCTGCCCATTGTTCAAGCTTATCTAGATGCTTCTGGATCATTTCTCTGATACCTGTAGTGTTACCTATCCCTCTTAGCTTTTCATCGTCTGCAAATTTGATTAGTTTACCTTGAGTTCCCTTATCTAAATAATTTATAAAAATTTTCGGGGCCCGGACAGAGCCTTGTGGTACCCCGCTTGAAACATTCTTCCAACTGAAATGTGCAACTATTTATTACCACCCTTTGAGTACGATTACTAAGTCAGTTATGAATCCACCTAACCACAGCCTTGTCAGTCCCATACTTGGTCATTTTTTCAATAAGGATTGTATTAGATACTTTATAAAATGCTGATCCACCCAGTCAGTGATTCCATAGTAGAAATAATAGATTAGTCTGGCATGACTTGTTTGCTACAAACCCATGCTGGCTCTGGTTAATTACTGTATTCTTATCCAAGTACTTACATACATGCTGTTTAATAATTTGTTAAAAGATCTCTCCTGGAATAGAAGTGAGGCTCACTGGCCTGTAATTTCCTGGCTCCATCTTCATTCATTTTTTGAAGATAGGAACATTTATCCTTCTCCAATCTTCTGGAACGTCTCCTGTTCTCCAGGAATTTTCAATGAATCTGGCTAGTGGTTCTGCAACTTCCTCTGCTAACTCTTTCAGTACCATAAGATGCAATTCATCTGGACCAGGAGATTTAAATTACCGTATATACTCGAGTATAAGCCGACCCCACTAATTTTGCCACAAAAAAACTGGGAAAACTTATTGACTCAAGTATAAGCCTAGGGTAGAAAATGCAGCAGCTACCGGTAAATGTCAAAAATAAACATAGATACCAATAAAAGTAAAATTAATTGAGACATCAGTAGGTTAAGTGTTTTTGAATATCCATATTGAATCAGGAACCCCATATAATGCTCCATACAATTCATGATGGGCCCCATAAGATGCTCCATACAGAATACGCCCCATATAATGCTCCATATTAAAATATGCCCCATATAATGCTGCACAAAGGTTAATAATGGCCCCATAAGTGCTCCATAGAAACATTTGCCCCATACAATGCTGCATAAAGAGGGATTTTTGGTTCTTACCGTAAAATCTATTTCTTGGCGCCTTCAATGGGGGACACAGGTAACCATAGGGTGTATGCTGCTGTCGCTAGGAGGCTGACACTATGCAAATAAAGAAGAAATAACTCCTCCCCTCAGACAGGCACTAGGCAACTCAGATGGTGCAAAAGCAGTAGTAGGAACAAGTAACAATTAAACTCAACCTATGTACCAACCCACAACAACGGCACGTTGGCCAACATGGTACAATTTAAAGGGAGGGTGCTGTGTCCCCCAATGAAGGCTCCAAGAAAGAGATTTTACGGTAAGAACCAAAAATCCCTATTTCTTTCTCGCTTCATTGGGGGACACAGGTAACCATGGGACGTCCAAAAGCAGTCCCTAGGGCGGGATATTCTGCAGAAAAAGAGGAGCTAGGTCGGCCGGTGAGAAACTGACGCCTGCAGTATCTTCCTACCCAGGCTCGCGTCCGCAGAAACCGGAGTATGCACCTTGTAGAATTTTACAAAGGTGTGAATGGATGACCATGTTGCGGCCTTGCAAACCTGTGAGGCCGAAGCTTGGTGACGAACTGCCCAGGAAGCTCCCACAGCCTGGGTAGAGTGAGCCTTCACCCCCGAAGGAGGCTGTTTGTTTTGGACACGGTATGCCTCCAGAACCGCCGAACGGATCAAACGAGCAATTGTGGACTTAGAGGCGGGGAGCCCCTTTCGATGCCCTTCCGAGACGACAAACAGAGGATCGGCCTGACGAAAAGAAGCAGTTCTGGAAAGATAAATCTGGATAGTCCTGACCACATCCAACTTGTGAGGAGATTTCTCCAAAGGATAAACCGGGGAAGGGCACAAGGAAGGGAGGCAATGTCCTCATTGATGTGAAAAGCCGAAACTACCTTTGGTAGAAAGGAAGGAACCGGTCGAAGAACCACCTTGTCCTGGTGCAGGATTAGAAAGGGAGAACGACAGGACAATGTTGCCAGCTCAGACACTCTCCTAATCGAGGTGATGGCAACCAAGAAGGCCACCTTCCAAGATAGAAGCGAGAAGGAGATGTCCCGAATCGGTTCAAAAGGCGCACACTGGAGGGCGTCTAACACGAGGTTGAGGTCCCAAGGCTCGATAGGAGGATGATAAGGGGGAACTATATGAGCGACCCCTTGGATAAAGGTCCTCACCTGTGGAAGAGAGGCCAGGTCTCTTTGAAAAAGGATGGACAGAGCGGAAATCTGACCCTTCAAGGTGCTCAGGGAAAGTCCTGAATCAAGACCCGCTTGAAGGAAACCGAGAAGGGATGGAAGGAAACCGAGAAGGGATGGAAGGGAAAAAACCATAGGAAAAAGACTGTTGTCCTCATACCATCGGAAAAAGGCCTTCCAACATCTATGGTAGATACGCGAGGAAGCCAGTTTTCTCGCCTTTATCATAGTCTGGATGACGCTGTGAGAAAAACCCGCGTCCCTCAAGACTACGGCCTCAACGGCCATACCATTAAATTCAGAGACCGAGAATTCGGGTGGAAGAGGGGCCCCTGCGAAAGAAGATCCGGACGATCCGGAAGTCTTCATGGAACGTCCGATAGCATGTTCACTAGTTCCACATACCAGGCCCTGCGAGGCCAATCTGGAGCTACCAAGAGTACAGGGACCCCTTCTGTCTTGATCTTTTTTACGACCCTTGGGATCAAGGGGAGGGGTGGAAACAGATAAGGCATCTGGAACTGGGGCAACGAGATCACGAGAGCATCGCATCCGACGGCCATCGGATCCCGAGATCTGGAAACGTAACGGGGAACCTTGTGGTTTGCCCGGGAGGCCATTAAGTCGACGTTTGGAACGCCCCACCTCTGACAAATCTGGCTGAAGATTGAGGGGAGGAGAGACCACTCGCCCGCCATAAGGCCTTGGTGACTGAGGAAGTCAGCTTCCCAATTGTCTACCCCTGGGATGCGGACGGCTGATATAGAGGGAACGTGGCTCTCCGCCCAACGTAGAATTTTTGCCACTTCCGTCATGACCTGTCTGCTGCGAGTCCCTCCCTGATGGTTTATGTAAGCCACGGCGGTGGCGTTGTCTGACTGAATGCGGACCGGCTTTCCCGAGAGGAGGGACTGCCAGCGGATGAGGGCTAGGAAGATGACTCTGATTTCCAAGAGGTTGATAGGAAGACGCGCCTCTTGAGCAGTCCAGCGGCTCTGGGCCGTGAGGTGGAGAAAGACCACTCCCCAACTCTGGAGGCTGGCGTCGGTGGTGATGACCTGCCAGCGGGGGGGAAGAAATGACCTCCCGCGCAGAATGGAGGTGGATAGCGTCCACCAAGAGAGAGACTGCTTTACCTTGGAAGGGAGGCGAAGTGGGCGGTCCAGGGAAAGTGGGTTCCTGTCCCAGGCAGCCAGAAGGGCCAGCTGGAGGGGGCGAGAGTGGAACTGAGCATAGGGAACCACTTCCATGGAAGCGATCATTTTCCCCAGAACCCTCATGGCGATGCAGATAGGCAGAGGGTTCAGGCCCTTTAGTGAACTGACACCCCGACGAAGAGAAAAGAACTTCTCCTTGGGGAGGAAGACCTAAGCCTGAGAGGTGTCGAATTCCATGCCCTGGAACTCCAGCCATTGGGTTGGAATCAAGGAGGACTTCTGATACTTGATTATCCAGCCGAGGCGAATAAGCGTGTCCAGGCTCTGGCTGCAATCCCGACGAGACGAACCCTTGATCAGGAGATAGTCGAGGTATGGGATTACGAGAATCCCCTTTGAACGCAGAATGGCCATGACCGCTGCCATGACCTTCGTTAAGACCCTGGGAGCAGACGCCAGACCGAAAGGGAGAGCCGTGAACTGGTAATGATGTTCTTGGATCGCGAACTGAAGGAACCTCTGATGCTGTACGTAAATCAGGATCTGTAGGTACAACCCCGAATGTCCACGGAACACAGAAATTCTTTCGGTTCCATGGACGCGATCACTGAGTGTAGTGATTCCATTTTGAAGTGTCGAATTCGGAGATGGCGGTTTAACCGCTTGAGATCCAAAATTGGACGGAGAGAGCCGTCCTTTTTTTGAACCACGAACAGGTTTGAGAAAAAACCCGAAAACCGCTCGCGAACCGGAACTATAACTCCTGAGGCGAGGAGAGAATCGACGGCCTGGAGAAGCCCTGGGAGATGGGAGGACTGTTTGGGAGGACGAGAGAGAGAAACGTCTTCCTGGGGGCGAAGAAAATTCTATCTTGTAGCCTGAGGTGACGATCTCCCTGACCCAACTTGTATATAGTTAAATAAATAAGGCAGCACCCTGCAGCGCTAGAACATACAAACTTGAAATACGAAATTTGAAGTGCATTACTGCACTAGAAATATGAGAAAAATGAGAGCGTTTAGCGCATAAAAATGGCCAATTTTATGTGTACCTGGTAGCCACTTTACGGCATCTCTCTTATACCAGGTCCTACGCTTGCCTTACCTCGCTGAGAATAAACGTCTACATCTGAATGGGTACATGTGAAACCTCTTCCTAGACTAAAATTCTCTCTCTCTATGGAGGGGTATTGGACCTGCTGTAATTAAAACACCTGTGGCTAGAAGGCGGAGTGCATAATCAGAAGGCTAGAGAATACATTTCAAAAACCTGATCTGCACATCCAAACATAGACTAAGTGTGAACAGGTGCTGAACCTAGAGTCGCCAACTCGTATATAGTTAAATAAATAAGGCAGCACACTGCAGGTCCGCCTCCTACAGACACTAAGCAAAAACTGAGTTGCCTAGTGCCTGTGGGAGGGTGTATACTGCCGGGGAGGAGTTATTTCTTCTTTATTTGCATAGTGTCAGCCTCCTAGCGACAGCAGCATACACCCTATGGTTACCTGTGTCCCCCAATGAAGCGAGAAAGAAAGATTGATGGTCCCATAAGATGCTCCATACATTATGGCCCAATAAGATGCTCCACACATTATGCCCCATGAGATGCTCCACACATTATGCCCCATAAGATGCTCCATACATTATGCCCCATAAGATGCTCCACACCTTATGCCCCATAAGATGCTCCACACCTTATGCCCCATAAGATGCTCCACACCTTATGCCCCATAAGATGCTCCACACCTTATGCCCCATAAGATGCTCCACACATTATGCCCCATAAGATGCTCCTCACATTATGCCCCATAAGATGCTCCACACATTATGCCCCATAGGATGCTCCACACATTATGCCCCATAAGATGCTCCACACATTATGCCCCATAAGATGCTCCACACATTATGCCCCATAAGATGCTCCATACATTGTGGCCCCATACATTGTGGCCCCATACATTGTGGCCCCATAAGATGCTCTATACATTGTGG
Organism: Ranitomeya imitator; assembly: GCF_032444005.1. Taxonomy (NCBI): domain Eukaryota; kingdom Metazoa; phylum Chordata; class Amphibia; order Anura; family Dendrobatidae; genus Ranitomeya; species Ranitomeya imitator. The sequence goes on from NC_091282.1 coordinate 528,146,468, forward strand.
CCCCATACGATGCTCCATACATTGTGGTCCCATAAGATGCTCCATACATTGTGGCCCCATAAGATGCTCCACACATTATGGCCCTATACGATGCTCCATACATTGTGGTCCCATAAGATGCTCCATACATTGTGGCCCTATAAGATGCTCCATACATTGTGGCCCTATAAGATGCTCCATACATTGTGGCCCCATAAGATGCTCTATACATTGTGGCCCCATACGATGCTCCATATATTGTGGTCCCATAAGATGCTCCATACATTGTGGCCCCATAAGATGCTCCACACATTGTGGCCCCATACGATGCTCCATACATTGTGGCCCCATACGATGCTCCATACATTGTGGCCCCATAAGATGCTCCATACATTGTGGCCCCATACGATGCTCCATACATTGTGGCACTATAAGATGCTCCACACATTTGCACCATATGCTGTTGCTGTGATTAACCCCTTCGCGACATGCGCCGTACTAGTACTGCGCTGCCGGCACTGCGTTAGTGCCAGCAGCATTACTAGTACGGCGCACCGATCACCGCGGTCTCGCGCTGAGCGCCGCGGTGATCGGGTGCGGGTGTCAGCTGTATACGACAGCTGACACCCCGCAGCAATGCCCACGATCGGCGCTATCGCCGATCGCGGGCATTTAACCCCTCTGATGCCGCTGTCAGTAGTAACAGCGGCATAGAGGGGGATCGCGCAGGGACGGGGGCTCCCTGCGCTCTCCCACCGGAGCAACGCAATGAGATCGCGTTGCTCCGGTGACCCGGAAGGAGTCCCCGGATCCAAGATGGCCGCCGGACTCCTTCCGGGTCATGAAGTGACCTGGCTAGCCGGCGCCTGCTGAGAGCAGGCGCTGGAGAGCCAGCTAAGCTGCCTGTCAGATCGTTGATCTGACAGTGTGCTATGCAGTGTCAGATCAACGATCTGATCTAATACAGAGATGTCCCACCCTGGGACAATGTTAGAAAGTAAAAAAAAAAAAAATAGAATGTGTAAAAAAAAAAAAAAAAAAAATCCCCAAATAAAAAAAAAAAACATTTCCCAATAAATCCATTTATTTATGTAAAAAAAAAAAAACAATAAATGTACACATATTTGGTATCGCCGCGTCCGTAACGACCCGCTCTATAAAACTATCCCACTAGTTAACCCCTTCAGTGAACACCGCAAAAAAACAAAACAAGGCAATAAACAACGCTTTATTATCATACAGGCGAACAAAAAGTGGAATAACACGCGATCAAAACGACGGATATTAATAACCATGGTACCGCTGAAAACGTCATCTTGTCCCGCAAAAAAAAAGCCGCCATACAGCATCATCAGCAGAAAAATAAAAAAGTTATAGCTCTCAGAATAATGCGATGCAAAAACAATTATTTTTTTATATAAAAGTTTTTATTGTGTAAAAGCGCCAAAACATAAAAAAAATTACATAAATGAGGTATCGCTGTAATCGTACTGACCCGAAGAATAAAACTGCTTTATCCATTTTACCACACGTGGAACGGTATAAACGCCCCCCCTAAAAGAAATTCAGGAATTGCTGGGTTTTGCTCATTCCGCCTCCCAAAAATCGGAATAAAAAGCGATCAAAAAATGTCATCTGCCCGAAAATGTTACCAATAAAAACGTCAACTCGTCCCGCAAAAAACAAGACATCATATGACTCTGTGGGCCAAAATATGGATAAATTATAGCTCTCAAAATGTGGTGATGCAAGAACTATTTTTTGCAATAAAAAGCGTCTTTTAGTGTGTGACAGCTGCCAATCATAAAAATCCGCCAAAAAAACGCTATAAAAGTAAATCAAACCCCCCTTCATCACCCCCTTAGTTAGGGAAAAATAATAAAATGTAAAAAAATGTATTTATTTCCATTTTCCCATTAGTGCTAGGGTTAGGGCTAGGGTTAGGGCTAGGGTTAGGGCTAGGGTTAGGGATAGGGTTAGGGATAGGGTTAGGGTTGGGGTTAGGGTTTCAGTTATAATTGGGGGTTTCCACTGTTTAGGCACATCAGGGGGCGTCCGATCTCAATTCCAGCCAATTCTGCTTTGAAAAAGTAAAACAGTGCTCCTTCCCTTCCGAGTTCTCCTGTGTGCCCAAACAGTGGTTCCCCCCAACATATGGGGTATCAGCGTTCTCAGGACAAGTTGGACAACAACTTTTGGGGTCCAATTTGTCCTGTTACCCTTGGGAAAATAAAAACATAGGGGATAAAATATCATTTTCGTGGAAAAAAAAATATTTTTTATTTTCACGGCTCTGCGTTATAAACTGTAGTGAAACACTTGTTGGTTCAAAGCTCTCACAACACATCTAGATAAGTTCCTTGGGGGGTCTAGTTTCCAATATGGGGTCACTTGTGGGGGGTTTCTACTGTTTAGGTACATCAGGGGCTCTGCAAATGCAACATGACGCCTGCAGACCAATCCATCTAAGTCTGCATTTCAAATGGCGCTCCTTCCCTTCCGAGCTCTGCCGTGCACCGAAACAGTGGTTCCCCCCAACATATGGGGTATCAGCGTTCTTAGGACAAGTTGGACAACAACTTTTGGGGTCCAATTTGTCCTGTTACCCTTGGGAAAATAAAAACATAGGGGATAAAATATCATTTTCGTGGAAAAAAAAATATTTTTTATTTTCACGGCTCTGCGTTATAAACTGTAGTGAAACACTTGTTGGTTCAAAGCTCTCACAACACATCTAGATAAGTTCCTTGGGGGGTCTAGTTTCCAATATGGGGTCACTTGTGGTGGGTTTCTACTGTTTAGGTACATCAGGGGCTCTGCAAATGCAACATGACACCTGCAGTCCATTCCATCTAAGTCTGCATTTCAAACGGTGCTCCTTCCCTTCCGAGCTCTGCCATGCACTCAAACGGTGGTTCCCCCCCACATGTGGGGTATCAGCGTACTCAGGACAAATTGGACAATAACGTTTGTGGTTCAATTTCTCCTGTTACCCTTGCGGGCTAAAACATCATTTTGTGGAAAGAAAAAATGATTTTTTAATTTTCACAATGCTACATTCTAAACTTTAGTGAAACAATTGGGGGTTAAAAGTGCTCACCACACATCTAGATAAGTTCCTTAGGGGGTCTTCTTTCCAAAATGGGGTCACTTGTGGGGGGTTTCCACTGTTAAGGCACGTCAGGGGCTCTCCAAATGTGACATGGCGTCCGATCTCAATTCCAGCCAATTTTGCATTGAAAAGTCAAATGGCACTCCTTCCCTTCCGAGCTCTGCCATGCGCTCAAACAGTGGTTTATCCCCATATATGAAGTATCGACGTACTCAGGACAAATTGCACAACAACTTTTGGGGTCCAATTTATCCTTTTACCCTTGGGAAAATAAAAAATTTGGGGCAAAAAGATAATTTTTTGTGAAAATTAATTAAAAAATTTTTTTTACGGCTCTACATTATAAACTTCTGTGAAGCACTTGGAGGTTCAAAGTGCTCACCACACATCTAGATTAGTTCCTTAGGGGGTCTACTTTCCAAAATGGTGTCACTTGTGGGGGTTTCCACTGTTTAGGCACATCAGGGGCTCTCCAATCGTGACATGGGCTCCGATCTCAATTCCAGCAAATCTTGCATTGAAAAGTCAAATGGCGCTCCTTCCCTTCCGAGCTCTGCCATGTGCCCAAACAGTGGTTTACCCCCACATATGGGGTATCGACGTACTCAGGACAAATTGTACAACGACTTTTGTGGTCCAATTTCTCCTGTTACCCTTGGTAAAATGAAACAAATTGGACCTGAAGTAAAAATTTTGTGAAAAAAAAGTTAAATGTTCAATTTTTTTAAACATTCAAAAAATTCCTGTGAAGCACCTGAAGGGTTAATAAACTTTTTGAATGTGGTTTTGAGTACCTTGAGGGGTGCAGTTTTTAGAATGGTGTCACTTTTGGGCATTTTCTGTCATATAGACCCCAAAAAGTCACTTCAAGTGTGAGGTGGTCCGTAAAAAAACGGTTTTGCAAATTTTGTTGCAAAAATGAGAAATCGCTGGTCAACTTTTAACCCTTATAACGTCCTAACAAAAAAAAATTATGTTTCCAAAATTGTGCTGATGTAAAGCAGACATGTGGGAAATGTTGTTTATTAACTATATTATGTGATATAACTCTAATTTAAGGGCATAAAAACTAGTTTGAAAATTGCTAAATTTTCATAATTTCCGACAAATTTTTGTTTTTTTCACAAATAAATGCAAGTCATATCGAAGAAGTTTTACCACTATCATGAAGTACAATATGTCACGAGAAAACAGTGTCAGAATCACCAGGATCCGTTGAAGCGTTTTATGACCTCATAAAGTGACAGTGGTCAGAATTGTAAAAATTGGCCCTGTCACTTAGGTGAAAACAGGCTTTGGGGTGAAGGGGTTAAAATAAAAAAAAAAATCTCATACTCACCTCTCTTCGCTCAGGCCCCGGCACTTGCGATAGTAACATAGTAACATAGTTAGTAAGGCCGAAAAAAGACATTTGTCCATCCAGTTCAGCCTATATTCCATCATAATAAATCCCCAGATCTACGTCCTTCTACAGAACCTAATAATTGTATGATACAATATTGTTCTGCTCCAGGAAGACATCCAGGCCTCTCTTGAACCCCTCGACTGAGTTCGCCATCACCACCTCCTCAGGCAAGCAATTCCAGATTCTCACTGCCCTAACAGTAAAGAATCCTCTTCTATGTTGGTGGAAAAACCTTCTCTCCTCCAGACGCAAAGAATGCCCCCTTGTGCCCGTCACCTTCCTTGGTATAAACAGATCCTCAGCGAGATATTTGTATTGTCCCCTTATATACTTATACATGGTTATTAGATCGCCCCTCAGTCGTCTTTTTTCTAGACTAAATAATCCTAATTTCGCTAATCTATCTGGGTATTGTAGTTCTCCCATCCCCTTTATTAATTTTGTTGCCCTCCTTTGTACTCTCTCTAGTTCCATTATATCCTTCCTGATGGAATATATCCTAGTCACCTTTCTCGTTCCACGCGCCGCTCTGTCTTCCATCCTCTGCATTGACTGTTTAGGCAGAGGGTGGTGCGCACACTAATCGCGTCCTCTGACATGAACAGTAAGTGAAGGGGATGGAAGACAGAGCAGCGCGCAGCAGTGGAACGAGGAAGGTGACTATCGCGCAATGCTCTCCTCCCCCGATATACTCACCTGCTCCCGGCGCGGTCCCTGGCAGCGTCTCACTGTCAGATGGTCTCCGGGAGCTGGCGGCATCTTCCTGTGTTCAGCGGTCACGTACCGCTCATTACAGTAATGAATATGCGTCCATATTCAATACTTTAATGAGCGGTACCACGTGACCGCTGTACACAGGAAGATGCCGCCGGCTCCCAGAGACCATGGGACATGCAGGGACAGCGCCAGAGCAGGTGAGTATGTCACCGCGCCACTCTCCCTCCCATGCCGACCCCCCCGCTGACAATGACTTGAGTATAAGCCGAGAGGGTCACTTTCAGCACAAAAAAGAGGGCTGAAAATCTCAGCTTATACTCGAGTATATACGGTAATTTAAATTAGCTAAGTGTTCCCTCACCATCTCTCTGTTTATAGATAGTGTGGAGTCTTTTATTCCATCGATGGCACCGTGAAGATCAGTTGATGTTACAATTAAGTTTCTTTGAGAACACAAGTGCAAAGTAGGAATTCAAATCTCCCATCCAACTCGGACATTTCTGTCCTTTAGAACATCCAGCCATTGGACCTTTCCTACCCTTTTTCTGAGTCCACTAAAATCTGCCTTCCTGAAGTCCAACCTTAAAGATTAAGTCCTCGCTGGTTTTCATCCTCTTGTAATCCAAAATTTGAGGATAATAGACTCAAACTCACAGATGAAATATGGGTTTCATATAGTGCGTAATATCCTTGTGGTTTATTATATTTACCCATAAAGTGCTGGCAAGGTAAGTGTATACTCCCAATATACATGTATACCAAGAAAAATGGAGTTCCATACACCAAGTAAAAAATAATATAAACTTTATATTATTTTTTACTTGGTGTATGGAACTCCATTTTTCTTGGTATACAAAAATTTGAGGATAGCTTGATTGCTGCCTACTAAATTCCCAGCCACCTTTACTTCCTCTACCATTTTCTCCCTGTTGATAAAGTTATCAGCAAGAGAAGATAAGAATTTTCCCCAAGAAATAACTGAATAGTTAAACTTTCCCATAATCACTTACTTAAAGTTGTACTTTTTTGAGGAGACATCTTATGTATAAAAAAAAAAAAAGTTCATCTATATCTTCAGTCTGTCCTTCAGTCTGTAGTAACCACCTACAATAGAGTACTTTCTGTTCTTCTCTCCTTGCATTCTTACTCAGTTTCTACAGAGCTACCATTCTCTGAAGCTTAGATCTCTGTGGAGATATGTTTTCCTAAAAATACAATGCAACACTTCCTCCCCTCTTGCTAATCCTGTTTCTAATAAATAAGTTGTAGCCTTCAAGGCTTGTAATCCAATCGTGTGCATCATCCAACAAGTTTCAGTGATGCCTATGACAGATCTCTCTTACTGTGTAAGCAGCTCCGATTCTCCTTATTTGTTTTCCATTGTTTGAGTCCTGCTGCCTCTGGTTTTGGCAGCATGAATCGAGTGACAGGTTCCCTTTAAATTTTGTGGGCTGTAAGATAGTTTAGAACATTATTACAATGGAGTACTAAAAGTAACTGCATTCCCAATTTCTCCCTTTACAACTTGCAGGTAGTTCATAAAAAGATCTATAAGCAGACTACAATAAGACAATAAAATAACAATAAAACAGCTACAGTCAAGGCCATCTATACACATGTCTCACTTCATGTGATGTAGATATTTCCATCTAATTTCATTTTTTTAGTGCTGAACATACCTGAAGTGCAGCTTTTTGTTGGGCTGCTATATGTTGCTGCTCTGCATGGTCGCGGAAATCCTTGTTGACATTTGGTCGAGCAAGGGCTATACTGTAAGATATACAAATATCAAAATCTTAAATAATTTAATATTTTGTAATGAAGCACAGGCAGCACCATGCCCTCCCCTGCCCGTCACCACTCTCTGAATCCGATGCAGACGACGGTGAATAAATTGGTGGAGGTGGGGCCGTCGTTTTGAGACGGTGTGAGACAGCGGACATGATTATGTTATATTACTGCGTCAGCTGTGCACAGCAGAGAGTTAGTACATCGGAGACAGGAGCAGAGTGTCGGGGAAATGGGCGCAAGGTGAGTATGTAGTGCTTTTTTCATCTGTATGGAATGTTTGTGTGTACATAGGAAGCTACACGGTGGCTTAAGCTGTACAGAGGAGGCTATGGGGGGCTTATACTGCATATAGGAGGCTACGTGGGGCTAATACTGTATATAGGAAGATATGTGGGGCTCTCACTATATAAAGAAGCTATGTGGGGCTTATACTCTATATAGGGGGTTCAAGCTGTATATAGGAAGCTATGTAGGGCTCATACTGCATAAAGGAGGCTATGTGGGTACATAAGGTACATAGGGGGCTGGGTGCATGCTAACAGTGTGTATGGGGCGGTGTGGGGGCTCATACGGTATATAGGGCGATTATTCTGCTCAATATTAAGTGATACAATTATTAATATAAAATAATTATAATTAATATACTAATTGTAATGTTGAGCAGAATTAATTTCAGCCTACTGGTTCGACCCTCCACAACAGTGCCAGTCTCTCATGTGGCCCCTTGGGAAAATCAACTGAACACCCCTGGAGTAGAGTAGTCGCCAACAATTTGCCAAAAGATGGGCATAGGCACCTCCTTGGATACCAATGTTTATATTGAATGAAGAAGCTCAACAGTGCAAAAAGTGGAGTTGTTTGAGTTGTCTGACAGCTGCAGCAGCAACCAGCCCATCCTGCCTCTACAGTACTGTATGTACCTCAAATATCAAATCCAAATTGGAAGAGCTTGTGGCCTGTTAAGCCCTCATATAAGAAGCATCTAACAGGCCTCCTGTTCATGAAACCTTGACCAGGCTAATACCTTGCAATACACAGGTATTGCAGAGTATTAAAACACTGATCAGACTAGAGAAAATTAAAAGGTCCATTGTGGGACTAAATAAAAAGGGGAAAAAAAATCAAATAACATTTATAAAAAATATATATAAAACAAGTACAAAAAAGTTTTGCTACTAAAAACAGTGCTGCAGATTCTTCAAGACCGGCGTTGTTCACACCAGTCGTGATGAGGGGGCATGCTGAAGTCAGATGCTCCCGATTTCTTAAGAGGTACATGCCTCTGTGTGAGCCTTGCCACAAATCTTACTCTAGTCATAGATTTGACAAGCAGGGGTTGCATGCCCTCGTCACGCCCCAGCTCTGCCTGCTTTGTCAGAATGGAGTGAGATAGCCTTATGCCAGAATTCTTTTGGCTATGTGCACACGATGCGAATTTGCTGCGGATTCGCAGCGGATTTTTCCGTGCAGAAACACTGCAGATCCGCACTGTGACGTACAGTACAATGTTATTCAATGGGATAAAAAAGCTGTCCACATGGTGCGGAAAAATCAGTGCGGAATTGCTGCGGATTTCAAAGATGTGCATGTCATTTCTTTTGTGCGATTCTGCAGCGTTTCTGCACCCCTCCATGATAAAAATCCGCAGTGGCAAAAACCGCAGAAAATCCGCACAAAAACTGCACAAAATAAGCATAAAAACCACGGCAAATCCGCAGCTGCGGATTCTGCCAGGAGATGCGGATTTTGTGCAGAAAATTCTGCACCTCTTTTCCAACGTGTGCACATAGCCTGAAAGCTTCGATGAATCGGGCCCACTGTTTTAGCCATTTTTTTCATAAATAAATGCAAACCTTACCAAAGTACAAAGTGTCATGAAAAAATAAAAATCTCAAAATCACTGAGATTAGATAAAGAATTGGAAAGCTGTTATCACATCAAGTGAGGCATCAAACTTGAAAAATTGGTTGTTTCAGGCAGGTCAAAACTAGCATCAGCACTAATGGGTTAAATAAAATGCTGGATTTTAAAGAAAATGGATTCAGGGAGTTGGAAAGAAACCTACTATTTGAGTCTAGCCATAGCCTGGGCATCTAGACTATGCAAGTGCATTAAAAGATAGCACATCAGAATAAAGGCCTTCTTAGCAGCAGCAATTACAGGGAATCTGTCACCAGATGTTTCTCCTAAATCTAAGAGAAGCATGATACAGGGGCACAGACTCTGATTCCAGCTATGTCACTTACAGGACTACTTCTTGCAATTTTTTGACAATCAATGGAGGAGCATGGTTTGTATTACATGGCTGCAGATATGCAAGTCCTCGAACGATAAACTCCAGCTGAGAAAAAAAATATTCAATCAAAACTACAGAAGGCAGCCAAGTAAGTGACACATTGCTGGAATCAGGGTTGTCCCGCAAAGAACAAGCCCTCCTTTGGCTATATTGATGGGGAAAAAAATAAGTTATGACTCTTGGAAGAAGGGGAGGAAAAAACAAAAACAAAAAAGGAAAATGGCCATGACGTGAAGGGGATAAACTTAAGGGGTTCAACATTTCGTAACTGCTCTGTGCTTTACACTTGGATGACTTAGTCATGTTAACATCAGAAATTGCCTGTATATTTATGGCTATGGACAACAACAAATAATTTCCAACTATGTCTGGAACGATGTTCTAAATTCTGTCTGGAAACATGTTCACCTTGCCCCTGGATTGTTTGTTGAAGATTGGTTTTGCAAAATCAATTTTCTCTTCTCTTTGTCTAGTTCGGCCAAAATAGCAACTCTGTTCTTGCTTGCAAATCCTACGAAACACAAAAGAAGGGATGGACAATAATATAAAATATCTTAAATGTAAACGGACGAAATGCAATTTCATTACAATTCTTGATTAGATAAAGAAACAATGTAATACTTGCAGCTTTCTGGTACGAATGAATGTGACTAAACTCAGATTGAAAGGATAGAGGAACGCAGAATTACTGAGTGCTCCTAAATATTTGGGAGACAGAGCACCCAGTAACCGGTAGAGCTGGAGAGGCAGATTGGAAAGGACCCAGCGGGTGCAAGGAGTACGGTGTAACGCTGCTCTTGTTAGCGGCCACTTCCCATGACAAACTCGGCCCAGGATAATGGAGAGGGAAAAAATAAATTAAGCCATACTCACCTACTGGCCATCTGGATCCAGAGCAGGCCGCTCGGTGCTGTGCTCAGAGACTGGATATGGGGAGGTCAAGAAATGGTTTTTCAAGCAGCAAACATATTTGTTTGGTTATTTCCTCAGCACTTTATGGCCTTTTTTCTGCCAATGTTCTTTGTCGGAATATTTTAGCATCTTTTTATTGGAGTTTTCTATGTGAGTTTTGTGTTTTTAACAAAGTACAACAGATCAAAAAGACAAAAAAAAAATCAAATGATTTCCACTGCAATTTTTTGGGGCACAGCCCACATCAAAATGCTATGGTAATTGTAAATATATCCCAAGAGTGAGTGAACACAATTTTTTTTTTTTCGTGGCTTGGTGTGTCACCAGGGCAAAACTGGCCAGTTTTTTTATCTTATGTTATTCCCTCTAAAGGTACTGTCACACTAGACGATATCGCTAGCGATCCGTGACGTTGCAGCGTCCTCGCTAGCGATATCGTCCAGTGTGACAGGCAGCAGCGATCAGGCCCCTGCTGGGAGATCGCTGGTCGGGGAAGAAAGTCCAGAACTTTATTTCGTCGCTGGACTCCCCGTAGACATCGCTGAATCGGCGTGTGTGACACCGATTCAGCGATGTCTTCACTGGTAACCAGGGTAAACATCGGGTAACTAAGCGCAGGGCCGCGCTTAGTAACCCGATGTTTACCCTGGTTACCAGCGTAAAAAAACAAACAGTACATACTTACATTCAGCTGTCTGTCCCTTGCCGTCTGGTTCCTGCACTGACTGCTGGCCGTAAAGTGAAAGCAGAGCACAGCCACAGCGGTGAGTCACCGCTGTGTGACTCACCGCTGTGCTGTGCTTTCACTTTCACTTTCCGGCCAGCAGTCAGTGCAGGAACCAGACGGCAAGGGACAGACAGCTGAATGTAAGTATGTACTGTTTGTTTTTTTACGCTGGTAACCAGGGTAAACATCGGGTTACTAAGCGCGGCCCTGCGCTTAGTTACCCGATGTTTACCCTGGTTACCGAGGACCTCGGGATCGTTGGTCGCTGGAGAGCTGTCTGTGTGACAGCTCTCCAGCGACCAAACAGCGACGCTGCAGCGATCCGGATCGTTGTCGGTATCGCTGCAGCGTCGCTAAGTGTGACGGTACCTTAATGTCCTGAGTAATCTTTTTATTTAAATCTGCCATTTGGTTGCAGAATTATTAGCTTTTTTATTCATGCAAACATTTATGATCTTTTTACTAGAGATGAGCGAATATGTTCAGTTCTTACCGAATAGCTGCCTCGGGAACCCGGCTTCCTGGATCGCTCCTGCTGATCAGCTGCATGTGTCGCGGCTGTTTCACTGTTACAGCACATGCACGGAGAGCCTGTGTGTTGGGACAGTGAAACAGCCGCGACACATGCAGCTGATCAGCGGGAGCGATCCAGGAAGCCGGGTTCCCGAGGCAGCTATTCGGTAAAGCCGAATAAGGAGGGAACCGAACATTCGCTCATCTCTACTCTTTACCACTTATCAGGAGAAAAATAATAGAGCAGGCTCACGAGCCGAGTTGGCCTCATTCCCAGGAGATAACCGCTGTGTCCACCTGCAGCTGTTAATCTGTTAGATACCACTGTTATCTACCTGTTATCTAAACTGCCCATCAACGCCCCCATGACACAATCGTGGGGCACCAATGAGTTGCCATGACAGCCGGGGATTTGTGGAAGACCCCTGTGCCTGTCATAACATTGTTCTTAGGAGACCATGATTTGTCCTATATACGGCAATACTGCAGTATTCACACAATCTGAAGTTCAAGTACCCTAAGGACACTACAAAATACAACAAAAAGTTAAAAAAAAAAAAAAAGTTTAACCCCTTTACCCTCCAAGCTTGGTATTCACTCTTGTGACCAAATTTTACACTTTATGTGGTAAGTAGTGATGAGCGAGTGTACTCGTTGCTCGGGTGACCTCCGAGTATTTGTTTAGTTTTCATCGTCTCTGCCGAATGATTTACATGTGTTAGCCAGCTTGATTACATGTGGGGATTCCCTAGCAACCCCCATGTACTCAGCCTGGCTAGTAGCTGTAAATCATTCAGCTGAGGCGATGAAAACTAAATCTCTGAGCACTCACAAATACTCGGAGGTCACCCGAGCAACGAGTACACTTGCTCATCACTAGTGGTAAGGGTTCTGGAATGCTTCAATGGATCCGACCAATTCTGAGTGTTTCTTGTGACATATTGTAATTCACGATAGTGGCTTGCATTTATTTGTAAAAAAAAAAATTAAATAAAAAAAAAATTTAAAAAAAATCGGAAATTTGGCGACATTTTAAAAAATTTAGCAATTTTCAAACTTTTAATTTTTGTGCCCTTAAATCAGTCATATCGCACAAAATAGTTCCTAATTAACATTTCTCACATGTCTACTTTACATCAGCACAATTTTTGAAACAGTTTATTTTGGTTAGGAAGGGTTGACCAGCGATTTCTCATTTTTACATTTTTTTAGGGACCACCTCACATTTCAAGTGACTTTGAGGGGCCTATATGATAGAAAATACCCAAGTGTGACACCATTCTAAGAACTGCACCCCTCAAGGTTCTCAAAACCACATTCAAGAAGTTTATTAACCCTTCAGGTGCTTCACAGGAATTGACGGAACGTGGAAGGAAAAAATAAACATTTACCGTATATACTCGTGTATAAGCCGAGATTTTCAGCACTTTTTTGTGTGCTGAAAACGCCATGAGTCCATAGATAGATCTATCCATCTATAAATCTATCTATAGATGGTCTATCCATCTATCTATAGACAGATCTATCCATCTATCTATAGATAGATAATACCAAGCCTGATGTTTAGTAATAACATTCTAAACAAATTTTCTGTGCCTGTTCAGTGACTAGCGGCCAAAGTTTTTAGCCTGGGAAGGGGTTAAAACCCATGGATCTTCCCAGAATATGAATATCAGCCCACAGCTGTATGTTAAGCCTTTACTTAACAAATTAAAATAGGGACGACGTGGGGTCCCCCTATAATAGCCAGAAAAGGCTAGGCAGACAGTTGCGGGCTGATATTCATAGCCTAGAAAGGGAGCATGGATATTGCCCCCCCACCCCGGATACAAACACCAGCTCACAACCGCCCCAGAAATGGCACATCTGAGCCAATTTCGGCACTTATCCTCTCTCCTCCCACTGCCCTCTAGTGGCGGCATGTGGGGTAATAGAGGGTTAATGTCACCTTTGAATTGTAAGGTGACATCAAACCGGCTTAGTAATGAGGAGGCGTCAATAAGACACTTATCCATTACTAATCCTATAGTTGTGTAAGGGTTAAATAAAGACACAGCCAGAATAAAGCATTTTAATGAAATAAAACACAACACAGTTTTGCCACCTTTATTTTTCTACCAATCAATGTGACGCCCTCGATCTCCTGGAAAAAAAATATAAATAATAAACCAACACAAATACTCCCTGGTCCAATGCAGTCCATTAATAACGAGTGTCCCACGACGATCTCCCCTACAGAACTGTCACATCGGGTGATGTCACTGCTCTACAGGCCTCCAGTGACACACTGACAGGAGACAATGGCTCCTGCAGTGCATCACTGAAGAGGTTACCTGAGTTCAGGCTCTCACTTTACGGCAACGCTGCGTGAGAATTTTCCCACGCAGTGGTGCCGCAAGTGACAGTATGAACTATACTGTACTCACGGCGGAGGGATACAGTGCGGATGATTACTGTTATGATCTGGTGGCTTTGGAGCAGCATGTGACGTACTCTGGAGAAGGTGGTACCTGTACTGACCGCAAACCCTGAACTTAGCAGCGCAACTAGAAATAGCCGTGGGATGTACCTAACACTCCCTAGACACCTCGACACAGCCTAAGGACTAACTACCCCTAAAGATAGAAACGGGAAAACTATCTTGCCTCAGAGAAAATCCCCAAAGGATAGACAGCCCCCACAAATATTGACTGTGAGAGGAGAGGAAAATGACAAACGCAGACTGAAACCAGGATTAGCAAAGGAGGCCTTACTAGCTAAAAAGAAAGAATAGGACAGAGAACTATGCGGTCAGTATTAAAAAACTAGAAAATATCCACCACAGAAAATACAAAACTCCACATCTGACTAAAGACATGGAGGGTATATCTGCATCTCCATAGATACCGCTTGGCTGCAAAAAATCTTTACACAGACAAGCTGGATAAGACAAAACATGAAAATGCACTGAACTATAAGGCCCACAGCATGTGGACAGCAAAAACAAAGCCAGGACTTATCTTTGTTGAAAAGCACAGCAAACAGGAGAGACCAGAAAGGGATGTGAATCCTCCAAAAAAACAATGGACAACTGGCACTGACTAAAGGATCAAGCAGGACTAAATAGCTGAGTCCAAATTGCAAAAAGTGAACACAACTGACAAATGCTGCGATCCAGAGACAGCAGCACTACCACTCATAACCACCGGAGGGAGCCCAAGAGCAGAATTCACAACAGATTACCTGCCATCACTGTATCACCAGAGTCCCTGGAGAGCTATCGCATCTGCTGATGTGACAGCTCTCCACGGGAGACCGTCGTGGGACATTCATTATTACATGGATTACATCGGATCAGGGAGAATGCTGTTGTTGTTTTTTTTTTACAGGTGATCGAGGGCTTTGGGGAATAGGTGATTGGTGAGTATGTACTGTATGTCTATATGTATGTACTGTATGTGTTTTTTTTTTTTTACACTTGAACACAGTAGCCGGATGATGGGACTACTACTGTCACATCATCCGGCTACCTGTCACTGTAGCAGGCATGGTCGGATGGGACTAGTAGTCCCATAGGACGATGCCTGCCTACACACAGCAGCACACACACACACAGCCCCGCAGACCCCTCCCCACACAGACACACACACACACACACACACGGACACACAGATACACACAAACACCCACACACAGGCACGCACATCTTCTCCGTACACAGTCTCCACCCACACACTCTTCCCCCTCCCGATCAACAGCGTTTCTCGCAGGCACATCAGCAGCAAATACACAGATCTTTTTTAAACCTGCGGTTTTGCTGCTGATTGGCCTGACACAATGGAAGTCAATGGGTGCAGAAACGCTGCAGATCCGCAAAAAGAATTGACATGCTGCAGAAAAAAACATACTGACTCTTATGTAGTGGCAGCCTTGCACGTTACTTTCTCATCTATATACGCTTCTGACAGCCTGCACTGGTGGTTATCCGCATGTCCCATCCTTATGCACTTTATTAGATTGTATGCATGTTTTAAGACAACTTTGTTATTTAATAAAATTTGACACTTTATAGTTCCTATTGACTCCTTGTGTTATTATTATGATGAATTTCTAAGCAGAGCACCACATAAAGGCCGCCCCGGAGCACCAGCATCTCATTCATTGAAAACTACAAATAAGATTAAACAACCCCAAGATGGATTTCATCAACCCAAGTATCATTGTAATCAGTATAATGGTGCTGACCTGACACTGTCTGTAGGTTACTGTGCACAATCCTGCGTGACAGGCTCACTTTAAGCATATAATTAGACAGTTAAATAGAGTTCGAAGTGCCATTCTTCCACTATATAGAAAGCCTCAGTTCATATAATATAGAATGGCATTTAGGTTGTATTCATATTATAGTACTGGAATATCAGGCTGTATTATTTTACTTGCTATATATTCCATGTTTTCCCCTAATAAGGACCCTAGGGACCTGCACTGTAATCTGCTTGTTTTGCAATTTCTTAGTGTTCTATTTATTCCACCCTATACCTCTTAGATTAGACGCTGAGAGGTAGGCGCTACTATCTGACGTCTATACTTCTTCTTTTTTACTCATATGACACAATTCAAAACTTGCTCATTGAATGTCAGAGGACTTAATGTTCCAGGGAAAAGACCTCAAGTGTTTTATCTAATGCATAAACAACATGTACTGTACGGTTCCTTTCTTCAGGAAACCCATTTTAGAGGTGATCATATACCTCAGTTTACGAACAAATATTATTCATCTTGGTGCCACAATACTAATGCGGTTTGGAAGTGTAAGGGGGTGAGTATAGGCCTAGACAAATCACTGCCGCGTCCTACTATAGAAACACTTCGGACACACAGGGGAGGCATGTGTTTATTCACATCTCTATCTACTCCAAAATTTTGACTTTTGCAAACTTTTATCTCCCCAATTGTGACCAAATTAATACATGCAGTCAATACTTAAGGCATTTTACTAAATCTTTTAGTTTATCATTAGAGGTGACTTTAATTTGGTCTTGGATCCTTCTTTAGACCTGTCCCTTGGCAGGAGTCACCAATCCAACACACAAACAAAAACTTTGCTAACCGTGCTCCACTCTCCCAAACTGGTTGATGTATGGAGGATACTACATCCAGACCAGACAAAGGATTATACGTATTATTCTACTTTGCAAAATATGCATAGCAGCAAATACTTCTTCTTAATTAGCCATCACTTGCTTACATGACAACTTACATCTCAGATATATAATCAGATCATGCTGCTGTATATTGTAATCGGAATATACATGAATCCCAAGAAGGCTTCAGATGTTGGAACCTAAAGGATAATCTGCTTAAAGACTCACCCTGTGGCCCACACCTTCGTGAGACTATACACTCTTGCAAAAATGTCCATGAACATGATGAAACTGACTTACAATGTCAATGAGAAGATCTCAAATGTGTCCTCAGAGGCATACTAACAAAACATGGATCCAAGCTTAAAAATAAAAAAAAATAGAGAGCAGCTAAAGTCTCCCATTTGACGGAACGGATCGCTCTACTCGACAAACAACAAATGATCTGCTTCCCTCCAGGTAAACGCAGACCTACTTACTAGTCTAATATACTAGAAAGGAGCGAAGGTCTCTAATAGATCAAATGTATACAAAATACCAAGATCGCATGTGAAGGTACTCGTACGAGTAAATATGGTCACTCAATGGCAAGGAGGTTACAAACAGAGATGAGCGAATTTGATCGGGTCAGGGTTTATTCGGCTACTATAGCGCTTACCGAATAAGCTGCAGAGGGAACCCAGATACATGGAGCGCGCCAGCTGATTGCATTTTTGACATCACAATCTGCGAATGTGTCACCTGTCGGCCATTTTCCTTGATGCCACAGCATCGAAGCAATGGAAGTGCAGGGGCTCCGGGCTTTCCCAAAATGCCGGCGGAGCCCCCACACCCCTGAGCACTGCCGAACCAGACTGGGTCAAATCATCGCTGGACCACCAAACACCCCCTGTGCCTTCGCTCCACCAGCGCTGCTGATCCCCCCAGGGTAAGCTGAATTCAGGACTGTAAGACGGACATCTATCTGACGCATTCATTTTTTCCCATTTTCCTTATGAAAATTTGGGGTGTGTCTTACAGTCTGAAAAATATGGTAATTTTTTTGTGAGGAAGCTATGAGGGTTAAAAGTTGACCAGCAATTTCTCATTTTTCCAACAAAATTTACAAAACAATTTTTTTAGGGACCACCTCACATTTGAAGTGAAGTGACTTTGGGGGTCTATATGACAGAAACTACCCAAAAGTGACAACATTCTAAAAACTGCACCCTCAAGGTGTTCAAAACTTCATTCAAGAAGTTTATTAACCCTTCAGGTGCTTCACAAGAACTGAAGTAATGTGGAAGGAAAAATATGAACATTTAACTTTTTTTCACAATTTTTTTTACTTTGGACACAATTTTTTTTATTTTCTCAAGGGTATCAGGAGAAAATGAACCACAATATTTGCTGTGCAATTTCTGCTGAGTACGCAGATACCCCATGTGTGGAGGAAGACCACTGTTTAGGCACACGGCAGGGCTCAGAAAGAAAGGAGAACCATTTGAGGTTTTGAACATAAAATTGGCTGGAATCGAGAGCAGACGCCAGAGAGCCCCTGATGTGCCTAAACAGTGGAAACCCCCCACAAGTGACACCATTTTGGAAACTGGACACCTCACGGGACTTATCTGGATGTTTGGTAAGCGTTTTGAACCCTGGGTTTTTCACATAAGTTTATAATGTAGAGCCGTGAAAATTAAAAATCACATTTTTTCCACAAAGATCATCTTTTAGCACCAAATGTTTTATTTTCTCAAGGGTAACAGGAGAAAATGGACACCAAAATTTGTTGTGCAATTTCTCCTCAACGTGCTAATACCCCATGTGTGGGTGAAAACTACTTTTGAGGTACAGTGCAAAGCTCAAAAGTGAAGGAGAGCCATATTATAGTGCAGATTTTACTATTATAGTTTGAGAGTGCCATGACCCACTGGGAGAGCCCCTGAGGTGCCAGAACAGCAGGACTCCTCATAAGCGACCCCATTTTACAAAATACACCTCTTGATGAATTAATCTAGGAGAGCAGTGATCATTTTGACACCATCGTTGGGTCACAGAATGTTATACCATTTGCAGTGAAGAAAAAATAATTACATTTTTACAATAAAAATTTTGTTTTAGCCCCAGATTTTACATTTTCACACAAGAAGTGGGTAAACTTGGCGATGATTTCATTTAGGGCGTTAAAGAAAGATTTCGGTAGGGAGATTGGGACCATGTTCATTACAAAAAAAAGATTTTGGGGAGAATATATGATTTGACTATATTAACCCTACCTAACCAGGACAAAAAGGGGAGATCATAGGAATTAAGAAGATTCCTGGTTTTCTCCAAAAGGGGGACAAAATTATGTTGGAAGCGGGAGTGTGGGTCATCTGTGATAAAAATCACAGGTATTTAATTTTCCCACTAGGCCATTTAAATTGGGTAGAGTTTTTAAGTGTGCAAATGTCCTCCACGTCGGCTGAAATGTTAAAGGGACACTGTCTTGCCTTGCGCAGGCGTGTACTATGGAGGACAGAGAATGAACTTCAATCCAATATTGCAGCCAGCATGCAGCCAGTGGGTAAGGAAAGGGTGAATCAAAAACCCCGCCTCCATGGCTGAAGATTGTTCCCTCCAAATTCAGGTGACAGTGTTCCTTTAAGGACTTCGGACTTATCAAGATTTATTTTAACATTGGATAGCTCCCCGAATAAAGAAAAAGATCTCTAACAGCTTTGGGAAGGCGGTCCCCGGGTTGAAGAGCAACAGCAAGAGATCATCCACAAAAGCGGCAGCCTTCACCTCCAGCTGATTAATCTTGATTCCTTTAATGTCACTATTTTGCCTGATGGATTGTATTAAATTCTCCATAGCCAATACAAATAAGGATGGGGAGAGAGGGCAACCCTGCCTGGTACCGTTACAGATCTTAAAGGGCTCCGACAGGATTCCATTCACCTGGCCGTAGGGTAAGCATACAAAGACAATATGGCTTCGATAAAGGGTGCAGGGAAGGCAAATTTCTGCAAGACACATGTCTTATAGTGCCAACTGATACAGTCAAAATCCTTCTCTGCGTCAGTGGAGAGCACAGTGAGGGCCTGCCGTGTGTGCTTTGCGTATGCAATGGCCTGCAGAACTCTAATGGAGTTATCTTTGCCCTCTCTACCTCATATAAACCCAGCCTGGTCAGGGTGGACTAGATCCGCCAATACAAGATATTTATTCTAGTAGCTAAAATGTTGACCTATAATTTAATATCTACATTAAGCAGCAATATGGGATGGTAACTACTGAACAGAGAGCCATCCCTCCCCTCCTTAGGGATAATCTACTATATAATTGTCTAAGGGTCACTTCCGTCTTTCTGTCTGTCCTTCTGTCTCTCTGTCACGGAAATCCCAAGTCGCTGATTGGAAGCGGCCGGGCACAGTTGCGATGGGCACAGTCCGGCGGAAAAATGGCCGCTTTCCTCCCAGTCAGTGCCCGCTCCATACTCTCCTCCAGTCAGCGCTCACACAGGGTTAATGGCAGCGTTAACGGACCGCGTTGTAGCGCACTCCGTTAACGCTGCAATTAACCCTGTGTGACCAACATTTTACTATTGATGCTGCCTATGCAGCATCAATATTAAAAAGATCTAATGTTAAAAATAAAAAAAATACTTATATACTCACCCTCCGTCGGCCCCTCGGATCCAGAACAGGCCTTTCCCGCTCCTCGCGACGCCCCGGTGACCGCTCCATGCATTGATATCTCACGAGACCGCTAAGTCATCATCTCGCGAGACCGCAATGCATGGAGCTGTCACCGGGGCGTCGCGAGGAGCGGGAAAGGCCTGTTCTGGGTCCGACGGAAGGTGAGTATATCACTATTTTTTATTTTAATTCTTTTTTTTTACAGGGATATGATGCCCACATTGCTATATACTACGTGGGCTGTGCAATATACTACTTAGGCTGCGCTATATACTACGTGGGCTGTGCTATATACGATGTGGGCTGTGTTATATACTGCGTGCGTGGGCTGTTATATACTACGTGAGCAGTTATAACTACGTGGGCTGTTATGAACTATGTGGCTGTGTTATATGCTATGTGGGCTGTGCTATATACTCCGTGGGCTGTGCTATATACTCCGTGGGCTGTGCTATATACTACGTGGCTATGCAATATACTACGTAGCTGTGCTATGTACTACGTGGGCTGTTATATACTACGTGGCCGGCCGCGAACAATCAGTGACAGGCGCAGTCCGGCCGCGAATTGGCGCGGGATTTGAACCACACTTCGCTAATTAGTCGCGGTTGGCCGAATCCTGTGTATTCAATGTATTATTCTAAAATCTTCATAAATAAACTACATATATTCTAGAATACCCGATGCGTTAGAATCAGGCTACCATCTAGTTGTAATATATTGCTTCTAGAGTTTGTGGGGGGGTGTACCCAGCAAAAATTAATTGAACACCTCCACCAAACCAGGTACTAGAATATCTGCAATTTTTTTTTATAGTAAATTATTGGGAAGCCATCTGGGCCTGGGGTCTTTCTATCTAGGGTAGCACGGTGGCGCAGTGGTTAGCACAGCAGCCTTGCAGCACTGGAGTCCTGGGTTCAAACCCCATCAAGAGTTTGTATGTTCTCTCCGTGTTTGTGTGGGTTTCCTCCGGGTACTCAAGTTTCGTCCCACATTCCAAAGACATACTGATAGGGAATTTAGATTGTGAGCCCCATCAGGGACAGTAATGATAATGTCTGCAAAGCGCTGCGGAATATGTTAGCGCTATATAAAAATAAAGATTATTATTATTATTCGGAATTTCTGCCAACTTATCCTTTACTTCCTGAGCGGTGACCTCCTTCTAGAGTATGGCCTGACCCAAGGGGGAAATCTCAGGCAAAGACAGTGAGGCAAGGAAATTGTTAATATTCTGTGCAGATTTAGTAGGGTCTTTCATTGAGGCGGGTGGGTCCAGATTATATAAGGAGTGGTAATAACTCCGAAAAGCTCAAGCTATATCCTTTGACTCGCTCACCTTGGCGTCGCCATCCGTACGGATCTGTTTAATAAAGTATTTCTCTTTTTGTTTTTTGAGCGGTCGGGATGGAAATGTACTACTTTTATTGCCATGCATATAAATTTTTGTTTACAGCAGGCAAACATTTTGGCAGAATTAAGATTAAGTAAATCCTTGAGTTTATAGCGCAGGGTGGACAAGTCTGCAAGGACACAATCGGATTTCCCCTTCTTATGAATCCTTTCCATCGTACTGATTTGGTGTAAGGCTGGAGTCACACTCAGCGTAAGACAATAAGGTCCGTATATTACGGCCGTAATACGCTGAAAAGTCCCCAAAATAGTGGTCCGTAGCTCCTCCGTAGGCAGGGTGTATCAGCGTATTTTGCGCATGGCATCCACCGTATGTAATCCGTATGGCATCTGTACTGCGTGTTTTTCTCGCAGGCTTGCAAAACCAACATACGGCTAAAGAAGGGATCCATGTGTTAAAACTATATATATATATATATATCTCATTAGACACATATATGTATATATATTATTACTTCATACAGCGCTAGATAGCTTTAAAGCCGGTAATTCAATTACCGGCTTTTGCTCTCTCCTTCCTAAACCCGACATGATATGAGACCTGGTTTACATACAGTAAACCATGTCATATCATCTTTTTTTTTGCATATTCCACACTACTGTTAGTAGTGTGTATATGCAAAATTTGGCCGTTCTATCTACTAAATTAAAGGGTTAAATGGCGGAAAAAATTGGCATGGGCTCCCACGCAATTTTCTCCGCCAGAGTAGTAAAGCCAGTGACTGAGGGCAGATATTAATAGCCTGGAGAGGGTACATGGTTATTGGCCCCCCCCCCCCCCCCCGGCTAAAAAAATCTACCCCCAGCCACCCCAGAAAAGGCACATCTGGAAGATGCGCCTATTCTGGCACTTGGCTACTCTCTTCCCATTCCCGTGTAGCGGTGGGATATGGGGTAATGAAGGGTTAATGCCACCTTGCTATTGTAAGGTGACATTAAGCCAAATTAATAATGGAGAGGCGTCAATTATGACACCTATCCATTATTAATCCAATACTAGTAAAGGGTTAAAAAAACACAAACACATTATTAAAAATTATTTTAATGAAATAAACACAAAGGTTGTTGTAATATTTTATTCAACGCCCAATCCAGTCACTGAAGACCCTCGTTCTGTAAAAAAAATAAAAAAATAAACCAACAATATCCTTACCTTCCGAAGATCTGTAATGTCCAACGATGTAAATCCATCTGAAGAGGTTAAAATATTTTGCAGCCACGAGCTTTGCTAATGCAACGTTGTTCGTGGCTGCAAAACCCCGGGGAATGAAGGTAAAGTAGGTCAATAACCTATATTTACCTTAATTTGCGGTGAGGCGCCCTCTGCTGGTTGTTCCTAGATCGTGGGAACTTTCCTAGAAAGCTCCCAGGCTCGAGTTCATATGAGGACAACCAGCAGTGGGCGCCTCTTATGAACTCGAGCCTGGGAGCTTTCTAGGAAAGTTCCCACGATCTAGGGACAACCAGCAGAGGGCGCCTCACCGCAAATGAAGGTAAATATAGGTCATTGACCTACTTTACCTTCATTCCCCTTCAATCAAAATCAAAATTTGGGTGGTAAAAATGTAATTATACTTTTTCTTCACTACCCAATGAAATTCTGTGACACCCCTGTGGTGTCGATATGATCACTGCACTCCTAGATGAATTCATTGAAAGGTGTAGTCTGTAAAATGGGGTCTCATTGGGGGGGGGGGGGGGGGTCTGCTGTTCTGGAACCCCAGGGGCTCTACCAATGTGACATGGCACCCCTAAACCACTCCAGCAAAATCTGAACTCCAATATGGTGCTTCTTCCATTATGAGATTTGCACTGTGCCTCAAAAGCAGTTTTTGATTATATATGGGGTATCGATGTACTCAGGAAAAATTGCACAACAAATTTTGGGGTTCACCATCTCCCGCTATTCTTGTGAAAATGAAAATATTTGAGGCTCAAACATTGTTGGATAAATTTGATTTTTCATTTTCACAGATCAACGTTGTAAAATTCTGTGACGAACCAAGGTGCACTCCACATGACTAAATACATTTTTGAGGGGTATATTTTCCAAAATAGGGTTACTTGTTGGGGGGGGGGTCCACTGTTTAGGCTCATTAGAGGCTCTCCAAACTCGACATGGTGTGCACTAATTATCACAGACTTTTTGAATGCAAAATTTGCAAATGGCGCTCCTTTCCTTCTGATCACTGCTCTGCACCCAAACAGTAGTTTCTCTCGACATATTTAACACATTTTGTTGTAAAAATGGGAAATTGCTTGTGTCTCATATAAAGTAGACATGAGAGAAATGTTATTAAAGGGCATAAAAATAAAAAATGTGAAAATTGCAAAATTTTCACCAAATTTTCTCATAAATAAACGCATGTCATATTGAAAAATTATACCACCACCCAGAAATACAATATGTGACGAAAATAAAAAAGTCTCAGAATCAGTGGGATCCGTTGAAGCGTTCCAGAGATACCTTATAAAGTGACACTCGTCAGAAAGGTAAAATTTGAAGGTGGTCATGAAGGTGAAAACAGCTTTGGGGGTGAAGGGGTTAAGGTCTAGATGAAGTCTAGATCAGGGGTGTCAAGCTGCATTCCTCGAGGGCTGCAACCAGGTCATGTTTTCAGGATTTCCTTGTACTGCACAGATGATAATTTAATCACCTACACACATAATGATTGCAGCACCTTGTGCAATGCTAAGGAAATCTTGAAAACACGCATGGTTTGTGGCCCTCGAGGAATGCAGTTTGACACCCCTGGTGCAGAGGTGATGTCCTCTATCAGGAGCTGCAGAGAGGTAACAGAGGGGGATGGGAGAGGCTCTGTGCTTCTCCGACCCTGCTCTCACTGCAGCTCTTCACAGGACATCAGACTATATTGTGCTGAGCCATGTATCTAATCCTCTCCTGTGTAATACTGTCTGCTGGTCCGTGTATCTAATCCTCTCCTGTGTAATACTGTCTGCTGGCCCGTGTATCTAATCCTCTCATGTATGATACTGTCTGCTGAGCCGTGTATCTAATCCTCTCCTGTGTGATATTATGCTGAGCCGTGTATCTAATCCTCTCCTGTGTGATACTGTCTGCTGAGCCGTGTATCTAATCCTATCCTGTGTGATATTATGCTGAGCCGTGTATCTAATCCTATCATGTGTGATACTGTCTGCTGAGCCGTGTATCTAATCCTCTCCTGTGTGATACTGTCTGCTGAGCCGTGTATCTAATCCTATACTGTGTGATATACGTACGCTACTCACCTGGTAGCAGTGTTTTTTCAGGAGCCATGACAGCACAACGAGAGAGGGGATCCGCCCTTCAGGGACAGGAAACCTCAGACATAAAAAGGGCGGCACCTCACTCCCCCGCCAGTTGGTTTACAGAGTATGAAAGGACCTTCTAGGTTAGTAGCACATAGACAATATTAATATATGGTACAATTCACCCAGTGAATAAACTTAGGAATTAACTAAAGGAAGTGTTGAACCCATAAACAAAGAGGGTAGGGAATATAAGGGTGCTGTCATGGCTCCTGAAAAAACACTGCTACCAGGTGAGTAGCGTACGTATTTATTCAGTCGCCATGACAGCACAACGAGAGACTTTCAGAGAAGTGAAAAAAGTGACTAGGGAGGGATAACCGCCTCCAGCACCCTTCTCCCAAACGTGAGGTCGGAGGAGCCACCTAGATCTAACCTATAGTGTCTAAGAAAGGTGGATGGAGAAGACCATGTGGCCGCCTTACAGATGTCTTCAATCGACACTTCTGCCCTCTCAGCCCAAGATGTGGCTACCGCACGAGTGGAGTGTGCCTTTATGCCTTCTGGAATTTCCACGCCACCTGCGGTATAAGCAAGAAATATGGCCTCCCTAATCCATCTGGCTAGCGTATTCTTTGATACCCTAAGCCCCTTCCTAACTCCCTGGTAGGATAAAAATAAGGAATGATCTTTTTTCCAGGCGTCTGTTACTGCAATATATCTGAGAAGGCATCTACGCACGTCCAAACAATGAAATCTCTGTTCTTTATTGTTAGAGGGATTAGGACAAAATGAAGGCAAGATTACCTCCTGGGACCTATGAAATTTTGACGCGACCTTTGGAAGATAAAGAGGGTCAGGCCTCATCACCACTCTATCTTCCGTAATTTGCATATACGGACGCTGCCTGGACAATGCTTGCAGATCACTAACCCTTCTTGCCGATGTGAGGGCAACTAAAGGTACCTTCACACATAACGATATTGTTAACGATATCGTTGCCATTTGTGACGTAGCAACGATATCGTTAATGAAATCGTTATGTGTGACAGCGACCAACGATCAGGCCCCTGCTGGGAGATCGTTGGTCGCTGAATAAAGTC
This sequence comes from Ranitomeya imitator, assembly GCF_032444005.1. Lineage (NCBI taxonomy): Eukaryota > Metazoa > Chordata > Amphibia > Anura > Dendrobatidae > Ranitomeya > Ranitomeya imitator. Next base: position 528,172,476 of record NC_091282.1, read on the forward strand.
CAGAACTTTATTTCGTCGCTGGACTCCCTGGAGACATCGCTGGATCGGCGTGTGTGACACCGATCCAGCGATGTCTTCACTGGTAACCAGGGTAAACATCGGGTAACTAAGCGCAGGGCCGCGCTTAGTAACCCGATGTTTACCCTGGTTACCATCCTAAAAGTAAAAAAAAACAAACACTACATACTTACCTACAGCCGTCTGTCCTCCAGCGCTGCGCTCTGCACTCCTCCTGTACTGGCTGTGAGCCGGAAAGCAGAGCGGTGACGTCACCGCTCTGCTTTCCGGCTCCCAGACAGTACAGGAGGAGAGCAGAGAAGCAGAGCGCAGCGCTGGAGGACAGACGGCTGTAGGTAAGTATGTACTGTTTGTTTTTTTTTTACTTTTAGCATGGTAACTAGGGTAAACATCGGGTTACTAAGCGCGGTCCTGCGCTTAGTAACCCGATGTTTACCCTGGTTACCGGCATCGTTGGTCGCTGGAGAGCGGTCTGTGTGACAGCTCTCCAGCGACCAAACAGCGACGCTGCAGCGATTCGGATCGTTGTCGGTATCGCTGCAGCGTCGCTAAATGTGAAGGGGCCTTTAGAGGGCTGTTTTGACAGACAGAATCTTGATCGGGACAGAGTCAATGGGCTCGAACGGAGCTTGTGTTAGAGCCGAGAGCACAAGATTTAGGTCCCATGGAACTATTCTCTGTTTAATAACCGGCCTGGATCTGGTGACCGCTTTGAAAAACCTTGTTATCCAGTGATTACTAGCTATGTTGGAATTATATAGTGCCCCTAGAGCCGAAACCTGAACTCTAAGGGTGCTGGTGGCTAAGCCTAAATCTAGGCCCTTCTGTAGAAATTCTAGGATCTGAGCAATATTAGGTTTCTGATCGATCTGTGCTCCTGAGCTTGATAGGAACTTCCTCCATATCCTAACATAAATGCTAGTCGTGGAGGCTTTCCTACTCTTAAGCAGCGTATTTATAAGGTTCTGAGAGAATCCCTTTTTTTTCAGAAGTGACCTCTCAAGTTCCACGCTGTCAGATGTAAGTTGGCTACTCGTGGATGCAAAACTGGACCCTGGGAGAGGAGGTCTGGAATTTCTGGGAGAATCCATGGTTGGGAAATGGACATGCTTCTTAACCATGGGAACCAAGACCTTCTGGGCCAGAATGGAGCTATTAATATAACTCGGGCTTTGTCTTCCCGAATCTTCCTCAGAACTAAAGGAATTAGATTCAGAGGGGGAAACGCATAGGCGAGACTGAAGTTCCAGGAGATCAGAAGAGCGTCGATTGCGTACGGGTTGTCTCTTGGGTCTAGAGAACAGAATTGATGGAGCTTCTTGTTTCCTCGACTGGCAAACAGATCTATTTCTGGACATCCCCACAACCGTACGATCTGATTGAAGACAGCCGGTTTTAGAGACCAATCCCCTTGTTTGAGCTCGTTGCGGCTTAAGTAATCGGCCATGGTATTTAGTTTCCCCTTTATATGAAGGGCCGTAAGGGAGAGTAGGTGATTTTCGGCCATCTGAAAAATACGATTTGTAACGTTCATTAATGACGTAGACCGTGTGCCTCCTTGGCGGTTCACATAAGCAACTGTCACCTGGTTGTCCGAGAGTATTCTAACATGTCTACCCTGTAGAGGTACAAGAAACCTATCCAAGGCGCGTTCCACCGCCATCAATTCTTTCAGATTGGAAGACGAGTCCTGCTCAGATCGGGACCATAGACCCTGAACATAATTATTTTCCCAATGTGCTCCCCACCCCGTGGGACTAGCATCAGTTGTTATTACTCGTGATATATGATATGTCCAAGGTACCCCTTTACGCAGATTAGGGATGTGCGTCCACCACCTTAGTGAAACCGTGGCCTCTACGGATAGAGAGAATTTCTTATCTAGGTTGGCGCCTAGTCGCCGAAAATTACGTAGAACATCCCACTGAAGAGACCTAGAGTGAAACTGTGCCCACATCACCGCCGGAAAACAAGAAGTAAGTGACCCCAAAAGAGACATAGCACTTCTTAAGGAGACTACGGGATTTTTAATTGCTCTAGAGGCCAGCCGGTGGATAGCATCAACTTTTGAGTCTGGCAGGCGACATTCCTGCTGAGCTGAATCTACAATAAGACCCAAAAACTGCTGTGCTGTGGAGGGTTGAAGACGCGATTTTTTAAGATTGACAATCCAACCTAAGTTACGAAGTGCTACCATCACTTTCTCTAACTGCTCTTTACAGTGTAACTCTGAATGCCCCACGATCAGTAAGTCATCCAAGTAAGGAATTATCAGTATGTTTTGCTCATGAAGGTGTGCCATAACCTCTACCATAACCTTAGTAAAGACCCGGGGTGCGACTGCAACACCAAAGGGGAGTGCCTGATATTGGAAGTGCTCCACTGTGCCGGCAAGAGAAATCGCCACCCTGAGAAAACGCTGGTGATCTGCATGTATCGGAACATGGTAATAGGTGTCTTTTAGATCTAAGACCACCATGAAGCACTTGTGAAAAAGAAGCTTTATTGCCGTTTTCACAGATTCCATTTTGAAGGATGGGATTAGCAAGAATTCATTCAGGCCTCTCAGATTAATAATGGTACGGTATGACCCATCTGGCTTCTTTACCAAGAATAACGGGGAATAGAACCCCCTACCTCGCTCTTCCGTGGGTACCCGAATAAGAACCCCCTTTTGTCTGAGATCCCGAACTTCTGACTCCAACGCCAACTGTTCTGCTGGAGAAGAACGGATAGGAGTTAGTTTAAATTTGTCCTGAGGGATCTGATGAAACTGGAACTTTAATCCCTCTTTAATGATACTGAGTATCCATGGACTGTTGGTGATCCTCAACCAGGCTGGGTAGAAAGCTAAAAGCCTACCGCCCACCTGGACCGCTAGTCATTGAGTTTTCTTCGAGTCCCGAGGGGTGTTAAACATATACCCCCTACCTCTTCTTCTGCTGCTGCTGTAATATTTGGATGAATCTCTATTTGGTTCTCTATCAGATCTGCGGCGATAAGACCATCCCCTGCTGTAGTCACGCCTATAAAAAGGTTTTCTTAATAGAGGGAACCGCTTCTTAGAGTCGCCCGCCTTCTCAAGCAGCTCATCAAGTACCGGACCGAACAGATGAACTCCTTCACAGGGGATGCCGCATAGCCTTGACCTAGCTTGTAAATCACCTGGCCAACATTTAATCCAAAGTGCTCTGCGGGCTGCGTTGGATAAGGCTGAAGATCTTGCGGCCAGCCTGACCGAATCCGCTGATGCATCCGAAAGGAAGGCTGCAGCATCTTGGATCATGGGCATAGATGATAGGATTTCACTTCTAGGCACTTTATCCTTAAGTTGATCTTCCAGGTGGCCTAGCCACACCATCAAGGACCGAGCTGTGCAAGTAGCCGCCACTGCCGGTCTCAGGGATCCCGCAGAAGTCTCCCAAGCTCCTTTAAGGAACACATCAGCCTTTCTATCGAGCGGGTCCTTTAAGTTACCTAAATCTTCAAATGGAAGAGAAGAGTTTTTGCATGCTTTGGCCACTGCTGCGTCTAACTTCGGGACTTTGTCCCAAGAAGCTGAAGCTTCTTCCCCGAACGGGTATCTTCTCTTAAATGCTGGCGGAAGTGACTTCCACTCCTTCATAATCAGAGACTTGATTTTCTCCACCACAGGAAAAACCCTTCGGGATTTACGGTCTATGCCCCTGAACATAATGTCCTGAATGGAGCATTCTGGCTGAGTCTCTTCAATCCCCATGGTGTTGTTGATAGCTTTCACCAGATGATTAATCCTATCTAATGATAGACATGTTCGGCTAGACTCTACGTCCTCTGAAGATGAAGATGATGGATGAGAATCCGAGCTCACACTATCGGAATCCATCTCTGATACAGGGGATGAACCTAGTATTCTCTTCTTGGATTGTTTCTTATGAGAACTGGATTTTAAGGAGTCCCTGATCTCCTGTCTGACCATGTCCCTAAGGGTAGACGTCAGGTCAGGGGCCTCCTCTTCGATTAAGTGCTGTATGCAGGATCTGCACAGCTTCTTTTTATGCCCATCTGGGAGAGGCTCTGTACAAACGGCACACTCCCTATGTTTAGCTTTGGAAGCACATTTTTTCCCCTAAATAAGGAGAGAGGGAATACAAGGAGGGACACCAATCAGAAAGTGTACTTTCACGTAGCTCACTTACCCATCCTTGAAGTAAACGGTACCGTGATCGGGGGGTCCTCTTTGGCCGGAGAATTCCTACGGCCCGAGGATTTGGTGGGCCTCTGAGCAGCTTTAGCTCCACCAGCACGACTACTGCCACTGGAACGCCGCTGGGAGCTTCTCTGAGACTTTCCTGTTTGTGGCTGCTCCAAAGGCTGCTGCTGTTCACCGCACAGCTGCGGAGTTCCCTCCGGTGACTCCATTAGGAAATGGACAGGAACCAGGATGGGCATCTGTGCAGCTCTTAAATACATCCCCCTGGGTACCACCCCCGGATGGGGGTCAGCAGGGCTTCCTCCAGGTGTCAACGATCGGTATTAACTACCGATAGGCTCTGGCCACTGCACGCCGTGCCCCACGCTGAGCGCCGAACTCCCTGCGGCCAGTATCCTCCCCCTGCCCCTGGGCGCCGCCATTAGCCGGCGAAAGAACGCTACCGCGCATGCGCGGCCGCGCCACCGCCCGGCGCCGCTCGCTGCGTCATCCGGACACGCCCCTTCTGGTCACAGCTGCGGCGCCGAGGGCAGACGCGCCGAACAGAGGACGGCAGCGTCCTCCGGCCAAGACGGACCACCAAGGCAGGAGTGGACAGACCCCAGAGGCCACGTAGACACGGCGGCGTATACTCACAAGGTAATGTGACACCTAGAAGCTAACCCCTTGGGGTTGCTTCCTCCTGCTCTCACCGACACTAACAGTCCCCCTGCCGTGTGGTGCTACCGGCCTCCTGACTAGGCCGAGGCAGGGGACCCCCGCTACCTGATCCGGCCTGTCAGGAGTGGGAAGACTTCTTTCTTCAACCTTCTTCAAAAAAAGGTCTGCCTGAAGAGGTTCCACTGTCAGGGACAGGAAACCAACTGGCGGGGGAGTGAGGTGCCGCCCTTTTTATGTCTGAGGTTTCCTGTCCCTGAAGGGCGGATCCCCTCTCTCGTTGTGCTGTCATGGCGACTGAATAAATTATGCTGAGCCGTGTATCTAATCCTCTCCTGTGTGATGCTGACCCATGTATCTAATCCTCTCGTGTGATACTGTCTGGTGAACCGTGTATCTAATCCTCTCCCCCCTGCATATCTTTCCCCATTGCACACACAACTCAATGCATGCGATAACAGGAGCTGCGGGCGTCATGCTGTATTATGGCATTATGTGAGATCTATATGACGGTATTATGTGATCTGTATGGTGGTATTATGCTTGATCAGTATTGTGAGAATTATATGGTAGTACTGTGTGAACACTGGCAGCATATGGCGGTATTATGTGAGAACACTGGCAGCATTATGTGTGATCTATATGGCGGTATTATGTGAGAACACTGGCAGTATTATCCAGGAACACGCAATTGCATGTAGGTGTCAGCACACAGCGGGGTATGGGTAGGGCGCCTATAAAGGGGTTTGGAGACAGTGGGCCGTAACCCTGAAGAAGAAGTGCGTGACACTTCAAAACGCGTAGGTTAGGATTGGCCCTACTGAGTCTCCTTAGGCCAAGTGACGTCACTCACTGCTCGGCGGTGTCGGCCATCTTCCGCGTGTATCCAGGGACGCCTCCGGCCGGGACGTCTCTGGCTCTACACGCTATCCAAGCAGTCTTCGCCTGCTATACCCACAGCCACCACTAACGGCTGTTGCTGGCTTCGGCACACTCACCTACTACAAGGACGTGACTTGTCTCCGGTGCAGCGGACTTCTAGGAGCGCAGGTTCGGCATCTGGGTCCGAAGCAAACAGCTCACTAGTGCGACGACATCTACACGGCTGCACCAAGTAAGGAATAGACCTGTAGCAGTTACTATTATTGGGTGCAATCTAGTACATACTAGTATAGAGCCTAATCAGTCACCTGTATAGTTAATAGCGACTGCCGCGCAGGAACATATGCAGTTCCTATATGACATAGCAATATCCTGCACGTCCATCAGTTTAAGCCACTTGTAGCGCGGTATTCCCACTGTTGCATATAAACAAATGATAATATTTTTTAAGAAAATGTAATCATTAATTCATTACATTTTTACAATTTCTGAAAAATTTTTTTTTTGATGGCACCTTCCCTTTAAAAGGTATCAACCACTGAGGACTCTCAATTCTAAATATTGTGACAATTCAAGAAGTTTTACCCCAGAAATCTGGCATAAAGTACTTGATGAATCTGTCTGTGTCAATTACTAACACGCACTGCTATCTCGTGGTTTTCTTGTACTATATATAGCCAATACTTCGCAGTTGGTGCACTAATGGAACCTAGATATAATAAAGGCTGTGCGCTCTTAACAGCGCACTCACCACTCAAAGCTACACAACACCATGTTGTAAATGGACACAAACATTTCAAAGACATTAGATGACATGATGCTTACAGTGACTCATAACATTGAACTTTCATTTGGCCTTTTCTACAATATTCCTGCTTAAAATTAGTCTTTTACATGGCAGTAGAAAACTCCACACATACATGTCAAAAAGGACAGCGCTCCACTCATCCAAGGTAGTACACCCACAGAACAGACTATAAATGTCAGGTAAAGTAATTGGCTCACCAATTTCATCATTAAGGAGTTACCGGTATTCCCATTTTAGCTTTTCATGAGTGAGATGGAAATAATAATCCATCTTGAAGGCCAAACTATGGAAACCATAGAGACCGGCTAAGCCTCGCTGTTTCCGTAATGCTTTCAGCTCCTTCCATAGCTCCAACTCTACAGGAGATGGCAAACAGAGGATTCATATCTCATTCATGTCAGTCACGGAGGGCCGAGATGGGAATAATCATTTCACCTCGTCTTAAGACAATTTTTCGACCTTAAAGGATTGTCCACAATTTGGTCAACCTCTTCTCACTCTGAATGTTTGCCCCTATTAAAATAAAAACACCTATACTCAACTTCGGTGGCAGTGCTGTTCCAGCGGTATCAGCATTTGCAATCTTGGTGCTCAAGAGGTTGTTATGTCACGTGAGCCCTGCGCCCTATCAGCGCCCTACTACGTCGTCATCGTGAGGGCCCCATCGTTATCGTGGCTACCCGAGGTTGTCCTGATGGTCAAGGGGGCCTGCTAGTTCTATAACATTTTTATGGTCTAAACAGGCTCATGTGCCTGCAAATGGTACCAATAAAAACATCAGCTCACTGAAAACAATCCCTCCCATGACCCTGTTGTCAGAAATATAGAAAAATTATAGCTCTCAACATTTGGCAATGGAAAAACTTTTTATGCGCTAAAGCAACATTTGTGGGGGAAAATGTGACTTATTTTCACAGCTCAGTTATAAAATGTTGTGAAGCACCTGGGGGTTAAAAGGGCTCTCCACAGATCTAGATAAACTACCAATATAGGGTCACTTATGAGGAGTTTCCGCTGTTAAGGTACATCAGGGGCTCTGAAAAACGTGACATGGCGTCTGCTATCAATTTCATACAATTATGAGTTCCAGAACCCTGTTACACTTGTTGACATACGGCCATATTGGTGGAAGAAGAAAAGAGCTATGGCTCCTGGAAGAAGGGGAGGAAAAATCATGAGTACAATATGGAAAATAGCAAGGTAATGAAAGAATTAAAGGGGTTTCTCCTGGCTTCTTGGGTCCTACGTGTGCTGTGAACCCTACGAGTGCCAGTGTGAACCAGTAGCGTGGTTGTGCTGCTGGTGTGAACGGAGCGCTCTACCATGCTATTAGCAGAGGTGTATGTGACCAGTGTGGGTGTGTGACCAGTGTAGGTGTGTACGTGTGACCAGTGTGGGTGTGTGACCAGTGTAGGTGTGCGACATGTGTGTGACCAGCGTGTGTGTACGTGTGACCAGCGTGCGTGTGTGACCATTGTGTGACCAGCGTGCGTGTGTACGTGTGACCAGCGTGCGTGTGTACGTGTGACCAGCGTGCGTGTGTACGTATGACCAGCGTGCGTGTGTACGTGTGACCAGCGTGCGTGTGTACGTGTGACCAGCGTGCGTGTGTACGTGTGACCAGCGTGCGTGTGTACGTGTGACCAGCGTGCGTGTGTACGTATGACCAGCGTGCGTGTGTACGTGTGACCAGCGTGCGTGTGTACGTGTGACCAGCGTGCGTGCGTACGTGACCAGCGTGCGTGTGTTTGACCAGCATGCGTGTATGTGTGACCAGTGTGCGTGCGTGCATGCGTGACCAGCATGCATGTATGTGTGATGGGGTTAATTTGGTTCTGTCGTTTTGATAGGAAAACTGCTTGTTGCGGTGCGGCTGGCGCTGCTGACAGCAGTGCGAACAGGTTATTACACCTGCAGTAATGAATAATCCCCTCCCCGCTACTCAGCACATGGGGGGCTTTGAGGCTGAACTGCACCTGAACAATTGAGGATACCAGCAGCCATCGCCCCCTGCAGGGGTCACATACTATGACAGCCATTAGCGGGAGGCGCAGTGTGGCGTCCTGGCCTCAGATGGCGCCACACTGCAGACCACCACCTCGGTCAGGAAGCCTCGGACACACGTTACCACTTCCTGACCCACTCACTAGACGGTATCGCCGTGTGTATACCTGCTGCCGGTGTCGGTGCCGCCATCTTGCCAGCCGTTCGGAGGATGAGTAGACTTGTACGTCGTTACTAAGCAACCACAAGAAGCAGCGGCGGCCGCCATGTGTAGCTCTTGTCCTCCTTTTTGGAAATTGCAGCGGAGACAAAAACACACAAAAAAAGCCTAAAATGTATTGGTCTTGAAAAGACTCCTGTTGTACTACATTCTGTAGTACGTTTTTCTTCATGCGTTCCGCGTCTTAGAAGTATCTTTCCCAAAACAAAGATGGCGGCCTCTGTCTCCGTGCGTTACGTCACTGCTACCATAGAGCACTAGGACGTGGGAGGGTAGAGGACTATACGACGTGACTGGTGATTTGTGAACTCTGTGGCCGCTCCAATAAATAAATACACAGTGCCTGGAAAGAGGCTGCAGAGGCAAACGATGTGTGCTATGTGCAGGAGCCGGAAATGGAGAGCTGCGCTGCTGCAAAGCCACTGTGGCCATTTATTAACCTTTCATAGCCAGGGAGTTGCGTGCTTTCCCTCCACTTGTTCCAGGAGCTATCATTTTTTTAGCATAATAAAATGAGTTTGTTTTTTTTCGGGAACAGTTGTACATTTCAGTGACATAATCTATTTTATCAATAATATGTGCTGGAAAGCAGAAAAACAGCAACGTTACAAAATAAGCCAGAGTTCTAGCATTCTTAGGTTTTGGTTTTGCAGCGTTTGTTGCGATATAAAAATTGATTCTCCGCATTATTTGTTTTGTGGTAAGTGCAGCATAAAAAATGGGAATTTCAGTGTTCTGATTTTCTGTTTCTTTTTGGTTCTTAACATTAAAAAAATTATTTCGCTTATACTATACACTACAATACCGTATTACAGTATATAGCAAGCTCATGGTTCTATGAAGCTCAGCCTTTCACAGCGAATGCGTTGGGAGCTGATTCATGAGCGCACCAGCAATAATCGAACATAAAGAAGTTTTCTTCTACGTTTTCAGTGATCGGTCGGGGTCTAACTCCCACCACCCCTGCCAATCAGCGGGGGTCTACGACAGCGGCTGCAACTACCCAGTGGCGGAGCTGGCCGTCTTCTGGTAGTGCCCGCCACAGGGTATTACCACACATCCGCCTCCTATGGATTGAAATAGGTAGATTTCTAGTACCTTGTGATGGCTCTGTCAGAAGACAGAGCAGCTCCGCAAGTGAGTATTTCCATCCGGCAGCCGCCAACAAGATATTTGTCTAGAATCTGAAGTGAATTAATGTTGTGACCAGCAAGTTTTTCCGCAATAGCAACACAAAACTCGAGAAGTCCAGCAGATTTTAATTTCTTTTGTGCCACGGTCACGTCAATTTGCCACACAAACCACACAGCCAAAGATCGCCGTATTCTGCTGCTTCGTCACTGCACAGTGCAAGTAAGATTTATCGCGTTGTGATCCGCAAGATACGGCAAAAAGCAAGTCGCAAATGGTAGCAAATAGATGGACTTTTTCACACTTGCTTGTCAGTGTGCCTTTAAGGTTGGAATGCAACCCCATTCACTTGCATTATGCTGCGATGTAGTAATGGTATACAGTGATCTCAGACTGCACAACGCGTGTCGCTGTCCATGTTGCTGTGTAGCTCAAGACTTAGGTTAACACTGACGTCACCGTTCTGCTTTCCGGCTGCCCGCCGCTCACAGCCAGAGCAGAGAAGCCCAGCGCCGGGGACAGACAGCGGTAGGTAAGTATGTAGCGTTTGTTTTTTTTACTTTAACGATGGTAACCAGGGTAAACATCAGGTTACTAAGCGCGGCCCTGCGCTTAGTAACCCGATGTTTACCCTGGTTACCAGCGAAGACATCGCTGAATCGGCGTCACACACGCCGATTCAGCGATGTCAGCGGGACCTCAACGATCAAAAAATGGCCCAGGCCATTCCGACACGACCAGCGATCTCACAGCAGGGGCCTGATCGCTGGTACGTGTCACACATAGCGAGATCGCTACTGAGATCGCTGTTGCGTCACAAAACTTGTGACTCAGCAGCGATCTCGCTAGCGATCTCGCTATGTGTGACGGGGCCTTAAGTGGTAGCGCAGATCAGTGTATTTTCCCCCACAAGTTTTTTTTACTTACAGCAATAGATGAAAAAATGAGTGTTCTTAGTGCACAAATTGGCCAATCAGCCACGGCAAGGTGACCTCCATCTGATGGGTCCCTGCTTTACAATATAAGCCACTTCTGGGCCACCAGCCTACAGTTTTGGACAAACACGACACTACCGGGCTAAGCCTACAATTTATGGGCAGGATTTTTACTGTAAGTAAAAAAAAAGTTTTCAAAAAATTTTGGGGAAAAATTTTGAGAAGTTTAAATTGAATGTTTTTAATGTTTGGCCTAGATCCATGCACATGTGCTGCTGTGTTCTTTTTTGTATACAGGTCCTTCTCAAAAAATTAGCATATAGTGTTACATTTCATTATTTACCATAATGTAATGATTACAATTAAACTTTCATATATTATAGATTCATTATCCACCAACTGAAATTTGTCAGGTCTTCTATTGTTTTAATACTGATGATTTTGGCATACAACTCCTGATAACCCAAAAAACCTGTCTCAATAAATTAGCATATTTCACCCATCCAATCAAATAAAAGTCTTTTTTAATAACAAACAAAAAAACCATCAAATAATAATGTTCAGTTATGCACTCAATACTTGGTCGGGAATCCTTTGGCAGAAATGACTGCTTCAATGCGGCGTGGCATGGAGGCAATCAGCCTGTGACACTGCTGAGATGTTATGGAGGCCCAGGATGCTTCAATAGCGGCCTTAAGCTCATCCAGAGTGTTGGGTCTTGCGTCTCTCAACTTTCTCTTCACAATATCCCACAGATTCTCTATGGGGTTCAGGTCAGGAGAGTTGGCAGGCCAATTGAGCACAGTAATACCATGGTCAGTAAACCATTTACCAGTGGTTTTGGCACTGTGAGCAGGTGCCAGGTCGTGCTGAAAAATGAAATCTTCATCTCCATAAAGCATTTCAGCCGATGGAAGCATGAAGTGCTCCAAAATCTCCTGATAGCTAGCTGCATTGACCCTGCCCTTGATGAAACACAGTGGACCAACACCAGCAGCTGACTGTGGGTACTTGACACTGGACTTCAGGCATTTTGGCATTTCCTTCTCCCCAGTCTTCCTCCAGACTCTGGCACCTTGATTTCCGAATGACATGCAAAATTTGCTTTCATCAGAAAAAAGTACTTGGGACCACTTAGCAACAGTCCAGTGCTGCTTCTCTGTAGCTCAAAAGTGGCTTTACCTGGGGAATGCGGCACCTGTAGCCCATTTCCTGCACACGCCTGTGCACGGTGGCTCTGGATGTTTCCACACCAGACTCAGTCCACTGCTTCCTCAGGTTCCCCAAGGTCTGGAATCGGTCCTTCTCCACAATCTTCCTCAGGGTCCGGTCTCCTCTTCTCGTTGTACAGCGTTTTCTGCCACATTGTTTCCTTCCAACAGACTTACCATTGAGGTGCCTTGATACAGCACTCTGGGAACAGCCTATTTGTTGAGAAATTTCTTTCTGGGTCTTAAGGTACCGTCACACATAGCGACGCTGCAGCGATACCGACAACGATCCGGATCGCTGCAGCGTCGCTGTTTGGTCGCTGGAGAGCTGTCACACAGACCGCTCTCCAGCGACCAACGATGCCGGTAACCAGGGTAAACATCGGGTAACTAAGCGCAGGGCCGCGCTTAGTAACCCGATGTTTACCCTGGTTACCATCCTAAAAGTAAAAAAAAACAAACACTAGATACTTACCTACAGCTGTCTGTCCTCCAGCGCTGCGCTCTGCTTCTCTGCTCTCCTCCTGTACTGTCTGGGAGCCGGAAAGCAGAGCGGTGACGTCACCGCTCTGCTTTCCGGCTCACAGCCAGTACAGGAGGAGTGCAGAGCGCAGCGCTGGAGGACAGACAGCGTTAGGTAAGTATCTAGTGTTTGTTTTTTTTTACTTTTAGCATGGTAACCAGGGTAAACATCGGGTTACTAAGCGCGGCCCTGCGCTTAGTTACCCGATGTTTACCCTGGTTACCAGTGAAGACATCGCTGGATCGGTGTCACACACGCCGATCCAGCGATGTCTCCAGGGAGTCCAGCGACGAAATAAAGTTCTGGACTTTCTTCAGCGACCAACGATCTCCCAGCAGGGGCCTGATCGTTGGTCGCTGTCACACATAACGATTTCATTAACGATATCGTTGCTACGTCACAAATAGCAACGATATCGTTAACAATATCGTTATGTGTGAAGGTACCTTTACCCTCTTGCTTGAGGGTGTCAATGATGGCCTTCTTGACATCTGTCAGGTTGCTAGTCTTACCCATGATGGGGGTTTTGAGTAATGAACCAGGCAGGGAGTTTATAAAAGCCTCAGGTATCTTTTGCATGTGTTTAGAGTTAATTAGTTGATTCAGAAGATTAGGGTAATAGGTCGTTTAGAGAACCTTTTCTTGATATGCTAATTTATTGAGACAGGTTTTTTGGGTTATCAGGAGTTGTATGCCAAAATCATCAGTATTAAAACAATAAAAGACCTGACAAATTTCAGTTGGTGGATAATGAATCTATAATATATGAAAGTTTAATTGTAATCATTACATTATGGTAAATAATGAAATTTAACACTATATGCTAATTTTTTGAGAAGGACCTGTATATACTGTGTGTATATATATATATATATATATATATATATATATATATATATATACAGTTAGGTCCATATATATTTGGACAGAGACAACATTTTTCTAATTTTTTTTATAGACATTACCACAATGAATTTTAAACAAAACAATTCAGATGCAGTTGAAGTTCAGACTTTCAGCTTTCATTTGTGGGTATCCACATTAAAATTGGATGAAGGGTTTAGGAGTTGCAGCTCCTTAACATGTGCCACCCTGTTTTTAAAGGGACCAAAAGTAATTGGACAGATTCAATAATTTTAAATAAAACGTTCATTTTTAGTACTTGGTTGAAAACCCTTTGTGGGCAATGACTGCCTGAAGTCTTGAACTCATGGACATCACCAAAAGCTGTGTTTCCTCCTTTTTGATGCTCTGCCAGGCCTTCACTGCCGTGGTTTTCAGTTGCTGTTTGTTTGTGGGCATTTCTGTCTGAAGTTTAGTCTTTAACAAGTGAAATACATGCTCAATTGGGTTGAGATCAGGTGACTGACTTGGCCATTCAAGAATATTCCACTTCTTTGCTTTAATAAACTCCTGGGTTGCTTTGGCTTTATGTTTTGGGTCATGGTCCATCTGTAGTATGAAACGACGACCAATCAGTTTGGCTACATTTGGCTGGATCTGAGCCCTCAGTATGTCTCTGAATACCTCAGAATTCATTCGGCTGCTTCTGTCCTGTGTCACATCATCAATAAACACTAGTGACCCAGTGCCACCGGCAGCCATGCATGCCCAAGCCATCACACTGCCTCCGCCATGTTTTACAGATGATGTGGTATGCTTTGGATCATGAGCTGTACCACACCTTTGCCATAATTTTCACTTTCCATCATTCTGGTAGAGGTTGATCTTGGTTTCATCTGTCCAAAGAATGTTCTTCCAGAACTGTGCTGGCTTTTTTAGATGTTTTTTAGCAAAGTTTAGTCTAGCCTTTTTATTCTTGATGCTTATGAGTGGCTTGCACCATGCAGTGAACCCTCTGTATTTACTTTCATGCAGTCTTCTCTTTATGGTAGATTTGGATATTGATTCACCTACCTCCTGGAGAGTGTTGTTCACTTGGTTGGCTGTTGTGAAGGGGTTTCTCTTCACCATGGAGATTATTCTGCGATCATCCACCACTGTTGTCTTCCGTGGGCGCCCAGGTCTTTTTGCATTGATGAATTCACCAGTGCTTTCTTTCTTTCTCAGGATGTACCAAACTGTAGATTTTGCCACTCCTAATATTGTAGCAATTTCTCGGATGGGTTTTTTCTGTTTTCGCAGCTTTAGGATGGCTTGTTTCACCTGCATGGAGAGCTCCTTTGACCGCATGTTTACTTCACAGCAAAACCTTCCAAATACAAGCACCATACCTCAAATCAACTCCAGGCCTTTTATCTGCTTAATTGAGAATGACATAACGAAGGTATTGCCCACACCTGTCCATGAAATAGCCTTGGAGTCAATTGTCCAATTACTTTTGGTCCCTTTAAAAACAGGGTGGCACGTGTTAAGGAGCTGAAACTCCTAAACCCTTCATCGAATTTTAATGTGGATACCCACAAATGAAAGCTAAAAGTCTGAACTTCAACTGTATCTGAATTGTTTTGTTTAAAATTCATTGTGGTAATGTCTATGACCAAAATTAGAAAAATGTTGTCTCTGTCCAAATATATATGGACCTAACTGTATACAGTGCCTTACGAAAGTATTCGGCCCTCTGGAACTTTTCAACCTTTTCCCACATATCATGCTTCAAACATAAAGATACCAAATGTAAATTTTTGGTGAAGAATCAACAACAAGTGGAACACAATTGTGAAGTTGAACGAAATTTATTGGTTATTTAAAATTTTTGTGGAAATTAAAAAACTGAAAAGTGGGGCGTGCAATATTATTCGGCCCCTTTAACTTAATACTTTGTTGCACCACCTTTTGCTGCGATAACAGCTGCGAATACTTTCGCAAGGCACTGTGTGTATATATATATATATATATATATACACCGCTCAAAAAATAAAGGGAACTCTGAAATACCACATCCTAGATATCACTGAATGAAATACTTCAGTTGCAAATCTTTATTCATTACATAGTGGAATGTGTTGAGAACAATAAAACATACAAATGATCAATGTAAATCAAAATGAATATCCCACGGAGGTCTGGATTTGGAATGATACTCAAAATCAAAGTGGAAAATCTAATTACAGTCTGATCCAACTTCAGTGGAAATGCCTCAAGACAAGGAAATGATGTTCAGTTGTGTTTGTTGCCTCCATGTGCCTTTATGATCTCCCTACAATGCCTGGGCATGCTCCTGATGAGGTGGCGGATGGTCTTCTGAGGGATCTCCTCCCAGACCTGGACTAAAGCATCCGCCAACTCCTGGACAATCTGTGGTGCAACGTGATGTTGGTGGATGGTGCGAGACATGATGTCCCAGATGTGTTGAATCGGATTCAGGTCTGGGGAACGGGCGGGCCAGTCCATAGCTTCAATGCCTTCATCTTGCAGGAACTGCTGACATACTCCAGCCACACGAGGTCTGGCATTGTCCTGCATTAGGAGGAACCCAGGACCAACCGCACCAGCATATGGTCTCACAAGGGGTCTGAGGATCTCATCTCGGTACCTAATGGTAGTCAGGATACCTCTGGCAAGCACATGGAGGGCTGTGCGGCCCTCCAAAGAAATGCCACCCCACACCATTACTGACCCACTGCCCAATTGGTCATGCTGAAGGATGTTGCAGGCAGCAGATCGCTCTCCACGGTGTCTCCAGACTCTGTCACATCTGTCACATGTGCTCACTGTGAACCTGCTTTCATCTGTGAAGAGCACAGGTCATCAGTGGCGAATTTGCCAATCCTAGTGTTCTGTGGCAAATGCCAAGCATCCTGCACGGTGTTGGGCTGCGAGCACAACCCCCATCTGTGGACGTCGGTCAGTCAGACCACCATGGAGTCGGTTTCTAACCGTTTGTGCAAACATATGCACATTTGTGGCCTGCTGGAGGTCATTTTGCAGGGATCTGGCAGAGCTCCTCCTGTTCCTCCTTGCACAAAGGATGAGGTAGCGCTCCTACTGCTGGGTTGTTGCCCTCTTATGGCCCCCTCCATATCTCCTGGTGTACTGGCCTGTCTCCTGGTAGCGCCTCCAGCCTCGGTACACTACGCTGACAGACACAGCAAACCTTGCCACAGCTCGCATTGATGTGCCATCCTGGATGAGCTGCACTACCTGAGCCACTTGTGTGGGTTGTAGAGTTCATCTCATGCTATCACGAGTGCGAAAGCACAACCAACATTCAAAAGTGACCAAAACATCAGCCAGAAAGCATTGGTACTGAGATGTGGTCTGTGGTCCCCACCTGCAGAACCTGCACTCCTTTATTGAGTGTGTCTTGATAATTGCCAATAATTTCCATCTGTTTTCTATTCCATTTGCACAACAGCATGTGATTGTCAAACAGTGGAGCTTCCTAAGTGGACAGTTTGATTTCACAGAAGTGTTATTTACTTGGAGTTTTATTCTGTTGCTTAAGTGTTCCCTTTATTTTTTTTTGAGCAGTATATATATATTATTGTAATATATTTTTAATTATTTGTTTTTTCACAGCATTCCATTTCACATATAAATCTCGTTTTACACATCTTTTTCCTTATTTCACACTCACATTATTCTTTTTGCACTCATCTACTATATAATTGTCTAAGGGTCACTTCCGTCTGTCTGTCTGTCCTTCTGTCTGTCACGGTTATTCTTTCGCTGATTGGTCTCGGCAGCTGCCTGTCATGGCTGCCACGACCAATCAGCGACGGGCACAGTTCGGAAGAAAATAGCCGATCCTTACTCCCCGCAGTCAGTGCCTGTTGCCCACATACTCCCCTCCGGTCACCGCTAACACAGGGTTAATGCCGGCGGTAACGGACTGCGTTATGCCGCGGGTAATGCACTCCGTTACCACCGCTATTAACCCTGTGTGTCCCCAACTTTTTACTATTGATGCTGCGTATGCAGCATCAATAGTAAAACGATCTAATGTTAAAAATAATAATAAAAAAACCTTATTCTCACCTTCCGCCGTCACATCCTCTCCTCGGCACTGCAAGCGGCAGGTTCCGCTTCCAAAGATGCTATGGGAGAAGGACCTTCCATGACGTCACGGTCATGTGACCGCGACGTCACGGTCATGTGACCGCAACGTCATGGAAGGTCCTGCGCTCATACCAATCCTGGGACCAGACACCGCACACAAGCGCCGGAACTACAATGGGCTCTTCGGATGGTGAGTATGTTTCTTTTTTCTTTTTTAACCTGTTACATACGTGACTGGGCAATATACTACGTGTCTGTGCTGTATACTACGTGACTGGGCAATATACTACGTGACTCTGTCCTGTATACTACGTCGCTGTGCAATATACTACGTGGCTGGGCAATATACTACATGGCTCTGTGCTGTATATTACGTGGCTGTGCAATATACTACGTGACTGGGCAATATACTATGTGACTGGGCAATATACTACGTGGCTGGGCAATATACTACGTGGCTGGGCAATATACTACGTGGCTGGGCAATATGGTACGTGGCTGTGCAATATACTACGTGGCTGGGCAATATACTACGTGGCTGGGCAATATGGTACGTGGCTGTGCAATATACTACGTGGCTGGGCAATATACTACGTGGCTGGGCAATATAGTACGTGGCTAAGCAATATAGTATGTGGCTGGGCAATATTCTACGTGGCTGGGCAATATACTACGTGACTGGGCAATATACTACGTGGCTGGGCAATATAGTACGTGGCTAGGCAATATAGTACGTGGCTGGGCAATATTCTACGTGGCTGGCCAATATATTACGTGACTGGGCAATATAGTACGTAGCTGGGTAATATAGTACGTGGCTGGGCAATATAGTACATGGCTGGGCAATATAATACGTGGCTGGGCAATATAGTATGTGGCTGGGCAATATACTATGTGACTGGGCAATATACTACGAGGACATGCATATTCTAAAATACCCGATGCGTTAGAATCGGGTCACCATCTAGTTTTATTCACATAATGTATAGTTTCAGTGCTTCCCTATCTTTCTCATACTCACACTGTTATTGCAGCTAATTACTTTTTATACTTAATATTACATACTGGGTCCTATGTGTATTTCTAATAAATCATGTATAAATTACTTTTGTTTAATATCCATAATATGTATCCTCATTTATATGCAGCAGCAGCAGTGGTGTAAGTGGAAGAAGCAATTTCTGCGAGTCCTTTGACACCTTTTTTGGACCAGCTCATGCACCAACAAAACAGAGTCCAAGTCTTACACGTGGTGAACGAATGGAGAAGATGAAGCAGGAGTGTCTAGTACTGAATATCAATACCATCAGGGAGGGTTTGGACCCTTTCATATTTTGGTCTTCCAAAATGGATGAGTGGCCTGAGCTCACCTCACACACCTTGGAGGTTTTATCGTGCCCCGCAGCCAGTGTTCTTTCAGAACATGTCTTCATTGCTGCTAGTGATGTCCTGATGGATAAGCCCAGCTGGCTGTCCCCTGAAAGTGTAGACCCCCTAACTTTCATCAAGATGAACAAGTCATGGATCTCCAAGGAGTTTTGCACCCCAATCGCAGACTGTACAGACTAGATGATATTGCATTTTTCAGTTTGATGCATTAATGTCACGTAACTGCACACTGTGATATCTTTAGTGTGGCTTCTGTGTCTGCTGCTGATGTTAACACAAATTTGTGGAAATGTGAACAGTCATGGTTGGTCTACATCTGCTGGGTTAGCTGTAGTGGAAAACGTGCCAGTCCCAATTATACTATTTCTATTCTCGTACATTTATTCCACTTCGGTGGTGTCAGGTGTAGTGTAGCGGGGTTGGTGATGTGTGACAGACAGGCAGTGACCACAGGAAAGTTCAAAACAAATGTCTTTTAATGTTTAAAGAAAACTTACAACGGGAACTCAAAAGGTATCCTCCGGATCGCAGCCAGGAAACAAGACAATCCGTAACCGAGACCGGTTGCCGTGGGCGCCTGCACCGCTGTGTACACTGAGGGGTGCCAGGCCATTTGGCTCCATGTTGCTTCACATAGGCTGAGCCTCCTTTTCTTTCACCGACTCTGTTAATGGGATCTGCTAGTAACCTTTGGTGTGATCGAGCTTGGTGACGTACTTTGTCTCCCCTTGTCTCTCAATTAGCTCATCCACCTGTAGCATTTGATAGAGGTCAAATTTTGATACCTCATTTACTTTTCTGGCTTTAGTATTAACACATAGCCCACTCACTCCGGGACTCCTCGATGTCTTCCAACTGAAGCATTTGCTTCACTCCGGCCGCGATGGCTTGCCTTCGGGCATATGGCACCCGCTATGGTTTCATCCATACCCTTACCCGGGGCTCGATGACAGTGTCATGCTGGATCACCCAGGTCCACCCCGGCAGCTCTGAAAATACATTTGTATTCTGTTGCAGCAGAACCCGAGCTTCCAGTCGCTGCTGTTTTGTGAGAGCGTCATTTATTTTAACCTGACCCCCGGCCGCATCCCTGGCTGGTGCCAGAAGGTTCCCCAATGGTACGACCGGAGTCACCTCTGTGACCAAAGATTCTGGTCCTTCCAGTCTTTTAGCAGGTTTACATGGTAGAGTTGTTTAAGTTTCCTCTTTCCGGGATGTTACACTCTATAATTTACTTCTCCCACCTTCCCCGTATCTTATATGGCCCTTGCCACCTGACCATGAGTTTGCTCTCCGAGGTGGGCACTAGTACCAACACCCGGTCCCCTTCTTCAAAGGACCTGACCGTGGCTCTTTTATTATATGTGCGGCAATTCAGTCCTGCATGCTTGCCACATGCTCGATCACACTCCAATGCGCAGTTGGCTCCTGTTCCCACGTCTCCTTAGCTACATTGAGCAGTCCCCTCCGATGCCTGCCATACAATAGCTCAAACAATAAGAAACCTGTGGACGCCTGTGGAACCTTGGAGACCACCTTTTTGAGCATAGCTTTGAGGGTCTTGTTAAACCTCTCCACCAACATAGCTCCCTTGTCACCTTGGACAAAAAGGTGTCCCTGATCTGTGAGAATCTCCATTGGACAAAACATGGCAATCAGTTTGCGGGCTAATAGTTTCACCCCTGGGTACCGCGTGGCATAGTCCACTATGACCAAAATATTTTGATGGCCGCTCCCGGAATAACATTTACCATGGGAGGGTTAACCCTGGTTTCTCACAGGAACCAGAATAGAGGCAAGTGTCTTCCCAGCACAGTCCCATATGGCAGGTCTTCACTACTCCCAGCACATGTTTTATTTCCCCACATGGTGTGGAAAAGTAACCTCGGCGGTCGGTTACTCTCTGAATTCCCCATGTATACATACCACCCCCACTTTCCGTCAGTTGGGGTTGACCCCGGCAACAAGGAACCCAAGGACCAGAGTCACTAAGCTCCCCGAGTCCAAGAGAGCCTCCTTTTGGTACCCGTTGATGAGTACCTGGCACAGGTGGAGTTCGCTGTCGGCAGTGCCTGTAGTTGTGGTGCAAACTGGCTGGGCATATACATATGGAGAGTGTACCCACAGTCCATGAGTTCAGGGGGCAGTTGGCAGCCACATGTCCGGGTCCTTGGCACCACTAATACTTAATAGCTGCGGTGCCATTTTAGGGGAAGGGGTCTCTTGTCACTCTCACTTCTGGTTAACCTCTCGTTAGGGGCTCGGTCCTGGTTGGCCCCAACAGAGGGTCGAGCAACTTTCCCAGGCTCCTGGGCTGGCAGTGCCTGACTTGACAGCTAAGTGGAGCAGTGTCCCGTATAAAGTCCTGAGTGGCCGTATACCGCTCAACCAGTCGAACCACTTGGTCCAGAGTGCCCGGTTCCACCTAACGATGTATGGCCACTGGCAGGGCTCTTACCAGCCGATCGACCATCACCATCTCTACCACCTGGAGAGGGGTTTACATCTCAGGCTGGATCTATTATTTTACCATCTGCAGCAAGTCATATGCCTGAGACCTTGCGGGACGAGACTCCGCAAAGGATCACTGGTACACCCGCTGAGCCCACACATATGTATAAATCCCCTGTCAGGCAAGGATCTCACCTCTCAGCTTTACATAGACCAGTGCATCATCCCAACTCAGGTCCAGGTAGGCCTTCTGGGCATCTCCTGTCAGGAAGGGGCCACCACTTCTGCCCACTGGGTCATCGGCAAGCACTCAAACTCTGCTGTGCATTCAATCACTGTGAGGAAAGCCTCCAAATCGTCCTCAGGACTTATCTTCCTCAGCGCTGACCGGACTTTGTACCAGGCCTTTGAACGGAGCATGGTCGCTGCGGTGGGTGCCACTCGCATAGCCGCAACCTGCTGAAAAATCATATCATTAGTCTTTTGCTGCTGCTGATACAACAGCTGCTGATTATGATTGTGCTGCTTCTGCTGCCATTGTTGCTGCTCTAACTGCTGTTGCTGTAACTGCAGTAGCTCCTGCTGCTGCCGCTGAAACTGCAGCTGCTACTTCTGCTCTTGCTGCCGCTGCTCCTATTGCCTTTGCTGAGTGAGGACCAACTCCTTCAAAAGCTCCTCCATTTTGTCAGCAGGCTTAAGCTGTAACGTTGCAGGCGTAATTACTGACATACAGCATGCTTTGGGTTATGCCTCAGTTCACACTGCCCGCATTCTCCAACCATATGTAGTGCAGCGGAGTTGGTGCAGTGTGACAGACAGGCAGTGACTACAGGAAGTTTAAAACAAATGTATTTTTATATTCAAAGAAAACTTACAACTGAACATAAAAGGTATCCTCCGGTTCGCAGCCGGGAAACAAGACAAACCATATCCAAGACTGGTTGCCATGCGCGACTGCACCGCCGTGTACGCTGAGGGGTTCCAGGCCTTTTGGCTCTGCTTGGCTCCGTGTTGCTTCACACAGGTTGAAGCTTTGCAGAGCCTCCTGCTCTGCAAGGTTGCAAACCAAGACTGACACACCCAACCCTTTGCGGCAGGGTTTTTACAAGAAACCTGTGGCCACAGGCCACTTGGAAGGCAAGAAACAGAAAAAGTATTTCAGCTCACCAAAGATTCATCCAATTGTGGTCACTCCAGAGTTAATAGAATGTGGTGCATGGACATGGGGATCCTGAGCTGACTCCCAGGCGAATTAAACATATATACAAAAAGGAGGAAGTCCAGTCACCAATGCTATGACTGAGGACCCTATGTGGTCTGAAACGACGTAAGCAAGATGTTTATATGAAATAACAATAAAGTGCAAAGGGTTTTTTTTTCAAATCATAGCCTAATTTTCCTCTACCTAATACGGTGCTTCATTTTGCTGGTGACTGGACTTCCTGCTTTTTGTGTATATGTTTCATCCACTTGGAAGACCTGGCCGGGAGAAAGCGGACCGCCCCACTACCATCCTGTAGTCCACTCATGCCCATAGCAGGTTTACTTAAATCTGCCTTGGGTAAATAGCTTACCCAAGACCAACACTTACTTTTATTTTGCATTGCAATCACAGCTATGCCTGTGACTGCAATGTACTCCAGCGGCCTTAATACTCTTCTGTGCGCATCCTGGAGGACACATAGCGACACTCGCATATAACAGCGGTCACTGCCTCACAAACGCCCTCATTTTTTAAAATGTGAAAACTCCTGGTTGGGTGTCCATCCGCTTTATTGGGTGTAGTGTAGTGATGAGCGAATATACTTGTTACTTGAGATTTCCCAAGCACGCTCGGGTGCCCTCTGAGTATTTTTTTAGTGCTCAGAGATTTAGTGTTCTTCGCCGCAGCTGGATGATTTACAGCTACTAGCCTGCTTGATTACATGTGGGGAATACCTAGCAACCAGGCAACCCCCACATGTACTTAGCCTGGCTAATAGCTGTAAATCATTCAGCTGAGGCGATGAAAACTAAATCTCCGAGCGCTAAAAAATACTCGGAGGACACCCGAGCGTGCTCTGGAAATCTTAAGTAATGAGTATATTAGCTCATCACTAGTGTAGTGGAAGACCTGTCGGTCCCTATTATACTATTTCTGCTGTGGTGAAATTGATGCCACTTTGGTGGTGTCTGCCAATAATTTTTGGAAATGTGAACACTCCTGGTTGGGTGTCCATATGCTGCATTGGGTGTAGTGGAAGACCTGTTGGTCCCTATCAAACTATTTCTACTGTGGTGAAATTGATGCCACTTTGGTATTGTCTGCCAATAATTTTTGGAAATGTGAACACTCCAGGTTGGGTGTCCATATGCTGGATTGGGTGTAGTGGAAGACTTGTCAGTCCCTATTATGCTATTTCTACTGTGGTGAAATTGATGACACTTTGCTGGTGTCTGCCAATAATTTTTGGAAATGTGTATACTCCTGGTTGGGTCTCCTTCATGCGTGTCTTCATGCCTGGCTGATTGCTGCAGTGTCATGCTACAGTTTGTACTGTGGGTGAATTGAGGCCACTTTCCTGGTGTTTGTCTCTCATTTGAGGTGTTTTGGCAGAATTTGGGGCCCTTATAAGGTGTTGTGCCTACGCTTGTTTTTGCCTCCCTTTGACATGAATGGCGATTGGTTATGTTCGGCGAATATTCGTTGAATTAATTGGCGAATATTGCAAATTCGGGGATTGTAATCCGAACCAAACATTGAAATATTCGCTCATCTCTACTCTTCACGGTTTAGAACAATGGAGGCCAGCTGCATCTGCACAGAAGTGAATTACAAAATAATCCTAATTTTGGAAAATGAGGATACTTGTAAAGTTTGAGTAGATTAAATTCTCTCATCTCTTTTTAGAACTTACATTTTTTACTCTATTCAGAAATCTTTTTGAGAAATATTCAGCACCTTCCACAATTACATTAGGTCATCAGGATATTAATAAAAATACCAAAAAGCTGATCTGTATATCAGAAGAATATATCTAGAAGCACCATAGATGTTCAATATATTTACTTTTGCATGGAAGTTGTTACTAGTATGCAAAGATGAAATAAGAAAGTCTGTAGATACAGTCACTTTCTATAGAAAGGAGCAGATGATGGTGATTCCGCTCCTCAGGCCTTTGGTTGCACTTGTGCTGTTTTTGCACATTGAGGTCAGGATCACACATGATGGAAAGGGGAAGAGCAGGAATGTGTGACGTGTGTCTGTACTTCGAGTTTTCCTGGATTCTTACAGCAACGCAATCAACCATATGGCCTTCTGTCTGACCATGGCCAGGTAGATGAAGGAGCAGCTGCTTCTTCACTCTGTCCATGGCCAGGTAGGCGAAGGAGCAGTTGCTGCCTTCCGTCTGTATATGGCCAAGTATGAGAAGGAGCAGCCGCTGCCATCTGTCTGTATATGGACAAGTATGAGAAGCAGCAGCCGCTACCTTCTGTCTGCCGACAGCTGGGGGAGAAGGAGCAGCCGCTACCTTCTGTCTGTCGACATCCGGTGGAGAAGGAGCAGCCGCAACCTTCTGTCTGTCGACACCTGGGGGAGAAGGAGCAGCCACTACCTTCTGTCTGTCGACATCCAGTAGAGAAGGAGCAGCCGCTGCCTTCCTTTTGTCTATATCCGGTGGAGAAGGAGCTGCCCATAACCAGTGGAGAAGGAGCAGCCGCTGCCTTCTGTGTCCATATTTGGTAGTCTTCTCCTTACCACCACATTGTAGATGAGTCACCCAGATGGTGACATGGCAAGTTTGCCTGAAAGAAGTCCTTCAATTTCATCCTTTAATTACTTGCCATTTCGATCCAGAGGAAGGTGAAAAATAACCCCAAGGATTTGGTGTTAGAATATCCTTATATTAGGGGAAAAAAATTTTTCCTGACCCCAAATATGGCGATTGGAATAATGGATGTTTGGTGCTCGCATCTACGTGGCTGTTATGTGGTGGAAGCTCGATAGTATTTGTCACAGTCCGGTATATGAGAAAGTCCAGTTTAGTTGTCTCAGGCTGGTTTCACACTAGCGTTTTTGAACGCATGCGTTTTTCTAAAAAAAAACGCATGCGTTTTTTTCCCTATATTTAACATTAAAAACGCGTGCGTTTTTTGATGTCCGCGTTTGTCCGCGTTTTTGAACGCATGCGTTTTTTAACTGCATGCGTTCACTTTCTAAAATGCAACATGTAGTATTTTGCAAAGCGTTTTTTTTTTCCAAAAAAACGCATGCGTTTACATGCGTTTTTTTTTGGAAAAAAATTGCATTGGAGTCAATGGAGACGCATGCGTTTTTTTGGACATGCGTTTGCATGCGTTTTTTTTTTACGCATGCGTTTTTTTGAAGCATGCGTTTTTTTTGGCACCATAGTTAAGATAAGGTTGTCTAGACACTGATAAGGCTCCCCCATAGCTGAAGGGTTATAAAAGGAAGGCTGGGGGAAGTTTCTGGTCACTTCTCATCAGACTCCAAGGAAGACAGCACCCTGCCCGGACGCATTGTTGGACAAGACACAGAGCAATGTGAGTATATCCTTGCCAATGCATTATTCTTCAATTTTTTGGATCTACATGTCCTAATTTTTTCAATGTTTTTCTTTCAACACGCATCAGAATGTCTTCTCCGGTTTCTTCGTCTGATGATGAATTCCAGCCACGGCAATCAGAAGTGGATCACGTGAGCGAGGTAATTTTTTGTTCCGTCAGCTTGGTAAGTATTGACTGTCACATCGACACATGAGGCAATTATATTTTTTTTATTCTATAGAGCACTTCAACTGAGGGACAGAGAGGAACGGAGCAGCGGAGTCAAGGTCCAGGTGGAAGACGGCAGCGGGTATGTATACCAGGCAGACTGTCCTTATTTAAGTTGTCTTTCATATTTCTGCCCTTTCTCATTTTTTTTTTTTTTTTTTTTAAATGTGGTTGAGCAAACTTAATTTTTTTTAATTAAATTTTAGGTTTCACAACGGGACGATGACCACATCGATAATGACCTGCTAATCACTCTGGTACAGGAGCGAGTCCCGTTGTGGGACAGCCGGGATCAACAGCACTCCGTCAATAGTGTTATCCGTCGTTTGTGGAGTGAGGTGGCCCAAGCGTTGTGGGATGGCTGGGAGAATTCAACGCCACGGGTCCGTAATGCATTTGGTAAGTATTGCACGATAGTGTGAAGAAACAGACCTTGGCCATGCTCTCTTGACTGTGTGTGATGACAGAAACTTTTCGTAGTTTCTGTCATCACACACAGTCACGAGAGCATGGCCAAAAGTCCTGATTCTGACCATTATATTTTATTGTTATTTCACAGTGGACAAAGTAAGAACACGTTGGCGTTCCATGAAGGACCGCTTCAACAAGGACCTGCGTGCAGAGAAGAGTGCAGCTAGTGGTTCCGGAGCAAGGCACCGGCTGTACAAGTACCACCGTGTGCTGGCCTTCCTGAGACCGGTCCTTCTCTTGAGAACGTAAGTATTTGTCACATGCCTCCGGTTGTATTGCATTGACATAATCTGTCATTTTTAATTCCATAGGATGTACCGTCTTGTTATCGTTTGGTATTAATTTTCTGTTTTATTTTTTCACAGCACACACTGCACGACTGTCGCCACAGGTTCTGGAGCGGTCCTTCAGCCGACAGCCACGGACCCGTCCCAGCCATCCAGCAGCGCAGCACCAGGTGGGTCTTCCACAGTCACTGGAGACCAGGGAGCTGGCCCATCAGGTCTTCCCCTTTCGCAGTCCTCTTTCACTGCACCCATTTTTGCGGGCTCATCCCGGCAGCGACAGAGGGCTTCGGATAGGTCCCTCATGCCCGAGTTTTTGCACTTGAGCTCGGTTTTACACGAAGCTATCAAGGCTTTAAGTGACAAAATGGATGTGTCCCATAACCTGTTACAGTGCCGCATCCAGGATGTCGCTAAAAGCCTTGATCAAGTTAAAGCCGACCTCCAGAAGCCAGCTCATCATTTTTTTAATAAAATCCACCAGAGCATGTCGGAACACCTTAGCCCTGATCTCCAGCTGAGTGTGATGCAGGCCTGCAATGTTGCTTTGGGGCAGGCTATGCAGCAGAGTCAGAGTCGTAATGTGGCGGCATATCCAACTGTGCCGTCACTGTCCGAAGTAAACACCATTCCTACTTCTGCTGCATACCACTGCACGGCCACCTCTATTCCCTCAACAGGTGTTCTCCAGTACAGCGCCAACACGATGACGAGTGCTGTTGGACATCCCACCGCCACCACCGTGACGACCGCTGCTCCGGCTTGGACCTCCTCCGCTGACACCTCTATGACGCAGGACCCTGGCGTGGCTTATCGGCCCGGCAACCTCCCGATGCAGCAGGACCAATCCATGCAATATCGGACCGGCCCACCCCCGATGCAGCAGGACCCATCCATGCAATATCGGACCGGCCCACCCCCGATGCAGCAGGACAGAGGCCTGGCATATCTGACCGGACCCACCCCGATGCAGGAGGACCGAGGCCTGGCATATCGGACCGGACCAACCCCGATGCAGCAGGACCGAGGCGTTGCTTTCCGGGCAGGAAACCCCCCGATGCAGCAGGACACATCCATGGCGTATCGCACCGGGCACCCCATGATGCATGACCAAGCCATACGTTTCCGGGCAGGACCCACCCCGATGCACCAAGAACCATCCATGGCTTTATGTTCCCCCCCACCAGCAATGCAGCAGGACGCTGGTATGGGATTTGTTTCCCCCACCCCAACGATGCCCCAGGACCCTGGGAGGGTGTTA
This sequence comes from Ranitomeya imitator, assembly GCF_032444005.1. NCBI lineage: Eukaryota > Metazoa > Chordata > Amphibia > Anura > Dendrobatidae > Ranitomeya > Ranitomeya imitator. Next base: position 528,200,651 of record NC_091282.1, read on the forward strand.
ATTTCCCCCCCCCCCCCAAAGAGGCACCAGGATCCTGGGAGGGTTTTTGTTTCCCCCCCCCCAACGAGGCACCAGGACCCAGGCGGGACTTTATCTTTCCCCCCATTGGACTCAGAGATTGCCGAGCGCTCCACAATGGAGACTGACTGTGAAATTGTGGAGCCGGGTCCTGACGTGTCTCCCACCCAAAGTTTACACCCTAGCCCCAAAAGACTTCCCCCAACCCGGAAAACACAGAAAACTGGCAAAACCCATAAGAAACAGAAAACTTTGTTTATTCCTCCCCCATCACCTTCCGATGTGTCTCAACCGTGCAGTTTGTCTCAAGCCCCTCATGTTTTAAGCCCCATCCCCGAACTTCCAGACCCTTCAAGTTTTGTTGCCCATTCTCCTGCAACCTCTGCCTCCTCCACGGTGAGCCAGGCTTCAGTTCTAAATACCCCCCAGTTACGGCACTCAACCCCAAGCCGGCGTGGTTCAACCCGGCGCGGTAAAAAAAAATAAATTTGTGTTTTTCCCCAATAAAAAAAAGTTTATTTTCAACAATTATGTTTGGTTTATTGTGTCTTTCACCGCTCTAAATACACACCAATAAACTGCGTTTACACACTTTTATTCTTTTGGCCTACACATATCTCCAGTAGTATAAAATACCAGACAACATCTATATGTGTTTCTTTAGTATACAGATATGAGTTGGCCAAAAAAATAGTAGTTATTTCCATACTCTTATTTTTAATTTTTAACTGGTGTAGTGTCACTGTACAAAGAGAAAATGGTGTAAATCAAGTTCAGAACTCAACTGAACCGGTCAGATGTCAAAATAGACACCTGACCTGTTTAGTTGATTACTGACTTGTATATTCACCATATTCTATATAGCACATTATGTGACAATGTTTGTCAAACTGATGGGACAATGGTTGGCACACGCTAACTATCTATCCTCACCTTGGCAGGTGTAAGAAATTTTGAATTCATGATCATGTTTATGTTCATCATGAATTCATTATTTCTTACACTTGACTTGACGGGAATAGAGAGCGTGCCAGTCGTGACGCAATGACGTCAAGAAGATTACCAATAAAGAAATTTAAATCTGGTTACATTATAAGTATGCGTGTTTATATCATTGTTTGTAAACCAAAATAGGGAGTGCAACAGAGGTCAATTATGATTAAAAAAATCAAATTATTACCTCATCAACTATCACCCACTCCTTGTTTTGGATTACAAATTATGATATACTACTACTGCCCATCTTTGTTCAACCTTTAGAGAGGAAAAAGACAGGAGACCTGGTGAACACAAAAAAGTTTATTAATTTGAAAAATTGGTATCAGTATTTAATATTTGGTAAACATTAACATACAACAGGACATTTAAACAACATTGTCCTGCCATGAAACCCGTCCAATATCGGACACAAAATAGGCCGCAAATTGGTCACGCATAAGACCAACGGCTGCAGTTGACCTCATCGGGTGATGATGAAAATCGGGCAATGGGTGTGAAATTGGTTCATCAAGTTCAATGTGGGGTCGCTCCTTAGCCATTATATAATTGTGTAGAACCACACAGGCTTTGACCACCTCGTCCACTGTTTCCACTTTTAGATTGATGGCTGTTGCGAGAATGCGCCATTTTGCAACCAGAATGCCAAAGCTGCACTCTACGGTTCTTCTTGCCCTTGTCAGTCTGTAGTTGAATATTCTGCGAGTATGGTCCAAGTCCCTACTAGAATATGGCTTCAGGAGATTTTCACACATCTGGAAGGCCTCATCCTCAACCATAACAAATGGCAGCGGTGACCCTTGAGTGTTGGGGAGAGGCTGTGGAGGTGGGAAATTAAAATTGTTGCCATACACACGGCGGCCCATATCAGAGCTCTTGAAGGTCTGGGAATCATTGCCACGGCCAAAAGCTCCAACGTCCACGGCGATGAAGCGACACTCCGCATCCGCTATTGCCATGAGCACTATCGAAAAATATTTTTTATAATTAAAAAACTCAGATCCGGTTCTTGCAGGTTTAACAATGCGGATGTGCTTCCCATCCACCGCCCCTAAACAGTTTGGAAAATCACACACGTTCAAAAATGTTTTGGATATTTCCCGCCACATGTCCACGGTGGGTACGGGTATAAACTCCTCACGGAGTACATTCCATAACGCACGACAGGTGTCCACAACAATTCCGGACAGGGTTGAGATTCCAAGGCGGTATTGGAAGTGCAGGGAAGATAAACTCTCTCCTGTGGCCAGAAATCTAGAAGGAAAAGAAACAAAAAAAAACATTATAAAACGGCTCTTATTTTATGTTGTTTTTCAATAAGAAAAATTTTAAAAAAACAACCCAAAATACATGTCATAACCCCAAAATTTGACTATCATTGGTTTATTTTTGGAACGTACCGTAATGTCACCAACAGACGTTCCTCGGGTGGAATTGCTCTACGGAGCCGTGTGTCCTGTCGCCGTATGGAACCTTCGACACGAGACAGTAATTCACGGAAAGAATCTTGCGACATTCTGGTGTAATCCTGGAATTTCTCCGGGTTGGCATTCAGCTCCGCATACAGGGTGTGATATGCTCCGCGGGTCTCACGCACTTCAATGATGGGGTGCCTCCAAAAACGCCGACGCTGTCTCCTTCTCCATCTTTGGCGGTTTCGGTCTTGCTCCCAAGCAAAAACACAGGCAAGGAAAATCTTGAAGCTGAACTCCAGTTGGAAATTAAAGTTCGCTATTGAAAGATCCATCGTGACACCGGAAACAGTAGCAAGCTCTGAAACTTTATGTACCCCTAGGGTCTATATATTGAGTCCCAATCATGTACGCCCTCTCTAGCCCACTCTATTCTCATTGGTTGGTTATTGTAACCTTTTTTTTTTTTTTTTCCCAAAAATGCACAAAAAACGCAAACGCATGCAAAAACGCATGTAAACGCGTGTAAACGCTGCGTTTTTTTGACGCACGCGTTTAACGCGTGCGTCAAAAAAACGCAGCGTTTACATGCGTTTTTGTACCATGCGTTTTTTAAAAAAAACGCATGCGTTCAAAAACGCTAGTGTGAAACCAGCCTCATCTGAATGTTACTGGATGTTACTGGAATGGGGTTAATTTACATCAGCCTATTACTCCTGTAAGAAGAGAAATATAATCAAAATAAAGAAATTGAAGCGACTCGACACTATCATAACGTCTGTGTGGAGATCACAATATTGCAGGTTACACATTTAAAAAAGGGTCCGTGAACCACAGGAGAGCTCACTTTAATAAACATCAAACTTGGGAAACAATTGCAGGCCAAAAATGAAGAAAAGCAGCACTCGCCGTATAAAAATACTTCTTCATTAATGTCCTGTAAAACATATGGGCTGGTCTCTCTGAACAACTGCACCTGCTCCTTATGTCTCTCATGAAGATATGTTTAAAAGGACGTCAATAAAAAAGTGATTTTTAAAGGTGAGTGCTGCTTTTCTACTTTTTAAGACGAGAAATTTACACATCTTACAACTGGCTCCTCACATATATACTGTATACTGGGGATATAATGATGAGGTGTATGGTGGGTATGTGTACTACTAGGCAGTGGTAACACTATGGATGTCACCATGTGCTATACTTACTTTGTAATGGAATGGTGGTTTGGCTCTGCCGGACTCCACGTCGCTCCAGTTTATGGAGTGGAATAATGTGCGCTCTCAAATGAACAATGTTATGGCCCTCTGAAGCTCAGCGGAGGCTGCAAAGTGAGACTTCATGAGGTTCTCCATGATCCTTCTCTCTGTAAGGATCTCATATCTTTTGGACTTTCTCATTTTCTCTAGATTTTGTTGTTTGGATGCCATTTCTGAGGCGTCAGTGTCCATGTTCGTTACAATAATGTCTTTTCACCCTAAAGCGAACAACAATACCTGCTCTTCATTCAATCCTCTCCTCTCTCTCAGAACCTGATCTCGTTGGGCTTGTCTTCTCTCTTTATCCATTTTGGAATTAATTTTTGCATCGTTCGTCATGAAAAACAAAAGGAACTCCCTGACCCTTGGGGATCTGTGAGGCAGTGACTTCCTATGGGCTGTAACACTGGAATGTAGAATGTGATGATGCAAACCTGTCTTTGTTATTATTATCTTCATTTAATTTGTCTTAAATGAAAAAACACAAAAAGAATTGTCTGAAAGCCAAATTGGATATAATTCCACACCAAACATAAAAAAGGGGGTGGACAAAAGTATTGACACTGTTCGAAAAATCATATGATGCTTCTCTAATTTGTGTAATTAACAGCTCCTGTAACTTACCTGTGGCACCTAACAGGTGTTGGCAATACCTAAATCACACTTGCAGCCAGTTGACATGGATTAAAGGGCCACTGTCACCCCCCTCCAGCCGATATAAACTAAAAGAGCCACCTTGTGCAGCAGTAATGCTGCATTCTAACAAGGTGGCTCTTTTAGTTTTTGTTTCTGTTATTCCCACAATAAATGTATTTATAATTCTGCTGAAATACCTGTCTTTGTCCATGGAGGTGGGACTGAAGCCTCCTCTTAGAAGCGCCCAACTGCCGTCAGTCATCTCTTGTGTAGATTTTCGCCGCCCCCTCAGCGCTGTTATTGTGTGAATTCCGGCGCCTGCGCTCTGCTCTTCTGCCTTGCGCAGGCGCATAGAGCATTTGCCGTCCTAGCGCTGGTGCCGGGTTCCGTTCTGCGCCTGTGCGGGCAGTGTGGCCACCCTGTTACTGAATCCCCGCCCCGCACTGTGTTATGCATTATGCACAGTGCGGGGCTGGGATTCCTGGGCATGCGCACTGCGCTTCTCAGACGCTCCCCAGGTCCCCCGCCTTTCAGCGTTGCCGGAATATACAGGTATCCTTGCCGGCGTTTGGAACAGCAGCACAGAACAACGCTCCAAGACCATCAGGCATTCACTTCCTTGGACTCAACTACCCTTGTTACTATCCTTACATTTTTCTGACAATGGCAGTCTACAAAAATTGTATTTGTGCCTCCTGAGTGTGGTGTTATGACCTGGTGGTTAGGAGCACCCGGAATGACCTGATAGTTAAACCTCATACAGGACGAGCTCTGGGATGTGGGAGCTCTGCTGACCGCAAGCCCTAATCCTATCACACACACTATAAATAGCCGTGGAGCGCTCCTGACCAGACCTAGGCGCCTCGTCACAGCCTAAGAACTATCTAGCCCTAGAGATAGAAAATAAAGCCTACCTTGCCTCAGAGAAATTCCCCAAAGGTAAAGGAAGCCCCCCACATATATTGACTGTGAGTAAAGATGAAAGTCACAAACGCAGAAATGAAACAGGTTTCAGCAAAGGGAGGCCAGACTTACTAAATAGACAGAGGATAGGAAAGGTAACTTTGCGATCAGCACAAAAACCTACAAAAGACCACGCAGAGTGTGCAAAAAGGACCTCCGCACCGACTCACGGTGCGGAGGGGCCACTCTGCATCCCAGAGCTTCCAGCTAGCAAGACAAAATCATGATAACCAGCTGGACAAGAAAACAGTGAACAAATAATGACTATCAGGAACTTAGCTTCTGCAGGAGAAGGCAGGTCACCAGAGAGATCCAGGAGCGAACTGAACCAATGCAAAAACATTGACAGCTGGCATGGAGTAACGATCTGAGAGGAGTTAAATAGAGCAGCCAACCAAAGGATAAACCACGTCACCTGTGTAAGGAACCTCAGAAGCAGCAGCTTCACTCATAGCCACCAGAGGGAGCCCATAGACAGAACTCGCCGAAGTACCATTCACGACCACAGGAGGGAGTTCGACAACAGAATTCACAACACACAGCATAGAAGAAGAAAAGGACTTGGTGAATGCAAAAGAATACTTCAGAACAATCCTCTCAAAACAAGTAAGACAAATAAGTTAAAGATAAGCAGCAGTTCAGAGCTGAGACTCACAGTAGCTAAGCTGAACAATGAGAATTATCAGTTATGGAAGTTCAAAGTGGAGATGTTATTGTCTAAAGATGATTTATGAGATGTAATCACTACAGAGAGACCCAATGATAATAATCAGATATGGGATAAGAAAAACAGACAAGCAAGAGCTACTATCAGCTTATTAGTGGAGGATGATCAGTTAATCCACATAGGGTATGTACACACATTGCAAATCTGCAGCGTTTTTTTCTGGGCAGAAATGCTGCAAATCTGCAAGTGATTTACAACAAATTGAAAGGAACGGATGGCACTCACCGGTTAAAAAAACTTTTTTATTCCAATACTTTAAAACATCGGCATCGGCACGATGAGAGCAGGAGTGGAATGGATTACAGCCGTTTCGCGCTGCAGTGGCGCTTCTACTGGTCACACAGGTGAGTGAGACTGACATCACCTCTTAACAGAGGGAGGCAGCTAAACCCCACCCCCAGTGCTTGAACACACGTGCAGCAGCTATACAGTACATAATTAAAATGCATTTAGAAAACAAATGAAAACAATACAAAAACACAATAAAATCGGCTTATTACAGGAAAAGGGACATATCCAATCTTTCATTCAAACCAGCTGATTCCTGCGCTCAAGTGCACATAATCCATATGGCCTCTCTTTTTAGTAGAAGCTTATGCAGATCTCCTCCTTGCACTGGAAGAGACACCCTTGCTAAGCCAGAAAGCACCGCTGGGTTTCCTCCATGGAATTCCCTAACATGTATAATCAAACGTGGAACCCCTTTGCTTGAACCAATCGAGTTTTAATGCTCTCTGAATGAGACTGATCGTCGGAAGGTATGGATTGTTGTTTGTTTTGTTTACATTTGTTTCAGGTGACAAGGGTCTTCAGGTGGATTACCAGTATAATAAAATATTACAACAACCTGTGTATTTATTTCATTAAAATACTTTGTAATAATGTGTGTGTGTTTTTTTAACCATTCCATACTATTGGATCAATAATGGATAGGTGTCATAATTGATGCCTCTACATTATTAATCTGGCTTAATGTCACCTTACAATAGCAAGTTGACATTAACCCTTCATTACCCCATATCCCACTACTACACGGGAATGGGAAGAGAGTGGCCAAGTGCCAGAATAGGTGCATCTTCCAAATGTGCCTTTTCTGGGGTGGCTGGGGGCAGATGTTTTAGCCGGGGGGGGGGGGGCAATAACCATGGACCCTCTCCAGGCTATTAATATCTGGCCTCAGTCACTTGCTTTACCTCTCTGGCGGAGAAAATTGCGCGGGAGCTCACGCCAATTTTTTCCGTGATTTAACCCTTTAATTTAATAGCTAGAGCACCCAAATTTTGCACATACACACTACTAACATTAGTAGTGTGGAATATGCAAAAAAAAGGGATATGAGATGGTTTACTGAATGTAAATCATGTCTCATATCATGTTGGGTTTGTGAAGGAGATAGGAAAATTACCGGCTTTTCTCCTATCTAGCGCTGTATGAAATATCTATATATATGAGGCATCGTGATTACTCGCTAATCCCGCCCCCCTGCACAGTAGCTCCACCTCCCACCACATCACCACACACAATCCCACCCCCCACCTCATTACCACACACAATGCCGCCCCCACCACATCACCACCGCCATCCCACCCCCCAACACATCACCACACACAATCTCGCCCCCCAACCCATCACCCCACATAATCCCGCACCCCCCACCACATCACCACACACAATCTTGCTCCCCAACCCATCAACACACACAATCGCGCCCCCAGCCAATCACCACACACAAACCCGCCCCCAACACATCACCAAACACAATCTCGCCCGCCAACCCATCACCACACACAATCTCACCCCCCAACCCATCACCACACAAAATCTCGCCCCGCAACCCATCACCACACACAATCATGCCACCCAAACCCATCAGCACACACAATCACGCCCCCCCACCCCATCACCACACAATCCCGACCCCCAACACATCAACACACACAATCCTGCCCCCCCATCACATCACCACACACAATCTCGCCCCCCAACCCACCACCACACACAATCTCATCCCCCAACCCATCACCACACACAATAACGCCCCCAACCCATCACCACACACAATCCCACCCCCCAACCCATCACCACACACAATCTCACCCCCAACCCATCACCACCCATAATCCCGCCCCCCCACCCCATCACCACACATAATCCCGCCCCCCCACCACATCACAACACACAATCTCGCCCCCCAACCCATCACCACCCATAATCCCACCCCCCACCCCTTCACCACCCATAATAACACCCCCCACCCCTTCACCACCCATAAAAACCCGCCCCCCACCCCATCACCATCCATAATCCTGACCCCCTTCACCACACATAATACCACCCCCCCACCACATCACCACACACAATCTCGCCCCCCAACCCATCACCACCCATAATCCCGCCCCCCCACCCCTTCACCACCCATAATCCCACCCCCCGCCCCTTCACCACCCATTATCCCGCCCCCCACCCCTTCACCACCCATAATCCCACCCCCCACCCCTTCACCACACGTAATACCGCCCCCCACCCCATCACCACCCATAATCCTGCCCCCCCACCCCTTCACCACCCATAATCCCGCCACCCCACCCCTTCACCACCCATAATCCCACCCCCCCACCCCTTCACCACCCATAATCCCGCCCCCCACCCCTTCACCACCCATAATCCCGCCCCCCACCCTTTCACCACCCATAATCCCGCCCCCCACTCCATCACCACCCATAGTCCTGCCCCCCACACCATTACCACCCATAATCCCACCCCCCACACCTTCACCCATAATCCTGCCCCCTCAACCCATCAAAACCCATAATCCCACCCCCCACCCCTTTACCACCCATAATCCCGCCCCCCCACCCCTTCACCACCCATAATCCTGCCCCCCACCCCATCACCACCCATAAAACCACCCCCACCCATCACCACCCATAGCCCCGCCCCCCACCCCATCACCACGCATAATACCGCCCCCCACCCCATCACCACCCATAATGACGCCCTCCCACCCCATCACCACCCATAATCCCGCCCTCCCTCCCCATCACCACCCATAATCCCGCCCCCACCCCATTACCATTCATAATCCCGCCCCCCACCCCATCACCACCCATAATAACGCACCCCCACCCCATCACCACCCATAATCCCGCCCCCCACCCCATCACCACCCATAATCCCGCCCCCCCACCCCATCACCAACCATAATCCCACCCCCCACCCCATCACCACCCATAATGCCACCCCCATCCCTTCACCACCCATAATCCCTTCACCACCCATAATCCATCTCCCACATTACCACACGAGGCATCGTCCTCACACATTACCACACGAGGCTGCGTCCCCACACATTACCACACGAGGCTGCATCCCCACACATTACCACATGAGGCTCTGTCTCCACACATTACCACACGAGGCTGCGTGCCCACACATTACCACACGAGGCTCTGTCCCCACATATTACCACACGAGGCTCTGTCCCCACACATTACCATACGAGTCTCCGCCCCCACACATTACCTCACGAGGCTTCGTCCTCACACATTACCACACGAGGCTGCGTCCCCACACATTACCACACGAGGCATTGTCCTCACATATTACCACACGAGGCTGCGTCCCACACATTACCACATGAGGCTCTGTCCCCACACATTACCACACGAGGCTCTGTCCCTACACATTACCATACGAGTCTCCGCCCCCACACATTACCTCACGAGGCTTCGTCCTCACACATTACCACATGAGGCTGCGTCCCCACACATTACCACACGAGGCTCTGTCCCCACACATTACCATACGAGGCTCCGCCCCCACACATTACCACATGAGGCTCCGTCCCCACACATTACCACATGAGGCTCCGCCCCCCACATTACCACAAGCAGCACTTCCTTTCTATGTAATTCAACCACTTCAGCCAAGGTAAACGTACATTTAATTGCATCTGCATTCTCCCAAACAAAATGAGCCAAGAAAAGTCGCCAGGTCCATCTCACAGGCCACAGGAAAATCCGGACAACGATGCAGTAGCTGATCGACAACAACAATATCAACAAAATAGGATTGGTTATCAACAACGAACACCTGAGCAGATTGATAAGGACAGAGAGAGATATCACAAGGTTTATATTAGATAGCAATGAGCGTGCCGAGCGTTAGCTGGCTGGAAACAGCTAGTTAATATATATACATATATGTGTCTCACTGACATATATATAAATATATACATATACCCCTATACTATGTGTAGACATTTATCTTAGCTATTCTATTCTAACCTGTCAGTGTGATTTTACTGTACACCGCACTGAATTGCTGGCTTTTCTATAGAACACCGCTGCGTATTTCTCGCAAGTCACACTGCTGGTCCGTGTGTAATCCGTAATTTTCCCGCCCCCATAGAATTCCATTGGTGATTTTATTTGCGCAATACGATGACAAACGCAGCATGCTGCGATTTTCTACGGCCGTAGAAGACCGTATAATACGGATGCGTAAAATACGGCAGATAGGAGCTGGGCCATAGAGAATCATTGTACCGTATGCAATCCGTATTTTCTGCACCTCTCATACGTCCGTAAAACTCGCTAGTGTGACGCCGGCCTAACTTTGTTGCTTCACCATCCATTTTTGCACTATTATGTCACCTAGAGTGGTACTGCGTCTATTAGAAATAATGGGACACCTTGCTGCCACCTCCGCAATATCTGTATCACGTTCTAGAATGTGCCAATTCCTGCGAACAGCAGACCGTATAATACCGTCCATAGGGCCAAATTTAAAACAAAAAACAAATCTCTTATCGCGTTTGTGGGCAGAACCACAATTATTGTTTCTTGCTTGATTAACCCTATTGTTAGCCTCATTCAAAAGTTCATTGGGATAACCCCTACAACGGAACCTGTCACACAACTCTTCTGCCTGCTGAGTGCAGCTCTCCTGAGTATTATTAATTCTCTTCAATCTTAATAATTGGCTATAAGGGAGGGAGCATTTTACATGAACCAGATGCAAACTATCAAAATGTAGGACAGAATTTGTAGCAGACGGTTTTCGAAACACTCTGGTACAGATCGCACCATCCACAATGTTAATTTGTACGTCTAAAAATTCCAAATCAAGGCCTCCATATCTCGATGTGAACAACATATTCATTCGATTAGACTCATTGAGATACTGCACAAAATCATCAAATGGTCCGTCCCATATCATGAAAATGTCGTCCACATAGCGAACATAAAGTCTGATATGCCTCAAAAAATTATTTCCAATATTGTACATATAATCCTCCTCCAACAAAGCCAGAAAAAGGTTAGCAAAAGTGCCTGCCACCAGAGTTCCCATCGCGGTCCCTTTTCAGAATATTTTCCTACGCTCGAGTTCATATGTGTTCATCCAGCAGAGGGCGCATCACCGCGACTCGAGGTAACTACAGTACATTCCCCTGCATTCCATTCATTCACCAAGTTTTACAGACAGGGGCGGCTGCATTAGCAGAGCTCCTGGGTGTAAAATGGTTTAACCCCTTCAGATGGATTTACAGCGTGGGACAAGACTGTAACGACGGACGGTATGGAATATTGTTGTTTGTTTTTTTAACTTTGTTTCAGGTGACAAGGGTCTTCAGGTGGAATAAGAGTATAATAAAATATCAAAACATCATGTGTCTGTATTTCAATAAAATATTTTTTAATAATGTGTTTTTGTTTTATTAACCATTTCGTACTATTGGATTAATAATGGATAGGTATCATAATTGACACCTCTCCATTATTAACCTGGCTTAATGTCACCTTACAATAGCAAGGTGACATTAATCCCTTATTACCCCATATCCCACCGCTACACTGGAGTGGGAAGAGAGAAGCTAAGTGCCAGAATAGGCGCACCTTACAGATGTGCCTTTTCTGGTGTGGCTGGGGGCAGATATTTTTAGCCAGGGGGGCCAATAACCATGGACCCTCTCTAGGCTATTAATATCTGCCCTCAGTTACTGGCTTTCCCACTCTGACGGAGAAAATTGCGCGGGAGCCGCGTCTGCAACGACCTGATCTATAAAACTGTCCCACCAGTTAACCCTTTTAGTGAACACAATAACAAAAACAAGGCAAATAACAATGCTTTATCATCATACCGCCGAACAAAAAGTGGAACAACACGCAATCAAAAAGATGGATATAAATAATCATGGTACCATTGAAAACGTCATCCTGTCCCGCAAAAAATGAGCTGCCATACAGCTCCATCAGCGGAAAAATAAAAAAAGTTATAGCGCTCAGAATAAAGTGATGCAAAAATAATTATTTTTTCTATAAAATAGTTTTTATTATATAAAAGTGCCAAAACATAAAAAATATAAATGAGGTATCTCTGTAATCATAATGATCCAAAGAATAAAACTGCTTTATCAGTTTTACCACACACAGAACGGTATAAACGCCCCCCTCACAAAAAGAAATTCATGAATTGCTGGTTTTGCTCATTCTGTCTCCCAAAAATCTGAATAGAAAGCGATCAAAAAATGTCATGTGCCCAAAAATGATACCAATAAAAATGTCAGCTCGTCTCGCAAAAAACAAGATCTCACATGACTCTGTGGACCAAAATATGGAAAATTTATAGCTCTCAAAATGTGGTGATGCAAAAACTATTTTTTGCAATAAAAAGCATCTTTTAGCGTGTGACAGCAGCCAAACATAAAAACCCGCTGTAAGGCCTCTTTCACACGTCCTGATATTTCCGGTACCAAAATATCAGTGTATGTGTCTGTAATACTTGCGGTACACGTGTGGCATGCATGTGCTGCATCAGTACCACAAGGACGGGTGTTCTGTCTTCATACACGTTGATACGGTGTGTGATCCGACATACGGCATAAACCACTTCTGTCTCCCAAATAAGCAGACTGTTCTCTGTAGTCTAACTTGTTTATTGGTAAACATGAGCGTGGTAAAACTATAAGAATACAAATGATTTGTATAAGTATTGGGCAAATAATAACATGACTGCAACTAACAGGGAAAGCATACAGGATGATGCAACTTCTATAATAACTACATACAGCAGGTAACCAAAAATCATATTTCCTGTGTACTAGCTGCTATACAGTTAATCACACTCTGTACAACATTACATAGCAAGAACAGGGATAATGGTCTTACCGGATAATCTTAACCGGAATGGCAAGTAAGTGAGGTAGTTCAACAGCAGATTAACACGTGCGTCCAGGGAAATACACAGAGAGACAATGGAGTTTCCCCTTCCCATGATACCTTGGTGAATCCCAGAATGCAACACTCTAATAGTTACTGAAAAACACAGGTAATAAATTTAACCACCACTGGGTGGTGCTATAACACAGCAAAACCAAAACTATGGTATTAAACCTTTTTAAAGCTAGATACGAAACCTGACCTTCGCTAGAATGGGCAGAACACTCCCCGCTTGGCATCAACCGATGCCACCCACAGGTTCTTTTGGCGAAAACAGTAAGACAAGTTCCGCAACTGGTCTGAGGAATAGTTTACTCTCCCCGGACTTGCCTACTTTGACCTCGACCTTACGCACCTTCCCATCTTTGCTTGGGAGTATATTAGTGATGAGGCCTAGTGGCCACTCATTACGGTGAGACTGGCTGTCTTTCATGAGAACAACATCACCGGTTTTGATGTTTGGTTTGTCGGTCTGCCACTTCTTCCTGGGTTGTAAGGTAGAGAGGTACTGCTTCCTCCATCTGTCCCAGAAGGTATTGGAGAGACTTTGGACTTGTCTCCATTGTCGTCTGTAGAGGTCCTTGTTGCTAAATTCTCCAGGTGGAGCGCTGAGAACGCTGGCTTTCTGAGTAACTAACATGGCAGGAGTGAGAATGGTCGGATCCTCAGAGTCACTAGAAAGTGAAGTCAATGGTCTGGCATTAATAATGGCCGAAACTTCTGCCAGGAATCTGGTTAAACTTTCATGTGTGAGTCTTGCTTCAATGGATCTGGTTGCGTGGTCCGCAGGATTGTAGTTTGTGGACACATAATGCCACTGTTTAGGGTCGGTGGATCTCCTGATCCTTAGCACCCGATTGCTGACATAGACATAGAAACGACGAGTTTCATTGCAAATGTACCCCAACACTACCTTGCTGTCGGTGTAGAACTCGATTTCTTTGACCTCCAGGTCCATTTCTGTCGAGATAAACTCAGCTAACTCTACTGCTAACACAGCTGCACAGAGTTCCAGTCTGGGTACTGTGTGTTCACGGAGTGGGGCCAGTTTTGTCCGGCTCATAACAAGTCTCACGTGGCATTGTTCGTTGATGTCAGTAGTTTTCAAATACGCCACTGCTGCAATTGCTTTGGTTGAGGCATCGCAGAAGATACAAAGCCTTTGCATCTTGATTTCTGTTGATGGCACAGAAGCATATGGTCGTGCAACGTAGAGACTTGACAGGGCTTCTAACGAGTTCTTCCATCTTACCCACAAGTCTCTTTTCTCACTGGGAAGCGGATCATCCCAATCGGACGTCTCTTGGGTGAAGTCTCTCAACATCATTTTACCTTGGATAGTTACAGGAGTTACAAATCCCAGAGGATCGTACAAGCTGTTCACAACGGACAGGACGCCTCTACGCGTGAAAGGTTTCTCTTCTTCGCTGATCTGGAAGGTGAATGCATCCCTTTTCAAATCCCAAAGTAAACCCAGGCTCCGCTGCATAGGGAGGGAGTCCGTGCTTAAATCCAAGTCTTTTAAATTGGTTGAGTAATCTTGAGAGGGAAAGGCTGCCATTAGTTTTTGGCTGTTGGAAGCAATTTTGTGCAACCTCAAATTGGATGAAGCGAGCATTTCTTGCGCCCTTTTCAGGAGACTGACTGCCGACTCATCTGTGGGTGTGGATTTCAGGCAGTCATCTACGTAGAAATCCTTTTCCACAAAAGATCTTACATCCGATCCGTACTTTGCTTCACCCTCTCTGGCTGAATGTCTAAGCCCATAGATAGCGACAGCAGGGGAAGGGCTGTTCCCGAAGATGTGTACCTTCATACGATATTCCACGATGTCCTTGTAGGGGTCATTATCGCGGTACCAGAAAAACCTCAAGTAATTTCTGTGTTCTTCTTTAACAAGGAAGCAGTGAAACATCTGTTGTATGTCGGCCATAAATGCTACTGCATCTTTGCGGAAATGAAGAAGTACTCCCAGCAGTCTGTTGTTGAGGTCTGGACAAGATAGAAAGACGTCGTTTAAAGAAACACCTTCGTATCTGGCACTTGAGTCAAATACCACTCTTATCTGACCAGGTTTCTTCGGATGATACACGCCGAAAATAGGTAAGTACCAACATTCCTCGGAATCTTGAAGTACAGGTGCAATTTCCGCGTGGCCACTCTGGAATATTCTCTCCATGAAGGTAAAGAAGTGTTCTTTTGTCTCTGGTGACTTCTGCAGTTTGCGTGTAAGGGAGACAAATCGACTGTACACAAGTTCTCTGTTGTTGGGTAAGCGTTGCCTCTGTGGTTTGAATGGTAAAGGTGCGACCCAACTCTTTGATTCATCTCTTACTATCTCCCGCTCCATGATGTCCAAGAACAGTCTGTCCTCTATGGACGTTGCTACCTGGTTGTCTTCTCTTGTCCTGTGGAAAACTGTGCACCCTATATGATCTTCCTCACCATCGCATGCATGGTCTTCACAGGAAGGATCAGCTAACGGACAAGGTGGAAGGGCGTTGTGTGGCAATTCTTTAATCAGGAAACTGCTCTCGCATGGCTGGAAGAGAGACGGGCGTCCATTCTCGAGGGTATTGGTGAGCATGCTGTTGACTGATGTCTGCCTGTGTGCTCCACCCAAACAGACGTCTCCCACAATGACCCATCCTAGGTCAAGTCTCTGAGCATATGGGGCGTTTTGTGGGCCGTTGATCTGTCCTCTAGCCTTGTGGACCTGTAAAATGTCTCTTCCGAGGAGTAAGACGATAGGAGCTCCTTGGTCAAGCTCCGGTATCAGGTGAGCTATACATTTCAAGTGGGTATGATGAGCTGCTACCTCTGGTGTAGGTATCTCCGACCTGTTGTCGGGAATTTGATTGCACTCCAGTATCGATGGCAAGGATAAGCAGGTTTGACCGTCTATAGACTCTACTTTGAATCCGGTCGCCTTTCTCCCCGCCGTCTCGACAGTACCTGCACATGTCTTCAAGGAGTACGGAGAGCCGGGACCAGCAATGTTGAAGGTGTTGAAGAAAAAGGACTTAGCTAGAGACCTGTTGCTCTGATCGTCCAATATTGCATATACCTTGATTGCCTTATCCCGTTGGCTCACTGGGAATACTCTGACAAGACAGATCTTCGAGCAGGATCTCCCTGCTACAAATTCCTTGCAGATCTCTGTACACTGAGAAGTGACCACTGGGGTGTCAATGTCAGTGTCCGTCTGTTTATCGGCAGACTCTTCTACTCGTGACGATACCCCTGAGGGTGGTCCAGGGTGTAAAGCCGTGTTGTGCTCCACACTACTGCATTCTGCGCATTTCACACTGGTTTCACAGTTCTTGGCGAAGTGTGAGGTAGTCGCGCAGCATCTGAAGCATATCTTGTTTTCCCTTAGGAAGCCCTTACGGTCTTCTAGAGGCTTCTCCCTGAAGGCTCTACATTTTAGTAGAGGATGAGGTTTCTTGTGTAGGGGGCAGTGTTTGCTGAGATCCTGAGGTTTGTCCTCCTCTGGAGAGGACTTACTTGCCCTGTAAGCAAAACCTGTGGAGGTAACATTAGTTTTGTGTACTGCCACTGGTGTTTTACTGGGTTTTACACCGGAGGCAGTGGTACATGACATAGTGAAATCGAAACTGGGGTAATTTCTAACTTTAGCCTGCTGAGCAACAAAGTCTACAAACACCCTGAAAGGAGGAAATGGCACCTTATGAGCCTGTTTGTAACGGGACCCGTGACTGACCCACTTTTCTTGTAAATTGTAAGGGAGCTTTTGGACAATCGGGTTGACACCTCTGGCAGTGTCCAGGAATGCCAACCCTGGTAGGTCACCTTCTGCCTGAGCAGCATGTACCTCCATTAACAAGTCGCTCAGCTCCCTGAGCTTTTGATAACCCTTATTTGCTATCTTAGGGAAATCATCAATTCTTTTATACAAAGCATTTTCTATAGCTTCTATTGACCCATAACATTCTTCGAGTCTCTCCCACACCATGCGAAGTCCTGTGTGTGGGTACTTTATGTTAATGTTCCTGATTCTTTTGGCTTGTTCGGCTGACTCGTTCCCAAGCCACTTAACCAGCAGATCTAACTCTTCACTACTGGAAAGATGCAAGTCTCTGATGGCGTTCTGGAAGGAGGCTCGCCAAGCTCTGTAGCTTTCAGCTCGATCGGTGAACTTTACAAGTCCCTTGGTCACCAACTCCCGGCGGGTAAAGAACCTTGCAAAGTTCATAGTGGCTGAGTCAGTGTCAACATGAGCTGGTGTGCTGTTATCATGCAGTGTGTGTGGTGCATCCTCATACCTGGTTGGAGCTTCTGGCTTAGGAAAGTCTGTATAAAACTGTTCTGAAGCGAAGGGTGTCCCTGTCAGTCTGGGAGGAGGCCGTACCTTCTGTTCTGTAAGACGATAGTGGTGGTCGACGTCGTTTCGCAGTATACCTTCCTGCTTCCAGTACGGTGTTTGGGGGAAGGATCTCTGGTAATCTGTATAGGCTGGTTGGTGTAACGGATCAGAGTTGTCTTCAATTCCGGGATGTTGGTGGACATATTCTGAGACGCGTTGAGCAGGGTCCTGACGATCAAGGTCTGGTCCACGTACGTCGCTGTCACGCTCAGATTCGGGAAACTCCACGGCTTCTAAGAACTCAGCTTTGGCTATTGCGGCTGCTGCTTCTTTTTCGGCGGAAAGCCTTTCTAAGGTCGCTCGCAGGCGTGCTGTATCTGCGTCTCCATCGGCTTGCAGGCGGGCTCTTTCTGCTTCTCTATCTGCTTGCAGGCGGGCTCTTTCTGCTTCTTGCTCTGCTTGCAGGCGGGCTCTTTCTGCTTCTTGGCAGGCTCTTTCGCTTCTCTATCTGCTTGCAGGCGGGCTCTTTCTGCTTCTTGCTCTGCTTGTCTTAACTTTAACTGCATCTCTTGTGCAGCGAAGGAGGATCTTACCTTCGCCGCCTCAGCTTCTGCTCGGGCGAGGGTGACAGACCTTTTCGAGGAAGACTTGCTAGAGCGGCTTGTTTGAGACCTCGTCCTGACTGAGGATGCTCGACTTGCAGACATCGTGTGTCCGTTTGCAGGCTGTAGGACGTCTCAGAGCGGGTAGGAATGACTTCAGCGTAGACTGAGACGTGTAGCGCTTGGCGGGCAATATGGCGGCCGCTGCGGTATCTGCAGCCTGTGCGGTGTGGTACAAGCGGCTGTGTAAGTGGTCTTGTTATTGCTGGCGTCTAGCCTGGTTTTGCTAGCCTCCGCTGGTATTTAGCTTCTGTTTTACTGGCCTCCGCTGGCGTCAAGAATCCGTTTTACTGGCCAAGCTGGCGTCAAGAATCCGTTTTACTGGCCAAGCTGGCGTCAAGAATCCGTTTTACTGTTCTGTCTTCATACACGTTGATACGGTGTATGATCCGACATACAGCATAAACCACTTCTGTCTCCCAAATAAGCAGACTGTTCTCTGTAGTCTAACTTGTTTATTGGTAAACACGAGCGCGGTAAAACTATAAGAATACAAATGATTTGTATAAGTATTGGGCAAATAATAACATGACTGCAACTAACAGGGAAAGCATACAGGATGATGCAACTTCTATAATAACTACATACAGCAGGTAACCAAAAATCACATTTCCTGTGTACTAGCTGCTATACAGTTAATCACACTCTGTACAACATTACATAGCAAGAACAGGGATAATGGTCTTACCGGATAATCTTAACCGGAATGGCAAGTAAGTGAGGTAGTTCAACACAGCAGATTAACACGTGCGTCCAGGGAAATACACAGAGAGAAAATGGAGTTTCCCCTTCCCATGATACCTTGGTGAATCCCAGAATGCAACACTCTAATAGTTACTGAAAAACACAGGTAATAATTTAACCACCACTGGGTGGTGCTAAAACACAGCAAAACCAAAACTATGGTATTAAACCTTTTTAAAGCTAGATACGAAACCTGACCTTCGCTAGAATGGGCAGAACAACGGGCGCTAGAGAAAAAGTGTTACAGTAAGCACTGTTCCCCGGGGCGGGGTGCTGAACACGGCTCTCATTGTTCTCCCCTGCTCTGTCGGTGATCTGCCGGTAAAATCTTACTCTCCTTCCCTTCCGAGCCCTGCATGCACCCAAAGGCCAGTTTCACACGTCCAGATATTTACGGTACCGGAAGAAACGGTCCCGGAGCTATCCGTGTGTTCGTGTGTGCACATAGGACATCCGTGTGTCATCCGTGTGCTATCCGTGTGTCTGTGTTTATCGTCCTGTGCTGTCCGTGTGCTGTACGTGTGTCTGTGTCTGTGTACTGAAACAATTTGTTCAATTTTAACCCTATGACTTAAAAAAAAACACGGACGGCATCCGTGTGCGGTACGTGTTTACGCGTACCCATTGATTTTAATGGGTCCGTGTGATCCGTGCGCTCCCACAAACACTGACATGTCTCCGTGTTTTGCACACGGACACACGGTCCTTGAAAAGACGCTGACATCTGCAGACACATTTATTTTAATGTGTCTACGTGTGTCAGTGTCTCCGGTACGTGAGGAAACTGTCACCACAAGTACCGGAGCCACTGACGTGTGAAACCGGCCAAACAGTGGTTCCCCCCCACATATGGGGTATTAGCGTACTCAGGACAAATTGCACAACAACTTTTGGCATCCAATTTTTCCTGTTACCCCCTGGGAAAATAAAAAATTGGGGGCGAAAAGATCATTTTTGTGAAAAAAAATAAGATTTTTTATTTTCAGGGCTCAAAGTTATAAACTTCTGTGAAAACATCTGGGGGTTTAAAGTGCACACTACACATCTAGATAAGTTCCTTGGGGGTCTGGTTTCCAAAATGATGTCACTTGTGGGGGATTTCCACTGTTTAGGCACATCAGGGGCTCTCCAAAAACCCGACATGGTGTCCGATCTCAATTAAAGACAATTTTGCATTGAAAAGTCAAAGGGCGCTACTTCCCTTCCGAGCTCTGCCATTTACCAAACAGTGGTTTACCCCCACACATGGGGTATCAGCATACTCAGGGCAAATTGCACAACTTTTGCTGTTCAATTTCTCCTGTTACCCTTGGTAAAATTAAAAAAAATTGGATCTGAAGTAAATTTTTTGTGAAAAAAAGTTAAATGTTCATTTTTTTTAAAAACATTCAAAAAATTCCTGTGAAGCAGCTGAAGGGTTAATAAACTTCTTGAATGTGGTTTTGAGCACCTTCAGGTGTGTTGTTTTGAGAATGGTGTCACTTTTTGGTATTTTCTATCATATAGACCCCTCAAAGTGACTTCAAATGTGATGTGGTCCCTAAAAAAATGGTGTCCCAAGTTGTAAAAATCAGACATCGCTGTTTAACTTTTAACCCTTGTAACTTCCTAACAAAAAAATGTTGGTTCCAAAATTGTGCTGATGTAAAGTAAACATGTGGGAAATGTTACTTATTAAGTATTTTATGTGACATATCTCTGTGATTTAAGGGCATGAAATTTTAAAGTTGGAAAATGTCGAAATTTTCAAAAATGTCAAATTTCTATTTTGTTTTTTACAAATAAACGCAAGTTATATCAAACAAATTTTTACCACTATCATGAAGTACAATATGTCATGAGAAAACACTTTCAGAATCACCAGGATCCATTGAAGTGTTCCAGAGTTAATACCTCATAAAGGGACAGTGGTCAGAATTGTAAAAATTGGCCTGGTCATTAACATGCAAACCACTCTTGGGGCAAAAGGGGTTAAACCAGGTATTGGTACTTTTGGCAATGTGGACAGGTGCCAAGTCCTGCTAGAGAATAAAATTTCCTTCTGCAAAAAGCTTGTCGGCAGAGAGGGAAGCATGAAGTGCTCTAAAATGTGCTGGTAGATGGCTGCGCTGACTTTGGTCTTGACAAAATACAGTGGACATACACCAGCAGATGACATGGCTCCCCAAACCATCACTGATTGTGGTAACTTCACACTAGACCTCATGCAGCTTGGATTGTGGCCTCTCCACTCTTCCTCCAGACTCTGGGACCCTGATTTCCAAATGAAATGCAAAATTTACTTCCATCAGGAAACAACACCGTGGACCACTGAGCAACAGTCCAGTTCTTTTTTTCCTTGGCCCTGGTAAGACGCTTCTGGCATTGTCTACTGGTCATGAGTGGCTTGACACAAGGAATGCGACACTTGTAGCCCATGTTCTGGATACATCTGTGTGTTGTGGCTCTTGAAGCAATGACCAAACAGCAGTCCACTCCTTGTGAATCTCCCCCAAATTTTTGAATGGCCTTTTTTTAACAATCCTTTCAATGCAGCGGTTATCATGGTTGCTTGTGCACCCTTTTCTACCACACTTTTTCCTTCCACTCAACTTACCATTAATATGCACTCTGTGAACAGCCAGCTTCTTTAGCAATGTCCTTTTGTGGCTTACCCTCCGTGTGGAGTGTGTCAATGTCTGCCTTCTGGACATGTGTTAAGTCAGCAGTCTTCCCCATGATTGTGGAACCTACTGAAACAGACTAAGGGACCTTTTTAAACACTTATGAAGTGTTTGCAGGTGTTTTTTGCTCATTCTAATTTACTGAGTTAATGACTTTTGAGTTTTCATTGGCTGTAAGCCTAATCATCAACATTAACAGAAATAAATACTTAAAATAGATCACTCTGTTTGTACTGACTCTATATAATATATGAGTTTCACTTTTTTGTATTGAAGAACTGAAATAAATTAACTTTTTCATGATATTCCAATTTTGTGAGAAGCACCTGTATGTCAATAGTGGACCCAATTGCCTTAAAGGGAACCTGTCACCCCGTTTTTTCAGATTGAGCTATAAATACTGTTAAATAGGGCCTGCGCTGTGCGTTACTATAGTGTATGTAGTGTACCCTGATTCCCCATGTATGCTGAGAAATACATTACCAAAGTCGCCGTTTTCGCCTGTCAATCAGGCTGGTCTGGTCAGGTGGGCGTGTTCACAGCGCTCTTTTCTTCTCCAGCTTTCCGTTGGTGGCGTAGTGGTGTGCGCATGTCCAAGGTCCGAATTCCCTGCGCCCACGTGAAGACACAGCGCGCGATCTGCGCTGTAATCCCTTGCATCGGTGGGGGCGGCCATCTTCCTGGGGCCGCGCGTGCGCAGATGGAGTGCTCTGCTGCACGGGGCTTCAGGAAAATGGCCGCGGGATGCCGCGCGTGCGCATTAGAGATCGCGGCGGCCATTTTTCCAAAGCCGAGATGCAAACTCGGCTTTGGGAAAATGGCCGCCGCGATCTCTAATGCGCACGCGCGGCATCCCGCGGCCATTTTCCTGAAGCCCCGTGCAGCAGAGCACTCCATCTGCGCACGCGCGGCCCCAGGAAGATGGCCGCCCCCACCGATGCAAGGGATTACAGCGCAGATCGCGCGCTGTGTCTTCACGTGGGCGCAGGGAATTCGGACCTTGGACATGCGCACACCACTACGCCACCAACGGAAAGCTGGAGAAGAAAAGAGCGCTGTGAACACGCCCACCTGACCAGACCAGCCTGATTGACAGGCGAAAACGGCGACTTTGGTAATGTATTTCTCAGCATACATGGGGAATCAGGGTACACTACATACACTATAGTAACGCACAGCGCAGGCCCTATTTAACAGTACTTATAGCTCAATCTGAAAAAACGGGGTGACAGGTTCCCTTTAATTAGCTAGTATGTTCAATTGGAAAACATTGACTTCCACGACCCCCTTCATCAGAAGAGGATACATGTTCTCTTTCTGACATGACCTCTAACCTCTTTAGGGTGGATTAGAGATGGAAGGGAATTTTTAATTTCCGCCTTAGAGGTCTAATTAACGAATGCACACGTATTCCTCACAGATTGTCAGTCTTGTATAGAAAAAAAAAACACTTCTCGAGTGTACCTGGCACTTCCAGGACTCCACATGCACGCCTACAGCAGTACCAGACTGCTTCAAATGTCGCTTGGACCAGGGCAAATTACTTGCTGCCAATGACCCAAGTTGATCTTCCCTTTGGGCAGACTCTAGGGTGTAGACTCACCCTCCAAGGACAGGAAACTGATACGTTGGAGAGACGCCACCCCTTTAGTCTGTACATTTCCTGTCCTTAAAAGGATGACCTTATCTCTGTGGGTGCTGTCATAGTTAGGAAGTACCAAAAATACTTTTTCCTACCATAAAATCCCTTTCTTGTAACCTTCATTGGGGACCAGGAAACTATGCAAGTTAGCTGCTTAGCTGCTACAATGGTCCTTTTTTTTAAATCAATGAAGTAAAGGACCCCCGAGATCTTCTCTCATTGTTGATTTTTTTTCTTTTCTTATTGAGTCAAGATTGTGGATTAAAGGGGTTGTTCACATCTTTATTTGATCCCAATAAAATAATAAAGCCTATACTCATCTCCTGTGCATATTCCGTTCCAGCGGTGTCCGGCGCCCAATCAGCGCTCGCGTCACTGTCTCCGCCTTTGGACAAACTTAGCGTGAAGATGAAGTCCAGGCTGCAGCTGATCCCTGGCTTCCTCTTCAGGTTCAGTTTGTCTGAAGGCATTGACACTGCCACCAGCACTTATTGGGTGACAGCATCACGTGCCACCTTCCCGGAGCCTGCGCACAGCAGTACTTTGCTCTGCCCTCAACAGGGCAGACAAAGTACGCCTGCGCCGGAGCCGCAGCGTGAATACAAGAAGAGGACGTTGTCGTAAGAAGATGGGAGGTCCCGGACCGGACTGCGATGCCCATCGGACCAGAACCGGACTGGGCCCGCCCCTGGGTGAGTATAATCTAACCTCTTTTTCTCATCTTTCAGGATACATCGGGGGCTTATCTACAGCATTATAGAATGCTGTAGATAAGCCCCTGATGCTGGTGGGCTTAGCTCACCTTCGATTTTTGGGGTGACAGGTTCCCTTTAATGATCTCCAGTCCTTCCTCGAGGCCTTCCACAGGACCTTCGACGAACCAGGCTGTACTACTTCTACAGCTTTTTCTCTTCTCCGTCTTCATTAGGAGGATCTCACAGTGGCTCAGTACGCTGTTCGGTTCTGCACCCTTTCCTCTGAGCTGTTCTGGAATGATGAGGCATCAGTGGCCGCCTTCTGAGAGGATCTGTCCACTCAAGTCAAGGACAAACTGGCAGGCCGGCACGTTTCTACCTCCTTGGATGACCTGATATTCTTGGCGACTCGGATTGATCTCCGGTTTCAAGAACGCTCCAGGGAGACTAGCTGGGAGAAGAGACCTGGCTCCTAGGTTCCAAGAGGTCAGTTATTCCTTCGTGCTCTGCTTATTTCCCAGAGCCTATGCAGGTAGACAGAGTGAGCTTGGCCAAGCAGCGCCAGGAGGAATGCCGATCGGAGGGAAGATGTTTATACTGAGGCAGTCCTTAGCATTTGATCCACTCTTGTCCGAAGAGGCCGGCATTCTCCAGAGCCTAGGGTCTGTAGGAGAGGCTTCCCTAGGTGAGGATCATTCCTCTTCTTCTCTGCTGATGACCTTGTTGTTTTCCTTCAACACTGTCAAGTTTTCCGAGTCGGGTTACCTGGAATCCGAGTCCGCTGGGAATTTCATTCAACAAGCCGTTGTGTATCGTTACCGGATTACTGTCCGATGCCTCTAGAAACCTGTACGGGTGACCTCTGTGGATGGCAAAGTCCTGACTGAGCCCGTTCATTTCCAGACTGTACTAGTGTAACTTCGGGTAGGTTTGACACACTCAGAGAGAATCTGTTTTCATGTGTTGCCTGGTTTGTCTTACCCCTTGCTCCTAAGTTTACCCTGGCTTCAAGCACAAGAGCCTGTGTTGAATTGGAGGACCGGTGAAATTCTGCGCTGGGGAGATTCCTGTTTCAACAAATGTCTCACTTCCCTCCATCCAGTCCGCCGTCTTGTGGCACCATCTGCCCTGCGGGGTTTAGCATCTCCATACTGGTCCTTTTCCGACGTCTTCGATAAGAAAGAAGTGGAGATGTTGCCACCCCACAGGCTGTATGACTGCCCCATTGACCGGCTCCCTGGGACGTCTCCTTCTTGGGGTCGAATCTATCCTTTATCCTAGGTGGAGACCCAAGCCATGTCAGAGTAGATCAAGGAAAACCTGTATAGAGGATTCATCCATAAGTCCTCTTCTTCGGCGGGCGCGGGATTCTTTTTTGTCAAGAAGAAGGACGGATCTCTATGGCCCTGTATTGACTACAGAGGTTTAAACCTGATCACAATAAAGAACCGATAACCATTGCCACTTATTTCAGAGCTGTTTGACCGTCTCAGAGTGGCCAAGATCTTCACCAAATTGGATCGTAGAGGGGCCTACAACCTGTTTCGCATATGCCAAGGAGTTGAAGACGGCCTTCAACACTTGAGATGGGCACTATGAGTACCGGGTTATGCCGTTTGGGCTCAGCAATGCTTCTGCTGTGTTTCAGGAGTTTGTGAATGACATTTTTAGGGATATTCTGTATTCTTGTGTTGCTGTCTACCTGGATGACATCTTGATCTACTCTCCAGAGTTGGCCACACATCAGAGAGATGTCCGTCAGGTTCTGCAGAGACTCAAGGAGAACAGGCTGTATGCCAAGATTGAGAAGTGTGTCTTCAAGCAATCATCTCTGCCATTTCTTGGTTACATTGTCTCGTCCTGTGGTCTGAGGATGGATCCAGAAAAGTTAGCCTCTATCCTCAAATGGCCTCGCCTGACCAGGCATAAAGCGATACAATGCTTTCTGGGGTTTGCTTACTATTATCGTTAATTTATTCCACATTTCTCATCTTGGGTGGTTCCCATCTCTGCTCTGACCCAAAAAGGCACCAATTCTAAGGATTGGTCTTCTGAAGCAGAGGGGGTGTTTACTTCTCTAAAAAAGGCCTTTTCTTGCGCGCCCATGTTCCATCGGTCAATTGCAGATAAACAGTTTTTCCTCGAGGTGGATGCCTCCTCTGTTGTGAATTCTGTTCTCTGGCTCCCTCCTGTGGTCATGAATGGTACTTCGGCTGGTTCTGTCCATGGACTTCCTCTGGTGGGTGTTTCTGAGTTTCCTTCCACAGGTGACGAGGTTAATTCGTTAGCTGGCTGCTCTATTTAACTCCACTTAGATCTTTGCTCCATGCCACCTGTCAATGTTCCAGTATTGGTGTAGTTCACTCCTGGATCGTTCTTGTGACCTGTCTTCCCAGCAGAAGCTAAGTTCCAGCTTGTATTTCTTTGGTTTGCTATTTTTCTGTCCAGCTTGCTATTTTTATTGTTGTCTTGCTTCCTGGAAGCTCTGGGACGCAGAGGGAGCGCCTCCGCACCGTGAGTTGGTGCGGAGGGTCTTTTTGCGCCCTCTGCGTGGTCTTTTTGTAGGTTTTTGTGCTAACCGCAAAGTAACCTTTCCTATACTCGGTCTGTTCAGTAAGTCGGGCCTCACTTTGCAAAATCTATTTCATCTCTGTGTTTGTATTTTCATCTTTACTCACAGTCATTATATGTGGGGGGCTGCCTTTTCCTTTGGGGAATTTCTCTGAGGCAAGGTAGGCTTTATTTTTCTATCTTCAGGGCTAGCTAGTTCCTTAGGCTGTGCCGAGTTGCATAGGGAGCGTTAGGCGCAATCCACGGCTATTTCTAGTGTGTTTGATAGGATTAGGGATTGCGGTCAGCAGAGTTCCCACGTCCCAGAGCTCGTCCTTTATTATCAGTAACTATCAAGTCATTCCGTGTGCTCTTAACCACCAGGTCCATTATTGTACTGACCACCAGGTCATAACAGTACAGGTGGCCCAAAGTACTAATGCATCTCAATAGAGGGATAAGAAAAGTTCTGAGACCATTTTTTTTTCTTTGCAGTGTGTTTTGTCTCTCTTTTCCCCTTTACCTCTGGGTGGTTCAGGACACAGGTGTAAACATGGACATTCAAGGTCTGTCCTCTTGGATGGATAATCTCACTACAAGGGTACAAAGCATTCAAGATTTTGTGGTTCAGAATCCGATGTCAGAGCCTAGGATTCCAATTCCTGATTTGTTTTTTGGTGATAGATCTAAGTTCTTGAATTTCAAAAATAATTGTAAATTTTTTCTTGCCTTGAAACCTCGCTCCTCAGGTGACCTGTTCAACAAGTAAAGATCATTATTTCTTTATTACGTGGTGACCCTCAAGACTGGGCATTTTCCCTTGCGCCAGGAGATCCGGCATTGCGTGATGTTGATGCGTTTTTCCTGGCGCTTGGATTGCTTTATGACGAACCTAATTCTGTGGATCAGGCAGAGAAAATCTTGCTGGCTCTGTGTCAGGGTCAGGATGAAGCGGAGATATATTGTCAGAAGTTTAGAAAGTGGTCTGTGCTCACTCAGTGGAATGAATGTGCCCTGGCAGCAATCTTCAGAAAGGGTCTCTCTGAAGCCCTTAAGGATGTCATGGTAGGATTTCCCATGCCTGCTGGTCTGAATGAGTCTATGTCCTTGGCCATTCAGATCGATCGACGCTTGCGTGAGCGTAAAGCTGTGCACCATTTGGCGGTACTATCTGAGCATGGGCCTGAGCCTATGCAATGTGATAGGACTTTGACCAGAGCTGAACGGCAAGAACACAGACGTCGGAATGGGCTATGTTTTTACTGTGGTGATTCCACTCATGCTATCTCCGATTGTCCTAAGCGCACTAAGCGGTTCGCTAGGTCTGCCACCATTGGTACGGTACAGTCTAAATTTCTATTGTCCGTTACTCTGATTTGCTCTTTGTCATCCTATTCTGTTATGGCATTTGTGGATTCAGGCGCTGCCCTGAATTTGATGGACTTGGAGTATGCTAGGCGCTGTGGTTTTTTCTTGGAGCCCTTGCAGTATCCTATTCCATTGAGAGGAATTGATGCTACGCCTTTGGCCAAGAATAAGCCTCAGTACTGGACCCAATTGACCATGTGCATGGCTCCTGCACATCAGGAGGATATCCGCTTTCTGGTGTTGCATAATCTGCATGATGTGGTAGTTTTGGGGTTGCCATGGCTACAGGTTCATAATCCAGTATTGGACTGGAAATCTATGTCTGTGTCCAGCTGGGGTTGCCAGGGGGTACATGGTGATGTTCCATTTTTGTCTATTTCGTCTTCCACTCCTTCTGAAGTTCCAGAGTTTTTGTCGGATTATCGGGATGTATTTGATGAGCCCAAAGCCAGTGCCCTACCTCCTCATAGGGATTGCGATTGTGCAATTAATTTGATTCCTGGTAGTAAGTTTCCTAAGGGCCGATTGTTCAATTTATCTGTGCCAGAACACGCCGCTATGCGGAGTTATATAAAGGAATCCTTGGAGAAAGGCCATATTCGCCCGTCGTCATCACCGTTAGGAGCAGGGTTCTTTTTTGTGGCCAAGAAGGATGGTTCTTTGAGACCTTGTATTGATTACCGCCTTCTTAATAAAATTACAGTCAAATTTCAGTATCCTTTGCCGTTGCTGTCTGATTTGTTTGCTCATATTAAAGGGGCTAGTTGGTTCACCAAGATAGATCTTCGAGGGGGCGTATAATCTTGTGCGTATTAAACAAGGCGATGAATGGAAAACAGCATTTAATACGCCCGAGGGCCATTTTGAGTACCTGGTTATGCCATTCGGGCTTTCCAATGCTCTATCAGTATTTCAGTCCTTTATGCATGACATCTTCCGAGAGTACCTGGATAAATTCCTGATTGTGTATTTGGATGATATTTTGGTCTTTTCGGATGATTGGGAGTCTCATGTGAAGCAGTTCAGAATGGTGTTCCAGGTCCTTCATGCGAATTCCTTGTTTGTGAAGGGGTCAAAGTGTCTCTTTGGAGTTCAGAAGGTTTCATTTTTGGGGTTCATTTTTTCCCCTTCTACTATTGAGATGGACCCTGTTAAAGTCCAGGCCATTTACGATTGGACTCAGCCGACATCTGTGAAGAGCCTGCAAAAGTTCCTGGGCTTTGCTAATTTTTATCGGCGCTTCATCGCTAATTTTTCTACTGTTGCTAAACCGTTGACTGATTTGATCAAGAAGGGTGCTGACGTGGTCAATTGGTCTTCTGCAGCTGTAGAGGCTTTTCAGGAGTTGAAGCGTCGTTTTTCTCCTGCCCCTGTGTTGTGCCAGCCAGATGTTTCGCTCCCGTTTCCGGTTGAGGTTGATGCTTCTGAGATTGGAGCAGGGGCTGTTTCGTCGCAAAGAAGTTCTGATGGCTCGGTGATGAAGCCATGTGCTTTCTTTTCTAGAAAGTTTTCGCCTGCTGAGCATAATTATGATGTTGGTAATCGTGAGTTGTTGGCCATGAAGTGGGCATTCGAGGAGTGGCGTCATTGGCTTGAAGGAGCCAAGCATCGCGTGGTGGTCTTGACAGATCACAAGAATTTGACTTATCTTGAGTCTGCCAAACGGTTGAATCCGAGACAGGCTCGATGGTCATTATTTTTCTCCCGTTTTGATTTTGTGGTTTCGTACCTTCCGGGCTCTAAGAATGTGAAGGCTGATGCCCTGTCAAGGAGTTTTGTGCCTGACTCTCCGGGTGTTCCTGAGCCGGTGGGTATTCTCAAAGAGGGGGTAATTTTGTCTGCCATCTCCCCTGATTTGCGGCGGGTGCTGCAAAAATTTCAGGCTGATAGACCTGACCGTTGCCCAGCGGAGAAACTGTTTGTCCCTGATAGATGGACTAGTAGAGTTATCTCTGAGATTCATTGTTCAGTGTTGGCTGGGCATCCTGGAATCTATGGTACCAGAGATTTGGTGGCTAGATCCTTTTGGTGGCCATCTTTGTCACGGGATGTGCGTTCTTTTGTGCAGTCCTGTGGGACTTGTGCTCGGGCTAAGCCCTGCTGTTCTCGTGCTAGTGGGTTGCACCTTTGTCTAAATTGCCTTCCTCCTCTGATTTGGTGCCATTATTTTTCCAGCATGTGGTTCGTTTACATGGTATCCTGGAGAACATCGTTTCTGACAGAGGTTCCCAGTTTATTTCGAGGTTTTGGCGATCCTTTTGTGCAAGGATGGGCATTGATTTGTCTTTTTTCTCGGCTTTCCATCCTCAGACAAATGGCCAAACCGAACGAACTAATCAAACTTTGGAAACATATCTGAGATGCTTTGTTTCTGCTGATCAGGATGATTGGGTGTCCTTTTTGCCGTTGGCTGGTTTCGCCGTTTTTCTGCAATTCTGGTTTCCATCCTCGTTTCTCTTCAGGGCAGGTTGAGTCTTCAGACTGTCCTGGTGTAGATACTGTGGTGGATAGGTTGCAGCAGATTTGGACTCATGTGGTGGACAATTTGACATTGTCCCAGGAGAAGGCTCAACGTTTCGCTAACCGCCGGCGCTGTGTGGGTCCCCGACTTCGTGTTGGGGATTTGGTTTGGTTGTCGTCTCGTTATGTTCCTATGAAGGTTTCCTCTCCTAAGTTTAAGCCTCGTTTCATTGGTCCGTATAAGATTTCTGAGGTTATCAATCCTGTGTCATTTCGTTTGGCCCTTCCTGCTTCTTTTGCCATCCATAATGTGTTCCATAGGTCGTTATTGCGGAGATACGTGGCGCCTGTGGTTCCATCCGTTGATCCTCCTGCCCAGGTGTTGGTTGAGGGGGAGTTGGAGTATGTGGTGGAGAAGATTTTGGATTCTCGTATTTCGAGACGGAAACTCCAGTACCTGGTCAAGTGGAAGGGTTATGGTCAGGAAGATAATTCCTGGGTTTTTGCCTCTGATGTTCATGCTGCCGATCTGGTTCGTGCCTTTCATTTGGCTCATCCTGGTCGGCCTGGAGGCTCTGGTGAGGGTTCGGTGACCCCTCCTCAAGGGGGGGGTACTGTTGTGAATTCTGTTGTCGGGCTCCCTCCTGCGGTCATGAATGGTACTTCGGCTGGTTCTGTCCATGGACTTCCTCTGGTGGGTGTTTCTGAGTTTCCTTCCACAGGTGACGAGGTTAATTCGTTAGCTGGCTGCTCTATTTAACTCCACTTAGATCTTTGCTCCATGCCACCTGTCAATGTTCCAGTATTGGTCTAGTTCACTCCTGGATCGTTTTTGTGACCTGTCTTCCCAGCAGAAGCTAAGTTCCAGCTTGTATTTCTTTGGTTTGCTATTTTTCTGTCCAGCTTGCTATTTTTATTGTTGTCTTGCTTGCTGGAAGCTCTGGGACGCAGAGGGAGCGCCTCCGCACCGTGAGTCGGTGCGGAGGGTCTTTTTGCGCCCTCTGCGTGGTCTTTTTGTAGGTTTTTGTGCTGACCACAAAGTAACTTTTCCTATCCTCGGTCTGTTCAGTAAGTCGGGCCTCACTTTGCTTAATCTATTTCATCTCTGTGTTTGTATTTTCATCTTTACTCACAGTTATTATATGTGGGGGGCTGCCTTTTCCTTTGGGGAATTTCTCTGAGGCAAAGTAGGCTTTATTTTTCTATCTTCAGGGCTAGCTAGTTCCTTAGGCTGTGCCGAGTTGCATAGGGAGCGTTAGGCGCAATCCACGGCTATTTCTAGTGTGTTTGATAGGATTAGGGATTGCGGTCAGCAGAGTTCCCACGTCCCAGAGCTCGTCCTTTATTATCAGTAACTATCAGGTCATTCCGTGTGCTCTTAACCACCAGGTCCATTATTGTCCTGACCACCAGGTCATAACACTCCTCCATAGGTGCCAGAGCAGTTTTTACCCAGAAGTTTTCCTCCGGCGAATTGTCACTTGTGGCTTCTTTTTGAAGGTTTATTTCCACTTCCGAAAGAAATCATTCCATCGGAGATCGGGAGTTACTGGCCATCAAGCTGACTCTGCAAGAGTGGCGTCATCTTCTCTAGGGAGAAGTTCACCAGGTCATTATTTTCACTGACCATAAGAATCTCACCTACCTCCAGTCTGCACAGAGGCTGAAGACACGCCAGGCCAGGTGGTCTCTGTTCTTTGCTCGATTTAGCTTTGTTCTTCATTCTTGCCCTGCTAGCAAGAACATCAAAACCGATGCTTTCTCTAGGTCCTTTCTGCCTCCTGACTTGGAAGAGGAATCTCAACACATCATCGAACCCTCCCGAATGGTGAAAGTAGCCTCTGTTAATCTGTCTCGGATTCCTTCTGGTAAGACTTTGGTAGCTAGTTCAGAAAGGAGACAGGTTATTCGGTAGGGTCATTCTTCTAAACTATCTGGTCACGCTGGGCAGAGGAAGACTCTGCAGCTAATTTCCTGTTATTATTGTTGGCCTACCATGCATAAGGACATCTTGGAATATATCTTGGCTTGCCCCTCCTTCGTCCGAAACAAAACTGTGCAGTTCCTTCCTTCCAGACATCTTCTGCCACTTCACATTCCTTCAGTTCCCTAGCAGCTCATTGCTATGGACTTTGTTATGGATCTCCCCATTTCTTCTGGCTGCTCCGGTATATGGGTTGTGGTGGACCGTTTTTCAAAGATAGCTCACTTTACTCCTCTGTCAGGTCTTCCATCTGCTCCTGAGCTTGCTGATTACTTCATTCAGCAGATTTTTCGCCTCCACGGGTTTCCTCTCCACATTGTGTTTGATAGGGGTGTCCAGTTCACTTCAAAGTTTTGGAGGGCGATCTGTAAAATAATGAATGTGGAGCTGGATTTCTCTTCTGCTTATTATCCTCAGTCCAATGGTCAGGTGGAGAGGATCAATCAGATCATGTCTGGGTTCCTGCGTCACTTCATCAATGTGCATCATAGTGACAGGGTCAAGTTACTACCATGGGCGGAGTTCTCCTATAACAATCATGTAAGTGAGTCTTCTACTAATTCTCCTTTCCAGATTGTGTTTGGACTCCAACCTGGTATCCCTCTTCTTATCTCTGGATCTTCAAGCATTCCAACCGCTGACACCGTTACGGAGAATTTTTCTAAAGTGTGGAGAGACACCAAGACGGCTATAAAGTAAAGGTACCTTCACACTGAACGATATCGCTAGCGATCCGTGACGTTGCAGCGTCCTGGCTAGCGATATCATTGAGTGTGACAGGCAGCAGCGATCAGGATCCTGCTGTGCCATCGTTGGTCGCTGCAGAAAGTCCAGAACTTTGTTTAGTCACTAGACCTCCTGCAGACATCGCTGAATCGGCGTGTGTGACGCCGATTCAACGATGTCTTCACTGGCAACCAGGGTAAACATCGGGTTACTAAGCGCAGGGCCGCGCTTAGTAACCCGATGTTTACCCTGGTTACCAGCGTAAAAGTAAAAAAAAACAAACGCTACATACCTACCTTCCGCTGTCTGTCCTTCGGCGCTGTGCTTCTCAGGCAGAGCACAGTGGTGACGTCACCGCTGTGCTTTCCGGCCAGCGCTCACAGTCAGTGCAGAGAAGCACAGCGCCGGAGGAGAGACAGCAGAAGGTAAGTATGTAGTGTTTTTTTTTTTTACTTTTACGCTGGTAACCAGGGTAACCATCGGGTTACTAAGCGTGGCCCTGCGCTTAGTAACCCGATGTTTACCCTGGTTACCAGGGGACTGGCATCATTGGTCGCTGGAGAGCTGTCTGTGTGACAGCTCTCCAGCGACCAAACAGCGACGCTGCAGCAATCAGGATCGTTGTCTGGATCGCTGCAGCGTCGCTAAATGTGACGGTACCTTAAGTGCCACAGCGGATGATGAAGCATGCCGATAAGAGATGCCTAGATGCTCCGACCTTTCAGCCTGGGAATAAAGTCTGGCTCTCCTCCAAGTACACCCATCTGAAGATGCCTTCCTACAAATTGGCAGCTCACTTCATCGGTCCCTTTGAGGTCTTAAAACAAATTAATGCTGTCTCTTATACATTGAAATTGCCTGATTCTTTGCGTTTGCCTAACTCTTTTCATGTTTCCCTTCTCAAACTGGTAATCTTGAGCTCTTTTTTTTTAAGGACCCGGGTACCACTCCTGATCCCGTCAGTGAGGAGGATGTATTTGAGGTAGAAAATATTTTAGCTACCTAGAGAGTAAGGGGAAAGACACTTTTTTGGTGGATTGGAAGGGCTTTGGGCCTGAGAAGAGGTTGTGGGAGCCCTAAGAGAACATCTGGGCCCCTCTCCTACTAGAGAGATTTTTTTGCAGGCTTGAAAAAGAGAGGGCGTAAAGGGGGGGTACTGTAGAGCCTTGGTCCCATTCCCAGTCCGCTCCTCGGTCCTGTGGTGGCTGGCTGGGACGCTGGTCTCCTGGGGCTCACCTCCCATGTCCTGCTCTGCCTGCTCCTGCTGTTGCTTTCGGGACGCTGCGCGCATCCCGTAGGCTTCCTAGCATGCCACTATGCTCTGCTTGCACCTTGCTAATACTGGTTTGTTTCCACAGTGTTTCTACCGTGCTTTCCCACGCCTTCCGGAACTAGGCCAGCACCACCTGCTTCTCTCCGTGCCTGCTGTCATCCGCTACCCGCTTTAGCTGCTTATGTCCTGCCTGGTTCTAACTGGAGGTAGCACCTTGCGTCTCCCAAACTATCCATTCTGGCCCTGTTTGAGGGGTCTTACTACGGGAGTCCGGGGTTCGCTTAATCACACCCCCTTCAGAGCTCCCTGGGTAGTGGTCCCTTTTTTTCACAAAAATTTCAATAAATGAATGTGCACTTCACCATCTGTGCCTCCATATCCATTCGTTGCATTCTGATTGTGGTGTGTTTGATAACTGGAGCAAATGTCTCATCATAGTCTTCTCCATATTTCTGAGAATAGCGTTTAGCTATGAGTCTTGTTCGGTATTGATCAGCTGTGCCGTCTGCTTGGTATTTTACTTTAAAAACTCATTTACATCCTATAGCCTTTTTTTCCTTTGGTAGTTACATAGTAACATAGTAACATAGTTAGTAAGGCCGAAAAAAGACATTTGTCCATCCAGTTCAGCCTATATTCCATCATAATAAATACCCAGATCTACGTCCTTCTACAGAACCTAATAATTGTATGATACAATATTGTTCTGCTCCAGGAAGACATCCAGGCCTCTCTTGAACCCCTCGACTGAGTTCGCCATCACCACCTCCTCAGGCAAGCAATTCCAGATTCTCACTGCCCTAACAGTAAAGAATCCTCTTCTATGTTGGTGGAAAAACCTTCTCTCCTCCAGACGCAAAGAATGCCCCCTTGTGCCCGTCACCTTCCTTGGTATAAACAGATCCTCAGCGAGATATTTGTATTGTCCCCTTATATACTTATACATGGTTATTAGATCGCCCCTCAGTCATCTTTTTTCTAGACTAAATAATCCTAATTTCGCTAATCTATCTGGGTATTGTAGTTCTCCCATCCCCTTTATTAATTTTGTTGCCCTCCTTTGTACTCTCTCTAGTTCCATTATATCCTTCCTGAGCACCGGTGCCCAAAACTGGACACAGTACTCCATGTGCGGTCTAACTAGGGATTTGTACAGAGGCAGTATAATGCTCTCATCATGTGTATCCAGACCTCTTTTAATGCACCCCATGATCCTGTTTGCCTTGGCAGCTGCTGCCTGGCACTGGCTGCTCCAGGTAAGTTTATCATTAACTAGGATCCCCAAGTCCTTCTCCCTGTCAGATTTACCCAGTGGTTTCCCGTTCAGTGTGTAATGGTGATATTGATTCCCTCTTCCCATGTGTATAACCTTACATTTATCATTGTTAAACCTCATCTGCCACCTTTCAGCCCAAGTTTCCAACTTATCCAGATCCATCTGTAGCAGAATACTATCTTCTCTTGTATTAACTGCTTTACATAGTTTTGTATCATCTGCAAATATCGATATTTTACTGTGTAAACCTTCTACCAGATCATTAATGAATATGTTGAAGAGAACAGGTCCCAATACTGACCCCTGCGGTACCCCACTGGTCACAGCGACCCAGTTAGAGACTATACCATTTATAACCACCCTCTGCTTTCTATCACTAAGCCAGTTACTAACCCATTTACACACATTTTCCCCCAGACCAAGCATTCTCATTTTGTGTAGCAACCTCTTGTGCGGCACGGTATCAAACGCTTTGGAAAAATCGAGATATACCATGTCCAATGACTCACCGTGGTCCAGTCTATAGCTTACCTCTTCATAAAAACTGATTAGATTGGTTTGACAGGAGCGATTTCTCATAAACCCATGCTGATATGGAGTTAAACAGTTATTCTCATTGAGATAATCCAGAATAACATCCCTCAGAAACCCTTCAAATATTTTACCAACAATAGAGGTTAGACTTACTGGCCTATAATTTCCAGGTTCACTTTTAGAGCCCTTTTTGAATATTGGCACCACATTTGCTATGCGCCAGTCCTGCGGAACAGACCCTGTCGCTATAGAGTCACTAAAAATAAGAAATAATGGTTTATCTATTACATTACTTAGTTCTCTTAGTACTCGTGGGTGTATGCCATCCGGACCCGGAGATTTATCTATTTTAATCTTATTTAGCCGGTTTCGCACCTCTTCTTGGGTTAGATTGGTGACCCTTAATATAGGGTTTTCATTATTTCTTGGGATTTCACCTAGCATTTCATTTTCCACCGTGAATACCGTGGAGAAGAAGGTGTTTAATATGTTAGCTTTTTCCTCGTCATCTACAACCATTCTTTCCTCACTATTTTTTAAGGGGCCTACATTTTCAGTTTTTATTCTTTTACTATTGATATAGTTGAAGAACAGTTTGGGATTAGTTTTACTCTCCTTAGCAATGTGCTTCTCTGTTTCCTTTTTGGCAGCTTTAATTAGTTTTTTAGATAAAGTATTTTTCTCCCTATAGTTTTTTAGAGCTTCAATGGTGCCATCCTGCTTTAGTAGTGCAAATGCTTTCTTTTTACTGTTAATTGCCTGTCTTACTTCTTTGTTTAGCCACATTGGGTTTTTCCTATTTCTAGTCCTTTTATTCCCACAAGGTATAAACCGCTTACACTGCCTATTTAGGATGTTCTTAAACATTTCCCATTTATTATCTGTATTCTCATTTCTGAGGATATTGTCCCAGTCTACCAGATTAAGGGCATCTCTAAGCTGTTCAAACTTTGCCTTCCTAAAGTTCAATGTTTTTGTGACTCCCTGACAAGTCCCCCTAGTGAAAGACAGGTGAAACTGCACAATATTGTGGTCGCTATTTCCTAAATGCCCAACCACCTGCAGATTTGTTATTCTGTCAGGTCTATTAGTTCTGTCAGTGTCCATGTCTTTGAATCATGCATGGATTTTAATTCTGTTTCTGCAGCCTTTATCCATTTGTTGGCCTCTTCTTCTGAAAGTAGAGATATGTCCTCCCAAGATGTAGGTTCAAAAATTGGGTTTGTATTTGCCTTGTATGAAAGACGTTGAGGTTGTGTTCCCTTGTTTTCTCTTATTGAGCGTCTTGGTTCTGTGTCTGTATGGAGCTGTATCTCTTGACTTTCAGTTTTTTGTTTTTCATGGATTTCCACTTCTTTCTCATCAGATGTTTCTGCAGTTACATCACTGTCATTTCTTTCATTTTTCGTTTCCAGTGATGTCATTATGTTATCATTTAGATCTTCAATGAATGTTACACTGTTACTGTGATTCTGTCTGTCTTGGGATCTAGGATTTTGTATCCTTTGCAATTGTCACTATATCTGACAAATATTCCATCAATGGCTGTGTTTTTAAGTTTGGAGCATTTTTCTTTTGGAATAAACACAAAAAAATATTGCAACCAAACACTCTTAAATGATTCACACTTGGTTTCTTACCTTGCCACAGTTCATATGTTTTTTTCAGTTTTCTTGAAAAAAGTCTGTTTTGAAGAAAAGTAGCTGTCATTGCTGCTTCACCCCAGTATTTCTCTGGTAGTTTGTTAGGCCGGCATCACACTAGCGAGTTTTACGGACGTATGAGCGCAGAAAATACGTCCAGAAAATACGCATTGCACACAGCCCAATGATTCTCTATGGGGCAGCTCCTATCTGCCGTATATTACGCATCCGTAATATACGGTATGTTAAGGGTGTAGAAAGTCGCAGCATGCTGCGTTTGTCAGCGTATTGCGCAAAGAATACGCCAATGAAAGTCTATGGGGGCGAGAAAATTACGGATTACACACGGACCATGCGTGTGACTTGCGAGAAATACGCAGCGGTGTTCTATAGAAAAGCCGGCAATTCAGCGTGGTGTACAGTAAAATCACACTGACAGGATAGAATAGAATAGAATAGGTAGAATTAATGTGTACACATAGTATAGGCATATATATATATATATATTTATATTTAATTCAGCGTTAGATAGCAGAAAAGCTGGTAATTCAATTGCCAGCTTTTCCTATCTCCTTCACAAACCCGACAGGATATGATACATGGTTTACATACAGTAAACCATCTCATATCCCTTCTTTTATTACATATTCCTCTTTAGTAATGTGAGAAGTGTCTTGTCAGTCGTTACAGTCTTGTCTCATGCTGTAAATCCATCTGAAGGGGTTAAATCATTTTACACCCAGGAGCTCTGCTAATGCAGCTGCCCCTGCCTGTAAAACTTGGTGAATGAATGGAATGCAGGGGAATGTACTGTAGTTACCTCGAGTCGCAGTGATGCGCCCTCTGCTGGATGAACTCATTTGAACTCGAGCCTGGGAACTTTTCAGAATATTTTCCCACGCTCAAGTTCATATGAGTTCATCCAGCAGGGTGCGCATCACCGCGACTCAAGGTAACTACAGTACATTCCCCTGCATTCCATTCATTCACCAAGTTTTACAGGCAGGGGCGGTTGCATTAGCAGAGCTCCTGGGTGTAAAATGATTTAACCCCTTCAGATGGATTTACAGCGTGGGACAAGACTGTAACGACGAAAGGTATGGAATATTGTTGTTTGTTTGTTTTTTACTTTGTTTCAGGTGACAAGGGTCTTCAGGTGGATTGAGTATAATAAAATATTAAAACACCATGTGTTTTTATTTCATTAAAATACTTTTTAATAATGTGTGTGTGTTTTATTAACCATTTCGTACTATTGGATTAATAATGGATAGGTGTCATAATTGACGCCTCTCTATTATTAACCTGGCTTAATGTCACCTTACAATAGCAAGGTGACATTAACCCTTCATTACCCCATATCCCACCTCTACAGGGGAGTGGGAAGAGAGAGGCTAAGTGCCAGAATGGGCACATCTTACAGATGTGCCTTTTCTGGGGTGGCTGGGGACAGATGTTTTTAGCCGGGGGGGGGCAATAACCATGGTCCCTCTCTAGGCTATTAATATCTGCCCTCAGTCACTGGCTTTCCCACTCTGGCGGAGAAAATTCCAATTTTTTTCCGGGAATTAACCGTTTAATTTATTAGCTAGAGACCCCAAATTTGACACAAAGACACTTCTTACATTACTCAAGAGGAATATGTAATAAAAGAACGGATATGAGATAGTTTACTGTATGTAACGCCGATTCAACGATGTCTTCACTGGTAACCAGGGTAAACATCGGGTTACTAAGCGCAGGGCCGCGCTTAGTAACCCGATGTTTACCCTGGTTACCAGCGTAAAAGTAAAAAAAAACAAACGCTACATACTTACCTTCGACTGTCTGTCCTTCGGCACTGTGCTTCTCTGCACTGTGAGCGCCGGCCAGCCGGAAAGCAGAGCACAGCGGTGACATCACCGCTGTGCTTTCCGGCCAGCGCTCACAGTCAGTGCAGAGAAGCACAGCGCCGTAGGACAGACAGTGGAAGGTAAGTGTGTAGTGTTTTTTTTTTTTTACTTTTACGCTGGTAACCAGGGTAAACATCGGGTTACTAAGCGCGGCCCTGCGCTGAGTAACCCGATGTTTACCCTGGTTGCCAGGGGACCGGCATCGTTGATCGCTGGAGAGCTGTCTGTGTGACAGCTCTCCAGCGACCAAACAGCGACGCTGCAGCGATCGGGATCGTTGTCTGGATCGCTGCAGCGTCGCTAAATGTGACGGTACCTTAAGTGCCACAGCGGATGATGAAGCATGCCGATAAGAGATGCCTAGATGCTCCGACCTTTCAGCCTGGGAATAAAGTCTGGCTCTCCTCCAAGTACACCCATCTGAAGATGCCTTCCTACAAATTGGGAGCTCACTTCATCGGTCCCTTTGAGGTCTTAAAACAAATTAATGCTGTCTCTTATACATTGAAATTGCCTGATTCTTTGCGTTTGCCTAACTCTTTTCATGTTTCCCTTCTCAAACTGGTAATCTTGAGCTCTTTTTTTTAAGGACCCGGGTACCACTCCTGATCCCGTCAGTGAGGAGGATGTATTTGAGGTAGAAAATATTTTAGCTACCTAGAGGGTAAGGGGAAAGACACTTTTTTGGTGGATTGGAAGGGCTTTGGGCCTGAGAAGAGGTTGTGGGAGCCCTAAGAGAACATCTGGGCCCTTCTCCTACTAGAGAGATTTTTTTGCAGGCTTGAAAAAGAGAGGGCGTAAAGGGGGAGGGGAGGGTACTGTAGAGCCTTGGTCCCATTCCCAGTCCGCTCCTCGGTCCTGTGGTGGCTGGCTGGGACGCTGGTCTCCTGGGGCTCACCTCCCATGTCCTGCTCTACCTGCTCCTGCTGTTGCTTTCGGGATGCTGCACGCATCCCATAGGCTTCCTATCATGCCACTATGCTCTGCTTGCACCTTGCTAATACTGGTTTGTTTCCACAGTGTTTCTACCGTGCTTTCCCACACCTTCCGGAACTACGCCAGCACCACCTGCTTCTCTCCGTGCCAGCTGTCATCCGCTACCCGCTTAAGCTGCTTATCTCCTGCCTGGTTCTCCGCTACTTGCAGTACCTGTACCCAGGGTCTAACTGGAGGTAGCACCTTGCGTCTCCCAAACTATCCATTCTGGCCCTGTTTGAGGGGTCTTACTACGGGAGTCCGGGGTTCGCTTAATCACACATCCTCAGGGCTCCCTGGGTAGTGGTCCCTTTTTTTCACAAAAAATTCAATAAATGAATATGCACTTCACCATCTGTGCCTCTATTTCCATTCGTTACATTCTGATTGTGGTGTGTTTGACAACTGGAGCAAATGTCTCATCATAGTCTTCTCCATATTTCTGAGAATAGCGTTTAGCTATGAGTCTTGTTCGGTATTGATCAGCTGTGCCGTCTGCTTGGTATTTTACGGTATTTTACTGCTGTTCTGTTCGGTCTGGGGAGACCTATTTTGAACTTTGGTATTTTTTGGGGTGTTCAAGATGCGGTTCTGAAACTTGTGGTTGATTGACTTAAATGAGGATGGGTCGGTCGGCCACGGGTTTCAGAGCCGCATCTTGAATATTTTAAAGAATATTGAAGTTCAAAGTCGGTCATTTTTGACCAACAGAACAGCAGGGTTAAAAACTCATTTACATCCTATAGCCTTTTTTCCTTTGGTAGTTCTGTCAGTGTCCATGTCTTTGAATCATGCATCGATTTTAATTCTGTTTCTGCAGCCTTTATCCATTTGTTGGCCTCTTCTTCTGAAAGTAGAGATATGTCCTCCCAAGATGTAGGTTCAAAAATTGGGTTTGTATTTGCCTTGTATGAAAGACGTTGAGGTTGTGTTCCCTTGCTTTCTCTTATTGAGCGTCTTGGTTCTGTGTCTGTATGGAGCTGTGTCTCTTGACTTTCAGTTTTTTTGTTTTTCATGGATTTCCACTTCTTTCTCATCAGATGTTTCTGCAGTTACATCACTGTCATTTCTTTCATTTTTCGTTTCCAGTGATGTCATTATGTTATCATTTAGATCTTCAATGTTACACTGTTACTGTGATTCTGTCTGTCTTGGGATCTAGGATTTTGTATCCTTTGCAATTGTCACTATTAGGGTTGAGCGAAACGGGTTGGCCATTTTCAGAAGTCGCCGACTTTTGGCAAAGTCGGGTTTCATGAAACCCGACCCGACCCCTGTGTGGGGTCGGCCATGAAGTCGGCGATCTTCTGAACTGGAATCGGAATTCCGATACCGATTCCCGATATGTTTAAGATATCGGGAATTGGTATCGGAATTCAGATTTAAGTGTAAAATAAAGAATAAAAATAAAAAATATTGCTATACTCACCCTCGGACGCGCCCTGGTTGTAACCGGGAGCCTTCCTTCCTAAGAATCAGCGCTTGAAGGACCTTTCGATGACGTTGCGGCTTCTGATTGGTCGCGTGAGCGGTCACATGGGCGTCACGCGACCAATCCTTCAAGCGCTGATTCTTAGGAAGGAAGGCTGCGGGTTACAACCAGGGCGCGTCTGAGGGTGAGTATATTCTCTATGGGGCAGCTCCTATCTGCCGTATATTACGGATGCGTAATATACGGTATGTTAAGGGCGTAGAAAATCGCAGCATGCTGCGTTTGTCAGCGTATTGCGCAAAAAATACGCCAATGAAAGTCTATGGGGGCGAGAAAATTACGGATTACACACGGACCATGCCTGTGACTTGCGAGAAATACGCAGCGGTGTTCTATAGAAAAGCTGGCAATTCAGCGTGGTGTACAGTAAAATCACACTGACAGGATAGAATAGAATAGAATAGGTAGAATAAATGTGTACACATACTATAGGCATATATATATATATATATATATATATATATGTCAGTGAGACATATATATATATATATATATATATATATATATTTATATTTAATTCAGCGTTAGATAGCAGAAAAGCCGGTAATTCAACTGCCGGCTTTTCCTATCTCCTTCACAAACCCGACAGGATATGAGACATGGTTTACATACAGTAAACCATCTCATATCCCTTCTTTTATTACATATTCCTCTTTAGTAATGTAAGAAGTGTCTT
This sequence comes from Ranitomeya imitator, assembly GCF_032444005.1. NCBI lineage: Eukaryota > Metazoa > Chordata > Amphibia > Anura > Dendrobatidae > Ranitomeya > Ranitomeya imitator. The sequence continues at coordinate 528,243,461 of NC_091282.1, forward strand.
GTCAGTCGTTACAGTCTTGTCCCATGCTGTAAATCCATCTGAAGGGGTTAAATCATTTTACACCCAGGAGCTCTGCTAATGCAGCTGTGCTCCTGACTGTAAAACTTGGTGAATGAATGGAATGCAGGGGAATGTACTGTAGTTACCTCGAGTCGCGGTGATGCGCCCTCTGCTGGATGAACTCATATGAACTCAAGCCTGGGAACTTTTCAGAATATTTTCCCACGCTCAAGTTCATATGAGTTCATCCAGCAGGGGGCGCATCACCGTGACTCGAGGTAACTACAGTACATTCCCCTGCATTCCATTCATTCACCAAGTTTTACAGGCAGGGGCGGCTGCATTAGCAGAGCTCCTGGGTGTAAAATGATTTAACCCCTTCAGATGGATTTACAGCGTGGGACAAGACTGTAACGACGAAAGGTATGGAATATTGTTGTTTGTTTTTTTTTTACTTTGTTTCAGGTGACAAGGGTCTTCAGGTGGATTGAGTATAATAAAATATTAAAACACCATGTGTTTTTATTTCATTAAAATACTTTTTAATAATGTGTGTGTGTTTTATTAACCATTTCGTACTATTGGATTAATAATGGATAGGTGTCATAATTGACGCCTCTCTATTATTAACCTGGCTTAATGTCACCTTACAATAGCAAGGTGACATTAACCCTTCATTACCCCATATCCCACCTCTACAGGGGAATGGGAAGAGAGAGGCTAAGTGCCAGAATAGGCGCATCTTACAGATGTGCCTTTTCTGGGGTGGCTGGGGACAGATGTTTTTAGCCAGGGGGGGCAATAACGATGGTCTCTCTCTAGGCTATTAATATCTGCCCTCAGTCACTGGCTTTCCCACTCTGGCGGAGAAAATTCCAATTTTTTTTTCCGGGAATTAACCCTTTAATTTAATAGCTAGAGACCCCAAATTTGACACAAAGACACTTCTTACATTACTAAAGAGGAATATGTAATAAAAGAACGGATATAAGATGGTTTACTGTATGTAAACCATGTCTCATATCTTGTCGGGTTTGTGAAGGAGATAGGAAAAGCCGGCAATTGAATTACCGGCTTTTCTGCTATCTAGCACTGAATTAAATATATATATATATGTCTCACTGATATATATATATATATATATATATACAGTATATATATATATACTGTATATATGTCTTTAAGAATATTTGAGCCGATGGATCCATGATATGTCCATTTTGCAAGCCTGCGAGAAAAAATCGCCGTACGGAAGCCATACGGATGCCATACGGATGACACACGGATAAATTTGTACGTAAAAATTGCATCCTCACATTGAATACGGAACAGTGTTTTGGGACAATAACTGCGTATTACGGCCATAAAAAACGGACCGTATTTACTTACGCCTATTGTGACGCCGGCCTTAGAGTCTGTTACATACATCTTATCATTTCAGTCAGAGTTGTTTTTTCTTTCAGCTACCCTGTTCTGTTCAGGTGTGTATGGAACAGTCTTTTGATGCTCTATTCCATTCTGTCTTAAGTAGTTTACTATTTGGTGTCCTGTAAATTCACCTCCATTATCACTTCTGATGATGATTGGCTTCCTCTGAAACTTATTATTTGACCTTGTCACATAGTTTTCTAATTTTTCAAAAACTTCACTTTTGTTCTTTATCATGTACGTTACTGTGTATCTTGAGTAGTCATCTATGAAGGTCACCATATATCTACTACCTCCTGATGTGGTCACTTTCATGGGTCCACATACATCAGTGTTTACCAAGTCAAGTGGTTTTGTGCTTTTTGTCTCACTCTCCTTAGGTATAGATACTCTTGTAGCTTTAGATTTTATACAACAGTCACATTTTACGGTAATTGAGCAATCAGATATCAATAGGTTTTTTCTCAAATTCTTCATTTGTAACGCCATTATACTCTCGTATACATTTTTTGCAAAAAACGTATCAACCAAATACCCTGTTTTTACATCTTTTTACTAGCACTCGCTGATTACTGTGATTTTTCTTCAACGGAGTATTTTTGGTTTTACTGTGCTCTTTTGTGTCTTCAAGTTTCTTGGTGGTGTGTGAACATGTTCCTACAGACTTGTTCACTGTGCGAGTAGCCCATGTATTTCTGATTCTATACTCTCAGGATGTCTGTGTCCTAGACGTCTATGCCACATGTGAATACAATTCTTGTGATCATGTGTAAATAACTTCATCTGTTCCTTTAATGTGTCTACATCATATATTGTGCAATTATCATCTTTGAATTTTACAGTAAGTCCTTTGGTTGTCAGACGCTTTATGAATAACAATCCTCCTTCTAGTTCTGGAACATATCACACATCCTTTACTAGTAATTTTGAATTATGCCCAATCATGCTCAGGACAGATTAGCATTCCTTGTCCAATACCTTCTTTTTGTCCAATACCTTATTTTATTCCCATCTGCAAGATAAATTGCTTCCTTCTTACTTTCATCAAGTTTGGTAAAGAAGCTTTTATCACTAGTCATGTGACTTGTTGCTCCTGAGTCAATAAACCAGCCTGACGATGACTCTTTGTCAGTTACTTTAAGTACCTTTCCAGTCATCTGCATGTGAGTTAAAAATTGTGCTTTTTACTTTCTGTTTATTCTCCTTTCGGTGTAATTTCTGTTGTTCTGCTTTCCATATAGCACAGCTACAGTGATGAGCGTTGACGTAATAGAGGTCACCACCAGTCATTGAAGCTGTGTTCCCACACTTCACTGTGAGCGGCCTGATGAACTACGGCGACCTCGATCACCGCAAGCACCATGAGAAAATTCCTCTATTTTCTCTACATAAAAATGAAAAAATCAGGTCCAGTTTTAGTATTGTATGAAAGTCCATATCTGCCGAAAAAAATGAAGATGAAAATTGGATGAATAAATGTAGGAATCAAAGACGTTGATCAAGCAGGACGTAGCAATGCTACTCACTTGGGAGCAAGATGAGGTTTCACAGGAACCTTTTCATTTAAAAGTCTGGCTGATTTATTTCATATCTCATAAAATGCATCACAGGAAAACTCAAATACAGCCTTTGTGCAGCACAAAGTGAAACATAAAGTAAAAAGTCCATACAATAGTGTAGATTCACATGCTTGAGTTACAGTCCAGCTTCCAAGTCCTTTAGCAAAGGCACACAATCCTGGAGATCTGCAAACCTCTACACATTGAACCATGCGTCAGATAAACATGTCCCATTTTACAATGTGAACCACACCCACGGGTGGAGGTATGGTAAGCAGCTGTCCTGCCCTAACTCTTTAGCTGCTCACAATTAGATCTGGCCCTAACATGGCCAATTAACCCCTCTTAGTACAATGTGAACTAGAGCATTATTCCAGGTTTATATCACAGAGGACATGAACCTTTGTGATACATATCTCCCATCCAATATGTGTCCGGCAGCCACCTTACAAGGGGTTGATAAGAATTCTGACTAGAAGATGTGATATTTCTGTAGGAATATTCTGTACTAATTTTTGCATTCCCATAGTTTGGTTTTTATACATGTTGGTCTCCATAGCTTCCTTCCTGTGACTAGTATTATTGGCAATTTCTGAAAATAACATCTACACTTATGTACACAGAGATTTACATTTCTTAGTTCTAGTTTCTTTGAGTTGCTTCACATATTGTCACATGAAACATTTGACAACATGTTGTTTTCTTTTAGTAATGTGCCAGAAATATTTGCATTGACATTTATGACAAGGCGGAAAGGCTTTGCAATCTGTTGCCTGTTCTCTTGTTTTTTATTTCAGTTGCTCAAATTGTTGACAACAAAATATGTAATACATGGTGAATAAAACTACAATTGAAACTAGAAGTTTACATACACTATCTATATGAAAGGACACATATGCATGTTTTTCTCAATATCTGACATGAAATCAGAATAAACCTTTCCCATTTAGGTCAATTAGGATTGCCATAATTATTAATATTTACCAAATGCCAGAATAATGAGAGAGAGATAATGTTTTAAGGCATTTTTATTACTTACTGCAAAGTCAAAAGTTTACATTCACTAAGATTACTATACTTTTAAACAATTATGGACTGCCCATATGATGAAGTCATTTGTTTAGAAACTTCTGATATTTTTTTTGTCAATATCTCAGTTACTTAGAGACACACCTGTGGCTGTATTTTAATGCACGCCTGAGACACACTGCTTTTTCTGTGTAACATTATGGGAAAGTCTCAAGAAATCAGCCAAGATATGAGGAACAGAATTTTGGACTTGAACAAGTCTGGCTCCTCCTTGGGTACAATTTCAAGATACCAAAAGGTGCTTTGTTCATCTGTACAAACAATTATACGCAAGTACAAACAAGATGGGAATGTCCAGCCATCATACCACTCAGGAAGGAGACGGGTTCTGTGTCCCAGAAATAACCATGCATTTGTCCAACATGTGCATATCAACCCAAGGACACAAGCAAAAGACCTTGTGAAGATGATGGTGGAAGCTGGTAAGATTGTGTCAATATCCACAGTGAAACGAGTACTGTAACAACATGGGCTGAAAGGCCACTCTGCCAGGAAGAACCCATTACTCCAAAAGAAACATAAAAAAGCCAGATTAACTTTGCAAATGCACACATGAACAAATACCTTAATTTTTGGTCAAAGAGCTCATCAGGGGAGATTGGGGACTATAGGGTGTGACAGAGTCACTGGTGCGTACATGAGGGGATATATGTGTCACAAAGGATGCTTTCCTGCGAGAAAACCATAAGTGTTTTCTCCAACATGATATGTGCTGAGAGTGTTTTACGATCCATTTTTGAATTTGTGGCAGCTCTGGTTCCACTCAGTTTAAAACTTTTCTCCTTTTGGACCATTGGGGGTTTATGTCAGTTTCTTTCCCCGCTGGCAATCTGATGTTACTGCAGTTCTGCTGGGTCAGCTGATGTAGATGGTGACCACCATCCTTTTAAAGGTCACCTGATGCATCAGCTGACTGTTGGTGATACAGCTCATTTCTGGAGACCAGCCTAACAGGAGCAGCGTTCTGGTGTCAGCCACGTCTGGTGTTTGGAGTCCAGTTGCTGATGTTTTCTGTGGTGTGAAGCTTAGCAGCGGTGTACATAAGCTACGTGTGATGTTTTTGTTACCTTGTCCCCTTGGTGTTTGTCACTTCCCCCTGTGTGTATTATTTGCAGAGGTGAGGTTAGTGCTCCTTGCCGGCCAGTGCACTAGCCAGGGCAGTAATAAGTGACTACTAAGGCCAAGGTATCTTGACGGCGGCGAGGGGAAGGACCCGCATAGGGCATTAGAGGAGTGCAGGGACAGTCTCAGGTTTGAGCTCAGATGGTGACCTGTTATGGCTGGTAATTCAGTACCACAATGGACATAGAGGTCAGTGCACATACAGTGACCTGGCAATAACCCAAAAAATAAGAACGAGCTCTGAGACGTGGGAACTCTGTTGACCGCAATCCCTAATCCTCTCCAACACAACTAGAGGCAGCCGTGGATTGTGCCTAACGCTGCCTATGCAACTCGGCACGGCCTGAGAAACTAGCTAGCCTGAAGATAGAAAATAAGCCTACCTTGCCTCAGAGAAATACCCCAAAGGAAAAGGCAGCCCCCACATATAATGACTGTGAGTTAAGATGAAAAGACAAACGTAGAGATGAAATAGATTTAGCAAAGTGAGGCCCAACTTCCTGAACAGAGCGAGGATAGAAAAGGCAACTTTGCGGTCAACACAAAACCCTACAAAATCCACGCAAAGGGGGCAAAAAGACCCTCCGTACCGAACTAACGGCACAGAGGTACACCCTCTGCGTCCCAGAGCTTCCAGCTAGCAGAAAAAACAAATTGACAAGCTGGAATGGAAAAAACAGCAAACAAATAGCAAAGAGGAACTTAGCTATGCAGAGCAGCAGGCCACAGGAACGATCCAGGAGGAAACTGGTCCAACACTAGAACATTGACTGGAAGCAAGGATCCAAGCACCAGGTGGAGTTAAATAGGGTAGCACCTAACAACTTCACCATATCACCTGAGAAAGGAAACTCAGAAGCCGCAGTACCACTTTTCTCCACCAACGGAAGATCACAGAGAGAATCAGCCGAAGTACCACTTGTGACCACAAGAGGGAGCTCTGCCACAGAATTCACAACAGTGACCATTCCCTATGGGTAGGAACTTCCTCTCACCTATACCATCCCCATTGTATGTGTATTGTGCCGTTAGCTGACCGACCATCCGTTGGGTCGAGTCACACCATGACAGAGAACAATCCAGTTGCTATATGGGTCTGGCTTTCATCGTGGGTAGGTCAGAGATGGGCGGGATGCCTACCCACCATATCTCCACCTCCAGGGTGTGGCTGGAGAAAGTTAATTGCCCAGCTATTTTTTTTCTCGGTTTGTGTATGTGGAGGAAAGGAAGCCTTCTGACAGCTCCTGCAAGAGCTCCCATATGTGTTGTCCCAGAGGAACTGGGCAGGACTTTATATGAACTTTTTATTTTAATTTGAGCTGTTTTTCTGTTACCAGTTTGGGTTTTTGGTTTATGAAGCAATAAACCACCCAGAGATTTTAACCACACCTGTGCCTGTGTCTACCTCGAGGAGCAGCTAAGTGCGCTGACATTCCACAAGGGGTATACATAAGAGTTGAACTGTTGCAGTGGCAGGGAATTCAGTATTGGTTTTGACAAGTTGTGTCAGTGTCCGTATATAATAATTGGTCTATCAGGGCACTGCATTAGGTGTCGTTTTATATCTCAAAGCGCTCACCCTCAATTAGAACGGCATCTGACGTCATTTCTGGTCCTTGATCTTGAGATGAACGCGTAATTCCTGGCATCGCTTGCAGCTTGCGGGTGTTCCCATTTCTGGTCCTTGGACTGCAAATCCCAGATTTTGGAATGCATGCGCCTTATACAGTATCACTTGCAGTTTGCAAGTGAGTCAGATGATCACAGTTACTGTAGTCAGGCGGTCATCAAGTACTGCCCCCCCCCATGATGCGGCTTCCAGGTGAAGAGCAGGAAGCCGTGTTTTATACAGGGTATGGAGCGCAAACATTGAAATATCCACAGTAACCAGTGTGCTATTGCTATGGGAGATAAGGCATGTAAATTTGCAAACGGCAAATGTGGCTAACACTAAATATCCATGGTATCTCCTCTCATCCTATAAATACCATAAAGTGAAATCCAACAATGGGTATATGGAGACAATGGGGACAGAGGGAAAAAAATGGGTATAGCTGTGGCATAACCCAATAGATACCTATGAGGTAATGGTACACCAAATTTGTTTTTTTGACTAGACTTAAAGGAAAAGAAGTACTGATACAGAAAAGTTGTGCAATTTTCCAGATCTATAACTCCTATCATAAAGTTATCCAATCAAGGCAGGGAAGGAGGAAAAGGAGGGAGAAGAGGGGGAGAAGGAATGGGAGACAAGATTGAGAAGGGAGAGAAGGAAAAAAGGCTAATATAGGCCAAATGAACATCAGATATGAGGTTGAAACTTACACCCACTAACCTGACTACCCCGGTACAAATAACAAGTATAATTAAGTTATTCATTCAAACACTTGGGTTGTTGTGTGTCCAGGCTATAAAACCCATTCGGATTCTCACTGTCAAACCATTCTGTCGAAGGCGCCCCCCCTAATGTTCATGAATCAGTGACAAAGTTGAAGTTATGCAGGGGATGGATCTTTCAGCAAGACAATGATCAAAAACAACGCTCCAAATCTACTCAGGCATTCATGCAGAGGAACAATTACACTGTTCTGGAATGGCCATCCCAGTCCCCAGACCTGAATATCATTGAACATCTGTGGGATCATTTGAAGAGGGCTGTCTATGCTCGGCGACCATCAAACTTAACTGAACTGGAATTGTTTTGTAAAGAGGAATGATGGCTCTCCCACCTCAACAATGAGTTGGTGGAAGTTGGTTTATGGTAAATTGGTGTATTCCAAACATCTCCCCTCCAAGAGTTTTCAATTTCAATATCAAGGACCGTTACAGTCCTTGTCTCGATCTCATAGGTAAAGCAAAGACCGATATCATTGATATTGAGTGACTGAACAAAGGACCTGAAGTTATTTCTTGTAACCCTCTATAAAATAAAAACATCATCGATAAATCTTACCCATAAATCGATGAGTTTAGTAAAATCTTTCAAGGTGTCTGAAAAAATGATGGTGTCCTCCCACTAGCCCAGGTGTTGTGAATTCTGCTCTTGGGCTCCCTCCGGTGGTTGTAGAGGGTGATGCAGTTGTGCCTGGACTGCAGGATTGGACAGGTGTATCTGCTAATTGCAAAGCTGACTGGGGTATATAGCTTTGCAGGACTCTTTAGTCCCTGCCAGTTGCCCATTGTTCCTTGGAAGTGTTGGTCCTGCCTGGCCTCTCCTGCTTGCTGCCAATTCAGCAAAGTTAAGTGTTTGCTTCTTTTTGTTTTAGACACACTGCTGTGTTTATTTTCTGTGCTATCTTGTTTCTATTTTGTTCCTGCTAGACTGTGTCTGATGTTTTTCTCAGTCTAGTTGGATTCGCTGGAGTCGCAGATATACTCTCCACATCTTTAGTTAGGTGGTGGAGTTTTTGTATTTTTCTGCTGTGGATATTTTGTAGTGTTTTATGCTGACCGCATAGTATCCTGTACTTTCCTTTCCTTTCTAGGTAGAAGTGGCCTCCTTTGCTTGTACCTGTTTTCAGTCTGCGTGTGTCTTTTCCTCTCCTACTCACAGTCATTATTTGTGGGGGGCTGTCTATCCTTTGGGGGTCTACTCTGAGGCAAGAGAGTTTTCCTATTTCCATCTTTAGGAATATTTAGTTCTCCGGCTGTGTTGCGGTGATAGGATCAGGGTTTGCGGTCAGTATAGTTACCACTGCTCCAGCGAAGGTCATTTCATGCTGCTCCAAGGCCACCTGATCATAACACCCAGGAACAGGTTGGTGTAGCTGGAAACCACGCAAGTGTGAAAGTGTATATAAATGACTGGTCCCGCTACGAAGCACCGACTGGCGGGAATTATACTAGAGTATAACCCGACCCGAGTATAAGCCGACCCCCTTAATTTTACCACAAAAAACTGGGAAAACTTATTGACTCGAGTATAAGCCTAGGGTGGAAAATGCAGCAGCTACCGGTAAATTTCAAAAATAAAAATAGGTACCGATAAAAGTAAAATTAATTGAGATATCAGTAGGTTAAGTGTTTTTGAATATCCATATTAAATCAGGAGCCCCAGATAATGCTCCATACAGTTCATAATGGGCCCCATATAATGCTCTATACAGTTCATGATGGGCCCCATAAGATGCTCCATACAGTTCATGATGGGCCCCATAAGATGCTCCATATTAAAATATGCCCCATATAATGCTGCACAAAGGTTAATAATGGCCCCATAAGATGCTCCATAGACACATTTGCCCCATACAGTACTGCATAAAGGTTAATAAGGGCCCCATAAACTGCTCTATAGAGACATTTGGCCAATATTATGCTGCACAAATGTTGATTATGGCCCTATAAGATGCTCCATAGAGATATTTGCCCCATATAATGCTGCACAAATATTGATTATGGCCCCATAAGATGCTCCAGGGATATTTGCCCCCATATAATGCTGCACAAATGTTGATTATGACCCTATAAGATGCTCCATAGAGATATTTGCCCCATATAGTGCTGCACAAACGTTGATTATGGCCCCATAAGATGCTTCATAAAGAAATTTGCCCCATATAATGCTGCACGAACGTTGAATATGGCCCCATAAGATGCTCCATAAAGATATTTGCCCCATATAGTGCTGCACAAACGTTGAATATGGCCCCATAAGATGCTCCATAAAGATATTTGCCCCATATAATGCTGCACAAACGTTGAATATGGCCCCATAAGATGCTCCATAGAGTTATTGGTCCCATATGCTGTTGCTGCGATTAAAAAAAAATAAAAAATGACATTCTCACCTCTCGTCGCTCTGGCCCCCGGCACTTGCAATACTCACCGGTCCTCGTTCCGGCGCCGCTTTGTCTTCCGCATCCTCTGCACTAACGTTCAGGCAGAACGCGCGGACTAACCACGTTATAGCGCCCTCAGACCTGAGCGTCACTGCAGAGGACGCGGAAGACGGAGTGGCGCCCAGAACGAGGACAGGTGAATATCGCGCAGTGCTCCCCCTCCCCATTATACTCACCTGCTCCTGTTGCAGTCCCTGCATCTCCGGTCTCCAGGCGCTGACATCTTCTTCCAGCGTTGAGCGGTCACCGTTCATTACAGTAATGAATATGCGGCTCCACCCCAATGGGAGTGGAGTCAGGTCCATATTCATTACTGTAATGAGCGGTACCATGTGACCGCTCAACACTGGAAGAAGCTGTCAGCGCCCGGAGACCGGAGATGCAGGGACCTCGCCAGGAGCAGGTATGTCACAGCTGCCGCTCCCCCTCCCCCGCCGACCCCCCTGGGACAATGACTTGAGTATAAGCTGAGAGGGGCACTTTCCGCCTAAAAAAATGGGCTGAAAATCTCGGCGTATATACGGTAATAATAATAACAAACTTTATTTTTATATAGCGCTAACATATTCCGCACACATTATCATCACTGTCCACATTGAGGCTCACAATCTAAATTCCCTATCAGTACGTCTTTGGAATGTGGGAGGAAACCAGAGTACCCGGAGGAAACCCACGGAGAGCATACCAACTCCTTGCAGATGTTGTCCTTGGTGGGATTTGAACCCAGGGCTCCAGCGCTGCAAGACTGCAGTGCTAACCAGTGAGCCACCGTTCTGCCCATATTAATTTGATTAATTTCAACAGTCATTCTGTGTTGACAGAATTCCTTTAACCACTTAGCGACCGCCGATACGCCTTTTAACGGCGGCCGCTAAGGGTACTTAAACCACAGCGCCGTTAATTAACGGCGCTGTGGAAAAAGTGAATAGCGCCCCCCAGAGGCCGATTTTCTCCGGGGTCTCGGCTGCCGGGGGTAGCCGAGACCCAAGAGAACATGATTCGGGTTTTTTTTAACCCACCCCGCATTTGCGATCGCCGGTAATTAACCGTTTACCGGCGATCGCAAAAAAAAAACAAAAAAAACCGCGATCTCTTTTTAATTTCTCTGTCCTCCGATGTGATCGCACATCGGAGGACAGAGAAAAGGGGTCCCAGGTGGCCCCCCAATACTCACCTAGCTCCCCCGATACTCCTCGTGGCTCCCGGTGGGCGCCGCCATCTTCAAAATGGCGCCCGCCGGCCGGCCCCGCGAGAATCTTTGGGGTCTCGGCTGCCGGGGGTAGCCGAGACCCCAACGAGCATGATCGGGGTCGGTTTTACCGACCCCTGTTTTGCGATCGCCGGTAATTAACTGTTTACTGGCGACCGTAAAAAAAAAAAAGTGTAATTCTCTGTCCTCTGATGTGATCGCACATCAGATGACAGAGAAATAGGGGGATTCGGGGACCCTACAATATTCACCTGTGTCCCTGGATCCTCTTGCTACTCGGCGGCATGCGCAGTGCGCCCGCCATCTGTCTCCATCTGCCGGCCGGCAGAAGAACAGCAGTTGGGGCTAAAATTAGGGTTAGGGGTAGGATTAGGGTTAGGGGTAGGGTTAGGGGTAGGGTTAGGGGTAGGGTTAGGGGTAGGGTTAGGGTTAAGGCTAGGGTTAGGGCTAGGGTTAGGGCTAGGGTTGGGGCTAAATTTAGGGTTAGGGTTGGGGCTAAATTTAGGGTTAGGATTGGGGCTAAATTTAGGGTTAGGCTTCTTTCACACTTACGTCGGTACGGGGCCGTCGCAATGCGTCGGCCCGACATACCGACGCACGTTGTGAAAATTATGCACAACGTGGGCAGCAACTGTTGTTTTTCAACGCATCCGCTGCCCAATCTATGTCCTGGGGAGGAGGGGGCGGAGTTACGGCCACGCATGCGCGGTCAGAAATGGCGGATGCGACGTACAAAAAAAGTTTCATTGAACTTTTTTTGTGCCGACGGTCCGCCAAAACACAACTGATCCAGTGCACGACGGACGCGACATGTGGCCATCCGTCACGATCCGTCGGCAATACAAGTCTATGGGCAAAAAACGCATCCTGCGGGCACATTTGCAGGATCCGTTTCTTGTCCAAAACGACGGACTGCGACGGAATGCCAAACGACGCAAGTGTGAAAGTAGCCTTAGGGCTAGGGTTAGGGTTGGGGCTAAAGTTAGGGCTAGGGTTGGGGCTAAAGTTAGGGTTAGAGCTGGGATTAGGGTTAGGGTTTGGATTAGGGTTGGTATTAGGGTTAGGGTTGGCATTAGGGTTACGCTTGGGATTAGGGTTAGGTTTGGGATTAGGGTTAAGGTTAGGGTTGTGATTAGGGGTGTATTGGGATTAGGGTTAGGTTTGAGGTTAGGGTTGAGATTAGGATTAGGGGTGTGTTGGATTTAGGGTTTTGATTAGGGTTATGGTTAGGGTTGACATTAGGGTTGTTTTGGGGTAAGGGTTGTGATTATGGTTAGGGTTAGTGATTAGGATTATGGATCAGGTTGGGATTAGGGTTAGGGGTGTGTTGGGGTTAGGGTTGGAGCTAGAATTGGGGGGTTTCCACTGTTTAGGTACATCAGGGGGTCTCCAAACACGACAGCCAATTTTGCGCTCAAAAAGTCAAATTGTGCTCCCTCCTTTCTGAGCTCTGCCGTGCGCCCAAACAGTGGGTTACCCCCACATATGGGGCATCAGCGTTCTCGGGATAAATTGGACAACAACTTCTGGGGTCCAATTTCTCTTGTTACCCTTGTGAAAATAAAAACTTGGGGGCTACAATATCTTTTTTGTGAAAAAAAAAATATTTTTTATTTTCACGACTCTGCATTCTAAACTTCTGTGAAGCACTTGGGCATTCAAAGTTCTCACCACACATCTAGATAAGTTCCTTGGGGGGGTCTAGTTTCCAAAATGGGGTCACTTGTGGGGGGTTACTACAGTTTAGGTACATCAGGGGCTCTGCAATCGCAACATAATGCCCACAGACCATTCTATCAAAGTCTGCATTCCAAAAAGGCGCTCCTTCCCTTCCGAGCTCTGCCGTGCGCCCAAACAATGGTTTACCCCCACATATGGCGCATCAGCGTACTCGGGATAAATTGGACAACAACGATTGCAGTCCAATTTCTCCTGTTACCCTTGTGAAAATAAAAACTTGGGGGCTACAATATCTTTTTTGTGGAAAAAAAAAATATTTTTTATTTTCACGACTCTGCATTCTAAACTTCTGTGAAGCACTTGGGCATTCAAAGTTCTCACCACACATCTAGATAAGTTCCTTGGGGGTTCTAGTTTCCAAAATGGGGTCACGTGTGGAGGGTTTCTACTGGTTAGGTACATCAGGGGCTCTGCAAACGCAACATAATACCCGCAGACCATTCTATCAAAGTCTGCATTCCAAAACGGCGCTCCTTCCTTCCGAGCTCTGCCGTGCGCCCAAACAGTGGTTTACCCCCACATATGGGGTACCAGCATACTCAGGACAAATTGGACAACAACTTTTGGGGTCCAATTTCTCTTGTTACCCTTGTGAAAATAAAAACTTGGGGGCTAAAAAATCTTTTTTGTGGAAAACAAAAATATTTTTTATTTTCACGGCTCTGCATTATAAACTTCTGTGAAGCACTTGGGCATTCAAGGTTCTCACCACACATCTAGATAAGTTCCTTAAGGGGTCTAGTTTCCAAAATGGGGTCATTTGTGGGGGATTTCTACTGTTTAGGCACATCAGGGGCTCTCCAAACGCGACATGGCGTCCGATCTCAATTCCAGCCAATTCTGCATTGAAAAAGTAAAACGGCACTCCTTCTCTTCCAAGCTCTGCGGTGCGCCCTAACAGTGGTTTACCCCCACATATTGGGTATCAGCGTACTCAGGAGAAATTGCACAACAACTTTTGTGGTCTAATTTCTCCTGTTACCCTTGTGAAAATAAAAATTTGTGGGCAAAAAGATCATTTTTGTAGAAAAAATGCGATTTTTTTTTTCACGGCTCTACATTATAAACTTCTGTGAAGCACATGGGGGTTCAAAGTGCTCACCACACATCTAGATATGTTCCTTAACGGGTCTAGTTTCCAAAATGGGGTCACTTGTGCAGGGTTTCCACTGTTTAGGCACATCAGAGGCTCTCCAAACGCGACATGGCGTCCAATCTCAATTCCAGCCAATTCTACATTGAAAAAGTAAAACGGCGCTCCTTCACTTCCAAGCTCTGCGGTGCGCCCAAACAGTGGTTTACCCTCACATATGGGGTATCGACGTATTCAGGAGAAATCGCACAACTTTTGTGGTCTAATTTCTCCTGTTACCCTTGTGAAAATAAGAATTTGTGGGCGAAAAGATCATTTTTGTGTAAACAAAAGCGATTTTTTATTTTCACGGCTCTACGTTATAAACTTTGCACTTGGGGGTTCAAAGTGCTCACCACACATCTAGATAAGTTCCTTAAGGGGTCTAGTTTCCAAAATGGTGTCACTTGTGGGGAGTTTCCACTGTTTAGGCACATCAGGGGCTCTCTAAACGTGACATGGCGTCCGATCTCAATTCCAGCCAATTCTGCATTGAAAAAGTCAAACGGCGCTCCTTCACTTCTAAGTTCTGCGGTGCGCCCTGTGACAAAACACTCTGGGATCGCCTTTGCTGGGGTCAAAGGACACGTGGTTTGTGCATTGAATCTGAGGCGTACAGCAGGTTTCTGAGCAGGCTGACCTCAGGTCAGATTTATTAACGTGAAAGCAACACAAAAAACAAAACATAAAAATAAACCCTAGCCTGTCCGGCACTAACTAAACAAATACGTTGCTATCTCAACAACTGGGGGGGCTTCTCCCACCCAGCTAACATCATACAGATCTTGAGCAGAGGTCTTCACTCACGTTTGTCTCACACAGGCAGGCAATCTGTGTGCCCCAGGCAGACACTGGAAACACCCAGCTGGTCATCTTTTATTCCTGCAATCATTAACCCATTAGCACCCTGAAGATACTGAGTGGCCTAATTCACATAGGACAAACACCTGGGCGAGATATACCTGCCTCCATCTACCACACCAGCATGAGTCTTACAGCCCTAACAGTGGTTTACCCCCACATATGGGGTATTGGCGTATTCAGGAGAAATTGCATAACAAAATTTATGGTTACATTTCTGTTTTTACACTTGTGAAAATAAAAAAAATGGTTCTGAACTAAGATGTTTGCAAAAAAAAGTTAAATGTTAATTTTTTCCTTCCACATTGTTTCAGTTCCTGTGAAGCACGTAAAGGGTTAATAAACTTCTTGAATGTGGTTTTGAGAACCTTGAGGGGTGTAGTTTTTAGAATGGTGTCACACTTCATTATTTTCTATCATATAGACCCCTCAAAATGACTTCAAATGTGATGTGGTCCCTAAAAAAAAATGGTGTTATAAAAATGAGAAATTGCTGGTCAACTTTTAACCCTTATAACTCCCTAACAAAAAAAAATTTTGTTTCCAAAATTGTGCTGATGTAAAGTAGACATGTGGGAAATGTTATTTATTAACTATTTTTCGTGACATATCTCTCTGATTTAAGAGCATAAAAATACAAAGTTTGAAAATTGCAAAATTTTAAACATTTTCGCCATATTTCCGTTTTTTTCATAAATAATCGCAAGTAATATCGAAGAAATGTTACCACTAACATGAAGTACAATATGTCACGAAAAAACAATCTCAGAATCAGCGGGATCCGTTGAAGCGTTCCAGAGTTATAACCTCATAAAGTGACAGTGGTCAGAATTGCAAAAATTGGCCTGGTCATTAAGTACCAAATTGGCTCTGTCACTAAGGGGTTAAAATACTTTGCAATATATATATATTTTTTTTAACCATTTCATGCTATTGGATTAATAATGGATAGGTGTCATAATTGACGCCTCTCCATTATTAATCTGGCTTAATGTCACCTTACAATAGCAGGGTGACATTAACCCTTCATTACCCCATATCCCACCACTACACGGGAATGGGAAGAGAGTGGCCAAGTGCCAGAATAGGCGCATCTTACAGATGTGCCTTTTCTGGGGTGGCTGGGGGCAGATGTTTTTAGCCAGAGGGGGGGCAAAAACCGTGGACCCTCTCCAGGCTATTAATATCTGCCCTCAGTCACTGACTTTACAACTCTGGCGGAGAAAATTGCGCGGGAGCCCATGCCAATTTTTTCCGCCATTTAACCCTTTAATTTAATAGCTAGAGCGCCCAAATTTGGCACATACACACTACTAACAATAGTAGTGTGGATTATGCAAAAAAAATGGGGATACGAGATGGTTTACTGTATATAAATCATGTCTCATATCATGTCAGGTTTAGGAAGGAGATAGCAAAAGCCGGCAATTGAATTACCGGCTTTTCTCCTATCTAGCGCTGTATGAAATCTAATATATAAAGCTGAATGTGTGTGTGTGTGTGTGTATGTATGTATGTATGTATGTCCGGGATTGGCATCTGCACCGTCGCAGCTACAGCCACAAAACTTTGTACAGTCACACGTCTGGACCCCGAGAGCGTCATAGGCTATGTTGTGAGGTGAAATTTTAACCCCGCGCTTTCCAATTCACCAATTTTGCCCCTATCTACATAATGGGGAAAAAGTGAAAGGAAAAGTGTTGGAGGCGTCGCAGCTACAGCCACAAAATTTTGCACAGTCACACGTCTGGACCACGAGAGCGTCATTGGCTATGTTGTGAGGTGAAATTTTAACCCCGCGCTTTCCAATTCACCAAACAATTTTGCCCCTATCTACATAATGGGGAAAAGTGAAAGGAAAAGTGTTGGAGGCAAATTGACAGCTGCCAGATGTGAACAAGGGGGACTTAAAGAATGAGAGCGATGGCGCCAAAGAGTATATACCGTACAGTTGCTAAGGTGGGGCCCCGACATGGGATACTCACCACACACGGGGATATGAACACACACACAAAATGCGCCACACACTACCACGTGTTTGAACACATATTACCCACAGCACACATTTCACCACACATACACCAACCTCGCCACATAAAAGTCGAAACACAAAAGTCACCGCTCAAAACTCGCCACGCGCAAAACTCGCCACATGCAAAAACTAGGCTCACGCAAAACTCGCCACAAGTGCAAAACTCACCTCATGGAAAACTCGCCACACGCAAAACTTGCACACGCGGAAAAATTGCCACATGCACAAAAGTTGCAACACATGCAAAAGTTGCCTCACACAAAACTTGCACATACTCAAAAGGCACCACACATAAAACTCGCCACGCGCAAAACTCACCATGCGCAAAACTTGCTGCACACAACTTGCTACACTAACCTGTCACATGCAACTCGACACACAAAAAGTTGCTACACGCATGTTGCCACACAAAACTCATCTCACAAAAGTTGCTACATGCATGTTGCCACACGCAACTCAACACACACAACTTGACAAACAAAACTCGTCCTAAAACACACACAAGTCTGGTATTATCCTTCAAAAATAAAAATGTGATTAATAAGCAGACAAACTACATGAGCAACAAATGTACCATATAGGAAATACGGCAGCTGTCAGTCACATGACCTGTCTATTATGTGTATGTGTGAGCTAATATATACTGCCAGGTGGAGGGCTTCCTGTTGGCTGGGGATTTATCAGGCTGCCAATTTAGCTTACAAATACTGAGGTAAAAATACTGAGCAAATAACGTGTGAACGAGGTCTAATACAGGAGGAGATGACGTACAGGTATATACTATATACAGGAGGAGATGACACACAGGTATATACTATATACAGGAGCAGATGACCTACAGGTATATACTATATACAGGAGGAGATGACATACAGGTATATGCTATATATAGAAGATGACATACAGGTATATACTATATACAGGGGAGATGACACACAGCAGGTATATACTATATACAGGGGAGATGACACACAGCAGGTATATACTATATACAGGAGGAGATGACACAGAGATATATACTATATACAGGGGAGATGACATACAGGTATATACTATATATAGGAGGAGATGACATACAGGTATATACTATATACAGGGGAGATGACACACAGCAGGTATATACTATATACAGGGGAGATGACATACAGGTATATACTATATACAGGGGAGATGACACACAGCAGGTATATACTATATACAGGAGAGATGACACACAGCAGGTATATACTATATACAGGGGAGATGACATACAGGTATATATACTATATACAGGAGATGACATACAGGTGTATACTATATATAAGGGAGATGACAAACATGTATATACTGAGGTGAAAATGAGAGGTGTGAGGTGAAAATGAAAAGGTGTGAGTGCAAAATGAGAGGAGTGAGGGAAAATAGTGGAGTGATCCGAAAATGACAGATGTGAGGTCGAAATGACAAGCGTTAGGGGGGAATGAGAGGAGTGAGGGAGAAAATGAGAGGAGTGAGGGGGAAAATGAAAGATGTGATTGGGAAAATGAGAGGCGTGATGGGAAAATAAGAGAAGTGAGGTGCTATAACTAACCACAGATATTTACTATGCCCAGGCAACGCCGGGCTCTTCAGCTAGTCTAATATATAAAGCTGAATGTGTGTGTGTATGTGTGTATGTGTGTATGTATGTATGTATTGGCATCTGCACCGTCGCAGCTACAGCCACAAAATTTTGCACAGTCACACGTCTGGACCCCGAGAGCGTCATAGGCTATGTTGTGAGGTGAAATTTTAACCCCGCGCGTTCCAATTCACCAAACAATTTTGCCCCTATCTACATAATGGGGAAAAAGTGAAAGGAAAAGTGTTGGAGGCGTCGCAGCTACGGCCACAAAATTTTGCACAGTCACACGTCTAGACCCTGAGAGCATCATAGGCTATGTTGTGAGGTGAAATTTTAACCCCGCGCTTTCCAATTCACCAAACAATTTTGCCCCTATCTACATAATGGGGAAAATGTGAAAGGAAAAGTGTTGAAGGCAAATTGACAGCTGCCAGATGTGAAGAAGGGGGACTTAAAGAGTGGGAGTGATGGCGCCAAAGAGTATATACCGTACAGTTGTTAAGGTGGGGCCCCGACATGGGATACTCACCACACACGGGGATATGAACACACACACAAAATGCGCCACACACTACCACGTGCTTGAATGCATATACCACCCTCAGCACACATTTCACCACACATACACCAACCTCGCCACATAAAAGTCGAAACACAAAAGTCGCCGCTCAAAACTCGCCACGCGCAAAACTCGCCACATGCAAAACTAGGCTAACGCAAAACTCGCCACACGTGCAAAACTCACCTCATGGAAAACTCGCCACAGGTGGAAAAAGTGCACACGCGGAAAAATTGCCACATGCACAAAAGTTGCAACACATGCAAAAGTTGCCCCACACAAAACTTGCACATACTCAAAACGCACCACACATAAAACTCTCCACGCGCAAAACTCACCATGCGCAAATCTTGCTGCACACAACTTGCTACACTAACCTGTCACATGCAACTCGACACACAAAAAGTTGCTACACGCATGTCGCCACACAAAACTCATCTCACAACATGTGACGTCACATGCAACTCAACACACACAACTTGACACATGAAATTCCCCCTAAAACACACACAAGTCTGGTATTATCCTTCAAAAATAAAAATCTAATTAATAAGCAGACAAACTACAAGAGCAAAAAATGTACCATATAGGAAATACGGCAGCTGTCAGTCACATGACCTGTCTATTATGTGTATGTGTGAGCTAATATATACTGCCAGGGGGCAGGGCTTCCTTTTGGCTGGGGATTTATTAGGCCACCAATTTAGCTTACAAATACTGAGGTAAAAATACTGACCAAATAACGTGTGAACGCAGTCTAATACAGGAGGAGATGACACACAGATATACACTATATACAGGAGGAGATGACACACAGGTATATACTATATACAGGAGAGATGACACACAGGTATATACTATATACAGGAGGAGATGACACACAGGTATATACTATATACAGGAAGAGATGACACACGTATATACTATATACAGGAGAAGATGACACACAGGTATATACTATATACAGGAGCAGATGACACACATGTATATACTATATACAGGAGATGACACATGTATATACTATATACAGGAGATGACATACAGGTATATACTATATACAGGAGGAGATGACACACAGGTATATACTATATACAGGAGGAGATGACACACAGGTATATACTATACACAGGAGGAGATGAGACACAGGTATATACTATATACAGGAGGAGATGACACACACATATATACTATATACAGGGGAGATGACATACAGGTATATACTATATACAGGAGTAGATGACAACCTGGTATATACTATATACAGGGGAGATGACATACAGGTACATACTATATACAGGGGCGATGACACACAGGTATATATTATATACAGTAGAGATGACACACAGGTATATACCATATACAGGAGGAGATGACATACAGGTATATACTATATACAGGAGGAGATGACACAGATATATACTATATACAG
Source organism: Ranitomeya imitator (assembly GCF_032444005.1). Taxonomy (NCBI): domain Eukaryota; kingdom Metazoa; phylum Chordata; class Amphibia; order Anura; family Dendrobatidae; genus Ranitomeya; species Ranitomeya imitator. Next base: position 528,264,060 of record NC_091282.1, read on the forward strand.
GAGCAGATGATACACAGGTATCTATATATATAATTGTCTAAGGGTTTTTCCGTCTGTCTGTCTGTCTGTCCTGGAAATCCCGCGTCTCTGATTGGTCGAGGCTGCCAGGCCTCGACCAATCAGAGACCGGCACAGCATCGACGTAGAAATCCCGCGTCTCTGATTGGTCGAGGCCGCCAGGCCTCGACCAATCAGCGACGATGATGTCATAAAGGATGTAGACATCCCGCGTCTCTGATTGGTCGAGGCCTGGCGGCCTCGACCAATCAGAGACGCGGGATTTCTACGTCGATGCTGTGCCGGTCTCTGATTGGTCGAGGCCTGGCGGCCTCGACCAATCAGAGACGCGGGATTTCCAGGACAGACAGACAGAAAGACAGACAGACAGAAAGACAGGGTTTTTCCGTCTGTCTGTCTTTCTGTCTGTCTGTCCTGGAAATCCCACGTCTCTGATTGGTCGAGGCCGCCAGGCCTCGACCAATCAGCGACGGGCACAGTATCGACGTAGAAACCCGCGTCTCTGATTGGTCGAGACCGCCAGGCCTCGACCAATCAGCGACGGGCACAGTATCGACGTAGAAACCCGCGTCTCTGATTGGTCGAGACCACCAGGCCTCGACCAATCAGCAACGGGCACAGCGACGATGATGTCATAAAGGACGTAGAAATCCCACGTTTCTGATTCAGCGACGGGCACAGTATCGACGTAGATGTCATAATGGTTGCCATGGCGACGATGATGTCATAAAGGTTGCCTCGACCAATCAGCGACGGGCACAGTCTGCCGCATATTCTAGAATACCCGATGCGTTAGAATCGGGCCACGATCTAGTATACTATATACAGGAGGAGATGACTTACAGGTACATACTATATACAGGAGGAGATGACACACGTATATACTATATACAGGAGGAGATGACAAACAAGTATATACTATATAAAAGAGGAGATGACACATAGGTATATAGAGGAGGAGATGACATACAGCAGATATATACTATATACAGGGGAGATGACATACAGGTATATACTATATACAGGAGATGACATACAGGTATATAATATATATAGGAGGAGATGACATACAGGTATATAGTATATACTGTTATGACCTGGTGGTCAGGACAATAATGGACCTGGTGGTTAAGAGCACACGGAATGACCTGATAGTTACTGATAATATAGGACGAGCTCTGGGACGTGGGAACTCTGCTGACCGCAATCCCTAATCCTATCAACCACACTAGAAATAGCCGTGGATTGCTCCTAACGCTCCCTATGCAACTCGGCACAGCCTAAGGAACTAGCTAGCCCTAAAGATAGAAAAATAAAGCATACCTTGCCTCAGAGAAATTCCCCAAAGGAAAAGGCAGCCCCCCACATATAATGACTGTGAGTAAAGATGAAAATACAAACACAGAGATGAAATAGATTAAGCAAAGTGAGGCCTGACTTACTGAACAGACTGAGGATAGGAAAGGTAGCTTTGCGGTCAGCACAAAAACCTACAAAAAGACCACGCAGAGGGCGCAAAAAGACCCTCCGCACCGACTCACGGTGTGGAGGCGCTCCCTCTGCGTCCCAGAGCTTCCAGCAAGCAAGACAACAATCAAAATAGCAAGCTGGACAGAAAAATGGCAAACCAGAGAAAAACAAGCAGTCACTTAGCTTCTGCTGGGAAGACAGGTCACAAGAACGATCCAGGAGTGAACTAGACCAATACTGGAACATTGACAGGTGGCATGGAGCAAAGATCTAAGTGGAGTTAAATAGAGCAGCCAGCTAACGAATTAACCTCGTCACCTGTGGAAGGAAACTCAGAAACACCCACAGCCACCAGAGAAAGTCCATGGACAGAAGCAGCCGAAGTACCATTCATGACCACAGGAGGGAGCCCGACAACAGAATTCACAACAATATACAGAAGAGATGACATACAGGTATATACTATATACAGGAGGAGATGACACATGGGTATATACAATATACAGGAGGAGATGACATACAGCAGGTATATACTATTTACAGGGGAGATGACATACAGGTATATACTATATACAAGAGAAGACATACAGGTGTATACTTTATATAAGGGAGATGACAAACATGTATATACTGAGGTGAAAATGAGGGGTGTGAGGTGAAAATGAAAAGGTGTGAGTGCAAAATGAGAGGAGTGAGGGAAAATAGTGGAGTGATCGGAACATGACAGATGTGAGGTCGAAATGACAAGTGTTAGGGGGAATGACAGGAGTGAGGGGGAAAATAAGAGGAGTGAGGGGGAAAATGAGAGGTGTAAGGGAGAAAATGAGAGGTGTTAGGGAGAAAATGAGAGGCATGATGGGAAAATAAGAGACGTGAGGTGCTATAAGTAACCACAGATATTTACTATGCCCAGGCAATGCCAGGCTCTTCAGCTAGTATTAATATATATATAGATGTCTCAATGACATATATATATATACCCCTATACTATGTGTAGACATTTATTCTACCTATTCTATTGTAAGCTGTCAGTGTGATTTTACTGTACACCGCAATGATTTGCCGGCTTTTCTAACACCGCTGCGTATTTCTTGCAAGTCACACTGCTGCTCCGTGTGTAATCCGTATTTTTCTCGCCCCCATAGACTTTCATTGGTGTATTTTTTGCGCAATACGGTGACAAACGCAGCATGCTGCGATTTTCTACAGCCGTAGAAGACGGTATAATACGGATCAGTAATATACTGCAGATAGGAGCTGGGGCATAGAGAAGCATTGTACCGTATGCAATCCGTATTTTCTGCACTTCTCTTACGTCCGTAAAACACGGTAGTGTGACGCCGGCCTTAGACTTTATAGTTGACGCTTCCTTTTCAACTACTTGATAGGGGCCCTGCCACTTGGCCAGAAATTTGCTCTCCACCATAGGTACCAGCACCAGTACTCTATTGCCAGAATTGAAGTGTTTCACCCTTGCCGATCTATTGTACACCCTCAACTGTGTCTCTTTTGCTTTGAGGTGTTCTTTCACGATGGGCATCACCTTGGCAATCCTCCTTTGCATCCTGCAAGACCAAGTCATAATAGGCCTTCTGCAGTTCATCTGTTAAATATGGCGCCAGAACCTTCGCCCACTTCTCCGGATCTATTTCTCCCATTCTGACACCCTTTAGAAAACCGTCAGGAATGCAACATCCTCACCCGGGGTGATCTTTTGCAATGGTTTTCTTACCGTCTTCTTTCCGTGAGTCATAACCTGGACTTATGGCGGTTGGCCTGCCACGGATCGCCTCAGCTATGAGTTCCATCTGTTACTTGTGATGCTGCCATATTTGTTGCTGCTGGAGATTAACCTGCACCAGTTGCTTTATTAACTCCTCCATGTTGTCAGATTTCGCTCCTGCAGTCGCTTTCGCCCAGGACATGCGTTATCTCTGCGGCAGTCACACTGTCCCTTGGGATTCATGCCCGTGCTTCTAGCACCAACTGTAGGGTTTTACTTAGTTGCTGTTGAGGTAGGCACAGGAAGCGGTTTCAAAAAAATGTCCAGTCAGGTTTATTAAATCCATGAACATGCTTGAACATAAGCAAAACACCAAGGCTACTTAACAGTGGCCAGTTTTTCGGAACCCATTACAGCACACCTGAAAGAGGGATCTGCCCAGCAATGATAGGAACCCTACTGAAATCAAAGGGCGGTACCTCTCTCCCGCTTCAGCTGGGTTACAGAACATGAGAGGACTTCCAGTTAATTTGCACACATAACCAACACATTACAAAAAAACACCCAAACTAAACTGCACACCCAAAAGGTGAGAAGGGGGGAGTATATGGATGCTATCATGGGTTCTGGATAAAACAGCTACCGGTAAGTAATCTTGGTGTTTTCCCTTCACCCATGACAGCACACCTGAGAGATTTTTTAAATCATGAAAAACCACCGTAGGGATGGACCACCGCTTGCAGCTCCCTTCTACCAAAGGTCAAGTCAGCAGAGGACAGAGTCTGTAGTGCTTAAAGAAGGTAGACGGTGAGGACCAGGTAGTGGGCTTACAGATCTGATCAATTGATACCTCCGCCTTTTCTGCCCTAGAAGTAGTCACAGCTCTGGTGGAGTGAGCCTTGATGCCATCAGGGACCGAAGCACAACTCATAGTATAGGATAAACTAATGGCCTCCCCGATCCATCTGGCAATGGTTCTTTTAGATACCCCATATCCCTTTCTGCTACCCTAAAAAGGCTACGAATAGGAATTGGTCCTTCCTCCACTGACTAGTTGTGGACATATACTCTAAAAGAGACCTTCTCACATCTAAGGTATGGAATTTTTCTTCACTTGGATTTTTAGGGTTAACACAAAAGGAGGGCAAAGTAATTTACTGGCTTCTATAGAATTTAAGAACCACTTTAGGGAGATATGCCAGGTATGGCGTTAGGACAGTCCTGTCATCATACACCTGTGTGTAGGGGCCTGCACCGTGAGAGTATTGGTTGTTAACCATAGCTCCAACCCAGACCCAGGTTGCAATTATACAAGGCACCCAGGGCCGATCAGGACAGGAACCCCAACTGAAGTGGGGGAGAAATAACGCCCTTTTAATTCAGTAGGTTTCCTGTCCTGGCTGGGCGGATCCCTCTCTCAGGTGTGCTGTCATGGGTGAAGGGAAAATAAATTGTAGCCTTCTCCGGCAAAAAAATGAAAACAAACAAAAAATAACCAGTCCATATAGCACTGCGGGTCCGCCCTCTCAGGTCAGTGTCTTTAACAAACATATTGGAGGCCTCCACACCTCCAGAAACTTGGTTTCAATTTTATCTGCCAAAGACGTGCCCCGGGGTGGGAATATGTGAGCAGTCATTCCCACCCATATCTTTTGACTGCTTGTGAAACTCGGCCCAGGAATGCCCTAATAACTCTTTCAGCACTATATGTGCTGCAGCATGCTTTCCAAGCTCACATGACTGAAGCTACCAACCTTGATGTTACGTATCTTCCCTCAAGAACTTCTCTGCCTGCCAGCTTAAGCTAAGTTCACACTTGCGTTTGGCTGGTCTCCGTATGGCTGCATACTTCCTCCCTTAAGCTCCGCCTACTTCCGCATGCATCCTGCGTACTCATCTTTAACATTCAGAAAAAAAATGGTATAAATCCAGCGAATATGGGCAGCAGAAGATAAGGAAAACTTTCAGTTTATTTTATACATATTAAAATACAATGCAGCATGTTGCAGCCACAGGGCTAAACTGGAGGAGCAACCATCCTACGCGTTTCACCTATAGGAAGCCTTAATCATGTATTTTAATAAGTATAAAATAAACTGAAAGTTTTACTTATCTTCTACTGCCCATAGTCGCTGGATTTATACCATTTTTTTTTTCTGGATCATTGACTTGTATGCGGATGCGTCCGCATGCGGCGTTTTGACGTACCCGCTGACCGCACGGGAACGCAACTTTTTGCGGACGCATCTGCATACAACGCATGTCCCTGCGTACCCAATGTTAAAGATAGGTACGCAGGATGCATGCGGAAGTAGGTGGAGCTTAAGGGAGGGTGTACGTAGCCATACGCAGACCAGCCAAATGCAAGTGTGAAACCAGCTACTTATCTGGGTGTATTACAATGTCTGTCTGTGTACTGACAGACTCCCTGCGTCTGTGTGTACTGACTGACCCTCTGTCTGAATGTATGACCCCCTGTATGTCTGTGTATACGGATACCCATGTCTGTGTGTACTGACTCAGCTCCTGTCTGAGTACTCACTGACTTCCTGCTTATGTGTATTACAACCTGTTTGTGTATACTGATCCCCATGCCTGAGTGTACTGACTGACCCCGTCTATCTGTGTGTACTGACTGACCCCCTGTCTGAGTGTATTACCCCGTCTGTCTTCGTATACAGATCCACGTACTAACTGACCCCGTCTGTCATTGTGTACTGTCTGCCTCCATCTGGGTGTATTACCTCGTGTCTGTACTGACAGACACCCTGTTAAGGTGTATTACACCCTGTTTGTTCATACTGACCCCCTGACTGTGTATACTGACTGACCCCTTGTCTGAGTGTATTCCCGTCTGTACTGAGTGTGTGATCCTTATCTGTCTTTACTGACTGACCCCATTTGTCTGTGTGTACTGACTGACCGTCTGTGTGTATAACCCATGTTTGCACTGACTGACCCCGTCTGGGTGTATTGCCCTCTGTCTGGGTACACCGACTGACTCCGTCTGGTGTGTATACTGATCCCCATGTATGTGTGTTCTGACTGACCCCGTCTGTCTGTATATACTGACTGACCCCTGGTCTGGATGTATTCCCGTCTGTACTGATTGACCACCTGGGTGTATGATCCCCGTCTGTCTGTACTGACTGACCCCATCTGGGTGTATTACTTCGCCTATTTGTGTACTGACTGACCCTCTGATTGTATGATCCCATCTGTGCATACTGAACCCCATGTCTGTGTGTACTGACTGAGCCCGTCTGGGTGTATTACTCCGTCTGTACTGACTGACCCGTCTGTGTATACTGACTGATCCCTTGTCTGGGTGCATAATCCCATCTAGGTATATTACTCCATCTGTCTGTGTGTACTGACTGACGCCTTGTCTCTCTGTGTGTACTGACTTACCCCTTGCAAAGTGTATTACACCCTGTCTGTCTATACTGACTGGCTCCCGGCCTAGGTGTATTAAACCCTGTGCATACTGATCCCCATGTCTATGTGTACTGACTGACCGCCTGTGTGTACTGTCTGGGTGCATTACCCAGTCGGTCTGTGTGTGTATTGACTGATTCCCTTTGTCTGTGTGCGCGTGTACTGATTGACCACCTGAGTGTATTACACACTGTCTGTATCCAAACTGACTAACAACCTGTCTGGGTTAATTACCCTGTCTGTATGACTGACCCCGTCTGTCTGTGTACTGTCTAACTGGGTATATTACCCATCTGTCTGCGAACTGACTGACTCCCTGCATATGTGTGGGTGTGTATACTGATCCCCGTTTGGGCGTATTACTCCATCTGTGTGAGTGTACCGACTTACCACCTGTTTGTGAGTATTGACTGACCCATCTGGGTGTATTACTCCATCTGTCTATGTGCCGACTAACCACCTGAGTGGAAGACCCCGTCTGTGTGTACTGACTGATCCTCAGTATGACCCCGTCTGGGTGTAATACCCATCTGTCTGTGTACTGACTGACACCTAGTCTGTGTGTGCTGACTGATCCTCAGTATGACCCCGTCTGGGTGTAATACCCATCTGTCTGTGTACTGACTGACACCTAGTCTGTGTGTACTGACTGATCCTCAGTATGACCCCCGTCTGGGTGTAATACCCATCTGTCTGTGTACTGACTGACACCTAGTCTGTGTGTGCTGACTGATCCTCAATATGACCCCGTCTGGGTGTAATACCCGTCTGTCTGTGTACTGACTGACACCTAGTCTGTGTGTGCTGACTGATCCTCAATATGACCCCGTCTGGGTGTAATACCCGTCTGTCTGTGTACTGACTAACACTAGTCTGTGTGTACTGACTGATCCTCAGTATGACCCCGTCTGGGTGTAATACCCGTCTGTCTGTGTACTGACTGACACCTAGTCTGTGTGTACTATCTGACCATGTCTGTGTGTGTGTACTATCTGACCATGTCTGTGTATACTGATCCCCATGTCTGTGTATACTGACTGACCTCCTGCCTATGTGTGTTACACCTTGTCTGTCTGTGTATACTGACTGACCATCTAGACGTATGACCACCTCTCTGGGTGTATTCCCCAGTCTGGGTGAACTGACTAACCACCTGTCTGTTTGACCCCGTCTGTGTGTACTGACTGACCGTCACCCTGTCTGTCTGACGACCTGTGTGTATTACCCTCTGTCTGTACTGACGATGTGACTGGGTGTGTGACCCCTCGGTCTGTGTGTACCCCCATATAATGGGTCTCGCTTCCTGTAGTAGAACACTTCCTGAGCCATGGCTGAGGGTTAACTTCCTCTTAGTCACGAATAGTGGGAGGGTGATAAAACCGGGATGGAAGAAAAAAACAGAGAGAAAGCGAAAAAGGAGGAGTCTGTGAGAAGGTGGAAGTGGCCGTGCACTGCTCACCCAGGACTACGTCCATTATTAGGGGGCGCCCCACAGCTGGATGCCAGTGTTTACGCTGTGGACCCTCAGCGCTGAGGCAGCAGTGGCAACGATGAGGGGGCAGCCAGCGCCTGAGAAGAACCATTGAGCTGCCCCGTGGGCTGCATGCAGTATGTCAGCTTTTCTCCACCTCATTAATATTGTGTAACCTTCGCCGCCCGCCCCGTTTTTCCACCTTTCTGGTGAACACCCTGTTGGCTTCAGTCTCAGTGGCAATGGCGTCCTGGTCCTGAGGTCCCCCTCCAGTCATCATGTCAGGCTCGAGTACTCCTAAGTCCTTGCCTTCGTCTGGCCAGAAGTCCCTCCATGACATCAGGCACCCCCTGAGCTGCTCTCCTGGGGCTGAAGACGATGCAGCAGGCTATGGGCTGGTGGTCAGTGACACCCCTAGCCCAGAACTCGTCCATACTGAGCCCAGCAGCATAGGTGACAAGGTAAGGAGCATGGCTCATGGGGGGCATCTGTGCACTAAACCTACATTGTACTTAATGAGAAAGGAGCTGTGGTTAGGGGAATAAAGGGGTCCTCTTCCTTTAGGGTCTCCTTGCACCTGTTTGTGACCAGTGTATGAATGAATGACAGCCTTAAAATGCACACCTCCGACGTAACCAATGGATCGCAAAACCTCTACGTTATATACATGAAGGTGGACTCCTGAGTGATGCCCAGGGCCAACAAGGGATTATATGGCATGAAAAAACTTCCTACAAAAAGTCTGAACGGAACCTAAACTGCCCTTTATATAAAGGGACGGTGCGCACGTTGTCTGTCTTCACTCTATTAAAGGGAACCTGTCACCTGAATTTGGCGGGACTGGTTTTGGGTCATATGGGCGGAGTTTTTGGGTGTTTGATTCACCCTTTCCTTACCCGCTGGCTGCATGCTGGCTGCAATATTGGATTGAAGTTCATTTTCTGTCCTCCATAGTACACGCCTGCACAAGGCAAGATTGCTTTGCGCAGGCGTGTACTATGGAGGACAGAGAATGAACTTCAATCCAATATTGCAGCCAGCATGCAGCCAGCGGGTAAGGAAAGGGTGAATCAAACACCCAAAAACTCCGCCCATATGACCCAAAACCAGTCCCGCCAAATTCAGGTGACAGAGTCCCTTTAATAAGATGCATGATATCTCTTTTTTCCTGCAGCCCCCATTGAAGTAAAATGGGTTCATCAGGTTTCTTCGCTGCCCCACTGTGGCAATGTTCTACGTTTGCTTTTCCCTAGTGATCTTGTTGCCCACGTGACAGATCACCGCATCCCCGGTATGTGGGTAAGTTGGGGATTTTGACCAGATGTTACCTCCTCAGGGAGGTTTCGGGCTGAGATAACATCTGCCTTTTGGAATTCTGATATTCTGTCCTGGGAACAGAAAAACCGAATTTCTGCAAGGGATGGATCCATTAAATGTCAGGCCAAAGCTATGCCCAAGGGACCCTATTGACTGTAATAGGCTTTGGAATGTGTCCATCATCTTATCAGAAAACAAAATGGTTAATTATTGCTTTTTTTTTTTTTCAATTTTCACACATCTGTCATTCACAGGCCGGGTATAGACTGCAATATCTGGGCGGGCCACGAGTCTCCTGACCTAAACTCGTAGAGATACTCACTCACCGCTGGTCTGGACATCAAGGTCTATATACTGTCTGTGAATGTTGCGCCGCATCATTTAGAATTCAGTTATTTTTTTTCCCCCTCGTATGCAAAACCCCCCCCCCTTTTTTTTTGTTGTCATTTCATCAGTTTTCTTTACAGATGTCAAAAAGAAATAAAATGTAGGTTCCATTACCCCCTCATATCAAAAAGGCAGTGAAACATGGACGGCAAATGGCATCTGAATGCCAGGCTGTGGTTTTAGTGTTTTTTTGTTTTTTTAAATGGACCCATACACTTGCATTTGCGATTTTGATCCGAGAATACACATGGAGTAGAGGCTTGCCAGTGACTGTCAGCGGGTCAGGAGAAGCTGCCGGGGACCCACCTGTCATCTACTCCGCAGGGAAACCAGAGAAAGGAAAACGGAATCTAGATTTGTAATACACAACAGATGGATGTGAATTCTATGTGATTGTATAGCCCATGCATTCTGCACTGAGCTGTTCACATCTATAGGGAACCTGTGATCTAGACGATGGGAATACGTTTTCCGAGATGTCACTCTGTGAAATGTCTCGCTGCGTAAAGGAATAGTTAGAAAATGGCGCGTATTTATTATGAAGGGTCCGGTGGGCAGTCCTCATCTCCGTAGGAGTATTGGGCTATGTGCACTCAATAAATGTCTTTTTCAGACAAATTTCACTCTGAAAAAGCGCTGAATGATCATGCATTTCTACGTAACATTGACTGGCTGTTCATATGCTCGGGCTCTTCAGCGTCTTTTAACCCCTTCAGGTTTCCAAAGAGGCTAAATTAAGTGATATATCCATTCTTCAGGTGTTTTCTGCTCTGAAAACGCTTACACCTTCTGAGTCAGTTGGAAGGCTAATGACACACGGAAGACGCCTTGGTGACATGTTGAGCGTTTTGTTAAAAACAAAATAATTTTTTTGTTATGTGACTGCTGCAGGTAATCACTGTATTTAGTGCTATACGGTCACAATGTTTCTTTTGTGCTCTCAGAAGGTAAATAAAGCACATGCGTAGTGTGAAATAAGCCTTTTTCTTTAGCCCCTTGGACGGAAGACGGACATTCTCATAAGCAAGTTAGAGGTTTTGCATGGTCTGCAATTCCCAGAGGTGGCAAAACCTGATTACATATATTTAGGTCACCAAACCAGAATGATCTGTCGTGCAGGAGAATTGGATGACTATTTTTAAAGCAAATCCACTCCAAGATCCAAGAAATGCCACAAAAATCGCCTATGAACCCTTGAAAAACTTTTAACTACTAATTTGAATCTTTGCTGTTCATATCTAGGTTTTAGAATATCTGCACACACTAATCATTTGCAGCAGATTTTTAACTAGCGTTTGCAGGGAAAATGCTGCATAAATTCTGCACATTATTTTTACATACTTTTAAGCATTTTTACTTGTCTTTTTTCCATTGCATTTTTATAGGTGAAAAACGCTGAATGAATTGACATGCTTCAGATTTGAAAAATCGCTTTGGTTTATATCCGCAAATAATAAATAAGCAGCATGTGCATGAGATTTATAAACCTGCAGCAAAAATACAGCCTGGGTGTGAGTCTGTGATTCTGTTCTTCCCACTTCAAGTTGTAAAAAACACTTAGGGGAATAATACAGTGCATGGCAGTTCTTTCAAGCTGATCCTAATGGAATCCACTCCAAATTGGGTATTGTCAAAAAAAAAAAACCACATCAGAAAAAAACTTTCAAAGCACTTCAGGAAAAGCAAACCGCCAAAGGTTTCAATGTAATCAGTATTACAACACCATTACAGCAATGTCTTTAGCTTTACATTACAAAGCAGGTTATCTTTAACTATTTAGATGCAGCTGTAAATCACTTATGGCGTGATTTAGCCCATTCAAGACATCCGCCATATATGTACGACGTGACTATTGCTCTGGCTCAATCTGAGCGTCGGCGCGATCAGAAGTGTGTGTCGGCGCTGTATGAATGCTAACACCCTGAGGCAAATACTACGATCGGTGCTAGGGCCGATCGCGGGCGTTTATACTTTCTGATACCGCTGTCAATAATGACAGCAACATTGATCGACATTAGAGGAAGGGAACTTCATGGTCTCCATCGTGACCCTGGGCCAAAAGATGTCCGCTGGGTCACCCAGGTACAGTGGCCTGTAAGCTCTTGTCCCGAGCAGGAGCTGAGACGCTGATCTAATGCCCAGCAATGCTTTGTGAGATTAGTGATCAGGGCAAGGAAAGTTGATATCAAGGTTAAAAAAAAAAAAAAAAATGTCAATAGGAAAAGGTTTTTAAAAATTGTTAAAGTATAAAAAACAAAAATTTATAAAATGACGGTAAAGAAGGAAAAATATGAATTTAGTGGATTAATTTTTATGTAAAAACAAAACTAAAGTGCAGATATTTAGTATCACAGCATCCGGAACCTGACTGATTATGATTTTTTATTTATTTATTTTTTAAGCACCTGACATCTGAATGACGTGATAAACTAAACATGCAATGTGATTTTAACATTGGCTTTGACAGAGTAATTCTGTAATTTGGGGAGGAAAATGCAGCAGCTACCGGTAAATGTCAAAAATAAAAATAGATACCAATAAAAGTAAAATTAATTGAGACATTAGTAGGTTAAGTGTTTTTGAATATCCAAATTGAATCAGGAGCCCCATATAATGCTCCATACAGTTCATGATGGGCCCCATAAGATGCTCCATACAAAATACGCCCCATATAATGCTCCATAAAATTTGATGGGCACCATAAGATGCTCCATATTAAAATATGCCCCATATAATGCTGCACAAATGCTGATTGTAGCCCCATAAGATGCTCCATATAAAAATGTGCCCCATATAATGCTCCATTCAGTTCATTATGGCCCCATAAGATGCTCCATGTAGCAATGTGTCACATGTAATGCTCCATACAGTTCATTATGGCCCCCGTAAGATGCTCCAAAGAGATATTTTCTCCATATAAAAATGTGCCCCCATTGCTCCATACAGTTCATTATCGCCCCAAAAGATGCTCCATATAACAATGTGCCACATACAGTTATATGAAAAAGTTTGGGCACCCCTATTAATCTTAAGCTTAATGTTTTAGAAAAAATAGTTTTTTTGCAACAGCTATTTCATTTTCATATATCTAATAACTGTTGGACACAGTAATGTTTCTGCCTTGAAATGAGGTTTATTGTACTAACAGAAAATGTGCAATCTGCATTCAAACAAAATTTGACAGGTGCATAAGTATGGGCACCCCACCAGAAAAGTGACATTAATATTTAGTAGATCCTCCATTTGCAAAAATAACAGCCTCTAGTCGCTTCCTGTAGCTTTTAATGAGTTCCTGGATGAAGGTATTTTTGACCATTCCTCTTTACAAAACAATTCCAGTTCAGTTAAGTTTGATGGTCGCCGAGCATGGACAGCCCTCTTCAAATGATCCCACAGTTGTTCAATGATATTCAGGTCTGGGGACTGGGATGGCCATTCCAGAACAGTGTAATTGTTCCTCTGCATGAATGCCTGAGTAGATTTGGAGCGATGTTTTGGATCATTGTCTTGCTGAAAGAGGCATCCCCTGCGTAACTTCAACTTTGTCACTGATTCATGAACATTATTGTCAAGAATTTGCTGATACTGAGAGGAATCCATGCGTCCCTCAACTTTAACAAGATTCCCGGTGCCGGCATTGGCCACACAACCCCAAAGCATGATGGAACCTCCACCAAATTTTACTGTGGGTAGCAAGTGTTTTTCTTGGAATGCTGTGTTTTTTGGCCGCCATGCATAACGCCTTTTTGTATGACCAAACAACTCAATCTTGGTTTCATCAGTCCACAGGACCTTCTTCCAAAAATAAATTGGCTTCTCCAAATGTGCTTTTGCATACCTCAGCCGACTCTGTTTGTGGCGTGCTTGCAGAAACTGCTTCTTTCGCATCACTCTCCCATACAGCTTCTCCTTGTGCAAAGTGCGTTGTATAGTTGACTGATGCACAGTGACACACCATCTGCAGCAAGTTGATGATTCAGCTCTCTGGAGGTGTCTGAGGATTGTCCTTGACTGATCTCACCATTCTTCTTCTCTGCCTTTCTGATGGTTTTTCTTGGCCTGCCACTTCTGGCCTTAACAAGAACTGTACCTGTGTTTTTCCATTTCCTTACTATGTTCCTCACAGTGGAAATTGACAGGTTAAATCTCTGAGACAGCTTTTTTTATCCTTCCCCTGAACAACTATGTTGAATAATCTTTGTTTTCAGATCATTAAACAGTTGTTTTGAGGAGCCCATAATGCCACTCTTCAGAGGAGATTCAAACAGGAGAACAACTGTAGGTAGGAGTATTTAAAACAAGAAAATGATAAGGGTGTCCATACTTGTGCACCTGTCAAATTTTGTTTGAATGCAGATTGCACATTTTCTGTTAGGCTAGGTTCCCATTGCGTTAATGGGACAGCGCTAACGGACAGCGTTGCACTGCGAAATTAACGCCGTGCAACGCGTCCGTTATCACACACATTGGCAGCAATGTTAACGCGCATCGCTAGCGCGTGCCATTTTCGGCACGCGCTAGCGATGTGCCTTTCTTTTGTGACGCGCCTCGGACGCTGCTTGCAGGGTCCGAGGCGCGCCCGAGGTCTATTCCCCGCTCTCGCAGATAGGGGGTCTGCGCTAGATGGGACGTTAAACATGACCCCAAAAATACATTACGTTAGCGTAATCCGCTAGCGCTATGCGCTAAACGGATTGCCCTAACGCAATGGGAACCTAGCCTTAGTACAATAAACCTCATTTCAAGGCAGAAACATTACTGTGTCCAACAGTTATTAGATATATGAAACTGAAATAGCTGTTGCAAAAAAAACAATTTTTAGGAAACATTAAGCTTAAGATTAATAGATGTGCCCAAACTTTTTCATATAACTGTATATATTTACTTTTTATTTATTTTTTTTTTTTACCCGAAGTCTGTTTTGTGTGTTCATTTGGGTTTTTTTTTTTTTTTCTTTCACTCCTGTGGGTTTTTGATTGATTTGACAATGTGACCTTTTTTTTTTTTTTTTTTTTTTTAAAGTCACATAATTTGTCTGAACTTTGCCAGACCATATTCACAGGAGGTAGTGAAAAAAATAATTTTTTAAGATGCGTACAATTTTTAAGACTGTCTAGGCGATGATGTCACATGGCAATAATAGCCGATCCTGTGACAACAGAGGCAAAAAATCGTGGGTGAACATTTCTTTGCGGTAGTATGTGAATTACATCTTGTAGCTCTTCATGTAGCTCTTCTTCATGCACTTTTCTGCTAGAATTCGTATTAATTCTGAATATTTTCAACTTCCTCTGTAACCCAGACACATCCAGCAAGATAACATTGTCATATGATAAGTCAGCAGACCAGAAAACTTATGGGGCGCATCGTCAGCATCGTGATTTCTATTTTTGTAGTGTCACTTTTCTCTATTTCTGCCCTATATGTTTGGAGTGCCTACTTTATTTGGAACGCAGCCATGGTCACAACATAAGTGTTTCTTTCCAAATTGCATGACACATATTGAGTACTGTTGATTTATGTACCTTATTTTACTCGTCATATTGACTTTCAGATCTTGGAACCAAACTTTTCCTTGTGTGCAAAATACAGTGCTTAAAATACTAAATAATTCTATAAACTTCTACGTGACACTATAGATGATTGTGTGCGGTTTCTTCTCCCCTTGCCTCCATAGGGCAAAGCTGTAATCTGTGCCTACAGGGAGTGTGTGGTTGTCTGAAGCACACCTCCTGTTACATCATTGACTCACACTGCCCTTTTTCTTCCATCCTATAGCTTTGCCTCCTCTGATAGACTTGTGTTTATTAGCCAGTCTCACAGGAACTCTGCACGTAGAGTGGATTTCTATTACAACAAAGGCAAAATAAAAATTTAACAAATCGTGATATTCTCACCTTCCGGCGTCCGCGGCAGCTTTTATGCTCCTCGTGATGCTCCGGTCCCACCGTCTTGCTGATTGGTCGCACCCGGCCGATCATCGAAACGTGATTTAAATCCCGCGCCAATTCGCGGCTGGACAGTGCCTGTCGCTGGTTGGTCGCGGCCGGCCGATCAGCGAAGCGGTGTTTAAATCCCGGTCCATAACCTGTGATGACGTAGCGGTCTCCCGAGACCGCTAAGCCATCTGGGTAATTTTGCAATGCATCACTGGGAACGAATGCTGCCGAGAGCATCGCAAGGAGCCGGAAAGCTGCGGAGGTGACGGAAGGTGAGAATAGCATGATTTTTTATTTTTAACATTATATTTTTTACTATTGATGCTGCATAGCGGCGTCACACTGGTACTGACTGGAGGAGAGTAGGGAGGGGCCAATTTGCCGCCGGACTAAGCCTGTCGCTGATTGGTCGTGGCCTGCCAACCGCAACCAATCAGCGACGCGGGATTTCCGTGACAAACAGATGGAAGTGGACCATAGACAATAATTTAGATAGATATATCACCATTAATTCCATGGTGCTGTACATGAGAAGGGGTTACATCAAAATACAAATATCACTTAAAGTAAACCAACAATGACAGACTGGTACAGAGGAAAGAGGACCCTGCCCTTGCGGGCTTCCATTCTACAGGATTGTGGGGAAGGAGACAGTAGGTTGGGGGTTGTTGGGGCACAGAATTCCAGAGGATGGGGGATATTCGGGAGAAGTCTTGGAGGCGATCAGGTGAGTAGCGAATAAGCGTGGAGGAGAGAAGGAGGTCTTGGGAGGACCGGAGATTTACGTGAGGGAAGATATTGAGAGATTAGTTTGGAAATATATGGAGGAGAAAGGTTATGGATGGCTTTGTAGGTCAGAGTTAGTAGTTTAAACTGGATACGCTGGGAAATTGGGAGCCAGTGAAGGGATTTGCAAAGAATCAGGAGTGTAGCGAGGAGAGAGATTAGTTAGTCGGGCAGCAGAGTTAAGGATGGGCTGGAGGGGTGCAAGAGTGTTAGAAGGTAGGCCACAGAGGAGGATGTTGCAGTAGTCGAGGTGGGAGATGAATAGGGCATGCACAAGCATTTTGGTAGAGTGAGGGTTGAGGAAAGGACGGATTCTGGAAATATTTTTGAGCTGGAGGCGGCAGGAGGTGGCGAGAGCTTGGATATGCGGTTTGAAGGACAGGGCAGAGTCAAGGGTTAAGGTACCTTCACACTGAGCAGCTTTAGAACGATAATGATAGCGATCCGTGACGTTGCAGTGTCCTGGATAGCGATATCGTTGTGTTTGACACGCAGCAGCGATCAGGATCCTGCTGTGACATCGCTGGTCGGAGCTAGAAGGCCAGAACTTTATTTTGTTGCTGGATCACCCGCTGACATCGCTGAATTGGCGTGTGTGATGCTGATCCAGCGATGTGTTCACTTGTAACCAGGGTAAACATCGGGTTACTAAGGGCAGGGCCGCGCTTAGTAACCCGATGTTTACCCTGGTTACCATTGTAAATGTAAAAAAACACAAACACTACAAACTTACATTCCGGTGTCTGTCGCGTCCCCTGGCGTCAGCTTCCCTGCACTGTGTCAGCGCCAGCCGGCCGTAAAGCAGCACAGCGGTGACGTCACCGCTCTGCTTTACGGCCGGCGCTTACACAGTGCAGGGAAGCTGACGCCGGGGAACGCGACAGAAACCGGAATGTAAGTATGTAGTGTTTGTGTTTTTTTACATTTACAATGGTAACCAGGGTAAACATCGGGTTACTAAGCGCGGCCCTGCGCTTAGTAACCTGATGTTTACCCTGGTTACCCGGGGACTTCGGCATCGTTGGTCGCTGGAGAGCTGTCTGTGTGACAGCTCTCCAGCGACCACACAACGACTAAACAGTGACGCTGCAGCGATCGGCATCGTTGTCTATATCGCTGCAGCGTCGCTTAATGTGATGGTACCTTTACTCCGAGGCAGCGGATTTTGGGGACCGGAGAAAGTGTTATTTTGTTTATTTTGATAGATCGGGTATGGAAGATATTCGAGATGAAGGAAAGATAATTAGTTCAGATTTGTCCACATTGAGCTTGAGGAAGCGAGAGGAGAAGGAGGAAATGGCTGAGAGACACTCTGGGATTCTGGAGCCAGAAAGGTAGATCTTGGTGTCATCAGAGTATAGATGGTACTGGAAGCCATAAGACCTTATGAGTTGTCGCAGGCTGAGTGTATAGATTGAGAAGAGTAAGGGCCCTAGGACAGAGCCTTGAGGGACACCAACAGAGAGGGGGCGAGATGAAGAGGTAGTATTGGTGTAGGAAACGCTAAATGTCCGGTTGGTAAGGTATTAGGAAATCCAAGATAGGGTAAGGTCTTTGACACTAAAGGAAGAGAGGATCTGTAGTAGGAGGCAGTGGTCAACTATGTCGAAGGCAGAGGACAGGTCTAGAAGGAGGAGAATTGTTGTGAATTCTGTGGCTGAGTTCACTTCTGTGGTCACAAGTGGTATTGCAGTCTCTGGGCTTCCTCCCTCAGGTGTTTTGGTGAGCTCGTTGGCTGCCTTGCTATTTAGCTCCACCTGAGTCTGTCTTCCTTGCTCCTTGTCAATGTTCCAGTGTTGGATCTGAGCTACTGCATCTTTCCTTGGGCCTGCTGCTCTGCTAGATAAGTGCTTCTAGTTTGTTTTCTGTTTTTTCTGTCCAGCTTGTTATTATCTTTTGCTGGAAGCTCTGAGAAGCAAAGGGGTGCACCGCCGTGCTGTTAGTTCGGCACGGTGGGTCTTTTTGCCCCTTTGCGTGGTTTTCGTTTTAGGGTTTTTTGTAGACTGCATAGTTCTCTTTGCTATCCTCGCTCTGTCTAGAATATCGGGCCTCACTTTGCTGAATCTATTTCATTCCTACGTTTGTCTTTTCATCTTGCTAACAGTCATTATATGTGGGGGCTGCCTATTCCTTTGGGGTATTTCTCTGAGGTAAGTCAGGCTTGTATTTCTATCTTCAGGCTAGTCAGCTCCTCAGGCAGTGCCGAGTTGCATAGGTAGTTGATAGGCGCAATCCACTGCTGCTTCCAGTTGTGTGAGGATAGATCAAGTACTGCAGTCTACAGAGATTCCACGTCTCAGAGCTCGTCCTATTGTTTTTGGTTATTGCCAGATCTCTGTATGTGCGCTGATTACTGCACGCTGTGTTGCCTGATTGCCAGCCATAACAGTACAAGGAGCCATTCAATGATTTCCAATAGAGGGAAAAAAGAAATCCTGACATCATTTTTTTTTCTTAGCTCTGTCTTCAGTCTTTTTTTTCCCCTAGACATTAGAGTGCTTCAGGACACAGCTGTGGACATGGATATTCAGGCTCTGTGCTCCTCAATGGATAATCTCGTTGTAAATGTACAAAAGATTCAAGATACTATTGATCAGAAATCGATGCTAGAACCAAGAATTCCGATTCCTGATTTGTTTTTTGGTGACAGAACTAAGTTCCTGAGCTTCAGAAATAATTGTAAGCTATTTTTGGCCTTGAAACCTCATTCTTCTGGTAATCCTATTCAACAGGTTTTGATTATTATTTCTTTTTTGCGCGGCGACCCACAGGACTGGGCGTTTTCTCTTGCACCAGGAGATTCTGCATTGAGTAATGTTGATGCATTTTTCCAGGCGCTGGGATTGCTTTACGATGAGCCTAATTCAGTGGATCAAGCTGAGAAAAATCTGCTGGCTTTATGCCAGGGTCAGGATGATGTAGAAGTATATTGTCAGAAATTTAGAAAATGGTCAGTACTCACTCTGTGGAATGAATCTGCACTAGCGGCTTTGTTCAGAAAGGGTCTCTCTGAAGCTCTTAAGGATGTAATGGTGGGATTTCCTATGCCTGCTGGTTTGAATGAGTCTATGTCCTTGGCCATTCAGATCGGTCGTCGCTTGCGCGAGCGTAAATCTGTGCACCATCTGGCGGTATTGTCTGAGAGTAAGCCTGAGCCTATGCAGTGCGACAGGACTATGACTAAAGTAGAACGGCACGAACACAGACGTCTGAACAGACTGTGTTTCTATTGTGGTGATTCTACTCATGCTATTTCTAATTGTCCTAAACGCACTAGGCGGTTCGATAGCTCTGCCGTTATTGGTACTGTACAGTCCAAATTCCTTTTGTCCATTACCTTAATGTGCTCTTTGTCATCATATTCTGTCATGGCGTTTGTGGATTCAGGCGCTGCCCTGAATCTGATGGATTTGGATTATGCTAAACGTTGTGGATTTTTCTTGGAGCCTTTGCGGTGTCCTATTCCGTTGAGAGGAATTGATGCTACACCTCTGGCCAAGAATAAGCCTCAGTACTGGGCCCAGCTGACCATGTGCATGGCTCCTGCACATCAGGAAGTTATTCGCTTTTTGGTACTGCATAATTTGCATGATGTGGTCGTGTTGGGGTTGCCATGGCTACAAACCCATAATCCAGTATTGGATTGGAACTCTATGTCGGTAACCAGCTGGGGTTGTCAGGGAGTACATGGTGATGTTCCATTTTTGTCTATTTCGTCATCCATTCCTTCTGACATCCCAGAGTTCTTGTCGGACTTTCAGGATGTATTTGAAGAGTCCAAGTCTGATGCCCTTCCTCCGCATAGGAATTGTGATTGTGCTATCGATTTGATTCCTGGTAGTAAATTCCCTAAGGGTCGTTTATTTAATTTGTCCGTACCTGAACACACCGCTATGCGCAGTTATGTGAAGGAGTCCCTGGAGAAGGGACATATTCGCCCATCGTCGTCACCATTGGGAGCAGGGTTCTTTTTTGTAGCCAAGAAGGATGGTTCGCTAAGACCGTGTATTGATTACCGCCTTCTTAATAAGATCACTGTTAAGTTTCAGTATCCCTTGCCATTGATTTCTGACTTGTTTGCTCGGATTAAGGGGGCTAGTTGGTTTACTAAGATTGATCTTCGTGGTGCGTATAATTTGGTGAGAATCAGGCAGGGAGATGAATGGAAAACGGCATTTAATACGCCCGAGGGTCATTTTGAGTATCTGGTGATGCCGTTCGGACTTGCCAATGCTCCATCTGTTTTTCAGTCTTTTATGCATGACATTTTCCGTGAGTATCTGGATAAATTCTTGATTGTTTACTTGGATGACATTTTGATCTTCTCAGATGATTGGGAGTCTCATGTGAAGCAAGTCAGAATGGTTTTCCAGGTACTGCGTGCTAATTCCTTGTTCGTGAAGGGATCAAAGTGTCTCTTCGGTGTGCAGAAAGTTTCATTTTTGGGGTTCATCTTTTCCCCTTCTACTATCGAGATGGATCCGGTTAAGGTTCAGGCCATCCAGGATTGGACTCAGCCGACATCTCTAAAAAGTCTGCAGAAATTCCTGGGCTTTGCTAATTTTTATCGTCGCTTCATCTGTAATTTTTCTAGCATTGCCAGACCATTGACCGATTTGACCAAGAAGGGTGCTGATTTGGTTAATTGGTCTTCTGCTGCCGTGGAAGCTTTTCAGGAGTTGAAGCGTCGTTTTTGCTGTGCCCCTGTGTTGTGTCAACCTGATGTTTCTCTTCCGTTCCAGGTCGAGGTTGATGCTTCTGAGATTGGTGCAGGGGCGGTTTTGTCACAGAGAGGTTCTGGTTGCTCAGTGTTCAAACCATGTGCTTTCTTTTCCAGGAAATTTTCTGCTGCTGAGCGTAATTATGATGTGGGCAACCGAGAGTTGCTGGCCATGAAGTGGGCATTCGAGGAGTGGCGTCATTGGCTTGAGGGTGCTAAGCATCGCGTGGTGGTTTTGACTGATCATAAGAACCTTACTTATCTTGAGTCTGCCAAGCGCTTGAATCCTAGACAGGCCCGTTGGTCGTTATTTTTTGCTCGTTTTGATTTTGTGATTTCATACCTTCCGGGCTCTAAAAATGTGAAGGCGGATGCTCTGTCTAGGAGTTTTGTGCCCGACTCTCCGGGGTTATCTGAGCCGGCGAGTATCCTCAAGGAAGGAGTCATTGTGTCTGCCATCTCCCCTGATTTGCGGAGAGTGTTGCAGAAATTTCAGGCTAATAAACCTGATCGTTGTCCGGCCGAGAAACTGTTCGTCCCTGATAGGTGGACTAGTAAAGTTATCTCTGAACTTCATTGTTCGGTGCTGGCCGGTCATCCAGGAATCTTTGGTACCAGGGAGTTGGTTGCTAGATCCTTCTGGTGGCCATCTCTGTCACGGGATGTGCGTGCTTTTGTGCAGTCCTGTGGAATTTGTGCTAGGGCTAAGCCCTGCTGTTCACGTGCCAGTGGGTTGCTTTTGCCCTTGCCGGTCCCGAAGAGGCCTTGGACACATATTTCGATGGATTTCATTTCTGACCTTCCCGTTTCTCAAAAGATGTCTGTCATTTGGGTGGTCTGTGATCGCTTTTCTAAAATGGTCCATCTGGTGCCCTTGGTTAAATTGCCTTCCTCCTCTGATTTGGTGCCTTTGTTCTTCCAGCATGTGGTTCGTTTACATGGCATTCCTGAGAATATTGTTTCTGACAGAGGTTCCCAGTTTGTCTCGAGGTTCTGGCGAGCCTTTTGTGGTAGGATGGGCATTGACCTATCTTTTTCCTCGGCCTTCCATCCTCAGACTAATGGCCAGACCGAACGAACCAATCAGACCTTGGAAACATATCTGAGATGTTTTGTTTCCGCTGACCAGGATGATTGGGTGTCATTTTTGCCGTTGGCTGAGTTCGCCCTTAATAATCGGGCCAGCTCGGCTACCTTGGTCTCTCCATTTTTCTGCAATTCTGGGTTCCATCCTCGTTTCTCTTCAGGACAGGTTGAGTCTTCGGACTGTCCTGGTGTGGATTATGTGGTGGACAGGTTGCAGCAGATCTGGACTCAGGTAGTGGACAATTTGACCTTGTCCCAGGAGAAGGCTCAGCTTTTCGCTAATCGCAGACGCCGTGTGGGACCCCGACTTCGTGTTGGGGATCTGGTTTGGTTATCTTCTCGTCATATACCTATGAAGGTTTCCTCTCCTAAATTTAAACCTCGTTTTATTGGTCCGTATAGGATTTCTGAGATTCTCAATCCGGTGTCTTTTCGTCTGACCCTCCCAGACTCCTTTTCCATACATAATGTATTCCATAGGTCGTTGTTGAGGAGATACGTGGCACCTATGGTTCCATCTGTGGAGCCTCCTGCCCCTGTTTTGGTGGAGGGGGAATTGGAGTATATTGTGGAGAAGATTTTGGATTCTCGTGTCTCTAGACGGAAACTCCAGTATCTGGTCAAATGGAAGGGTTATGCTCAGGAAGATAATTCCTGGGTTTTTGCCTCTGATGTCCATGCCCCAGATCTTGTTCGTGCCTTTCATGTGGCTCATCCTGGTCGGCCTGGGGGTTCTGGTGAGGGTTCGGTGACCCCTCCTCAAGGGGGGGGGTACTGTTGTGAATTCTGTGGCTGAGTTCACTTCTGTGGTCACAAGTGGTATTGCAGTCTCTGGGCTTCCTCCCTCAGGTGTTTTGGTGAGCTCGTTGGCTGCCTTGCTATTTAGCTCCACCTGAGTCTGTCTTCCTTGCTCCTTGTCAATGTTCCAGTGTTGGATCTGAGCTACTGCATCTTTCCTTGGGCCTGCTGCTCTGCTAGATAAGTGCTTCTAGTTTGTTTTCTGTTTTTTCTGTCCAGCTTGTTATTATCTTTTGCTGGAAGCTCTGAGAAGCAAAGGGGTGCACCGCCGTGCTGTTAGTTCGGCACGGTGGGTCTTTTTGCCCCTTTGCGTGGTTTTCGTTTTAGGGTTTTTTGTAGACTGCATAGTTCTCTTTGCTATCCTCGCTCTGTCTAGAATATCGGGCCTCACTTTGCTGAATCTATTTCATTCCTACGTTTGTCTTTTCATCTTGCTAACAGTCATTATATGTGGGGGCTGCCTATTCCTTTGGGGTATTTCTCTGAGGTAAGTCAGGCTTGTATTTCTATCTTCAGGCTAGTCAGCTCCTCAGGCAGTGCCGAGTTGCATAGGTAGTTGATAGGCGCAATCCACTGCTGCTTCCAGTTGTGTGAGGATAGATCAGGTACTGCAGTCTACAGAGATTCCACGTCTCAGAGCTCGTCCTATTGTTTTTGGTTATTGCCAGATCTCTGTATGTGCGCTGATTACTGCACGCTGTGTTGCCTGATTGCCAGCCATAACAGAGAATAGAGAATTGTCCGTTTGCTTTTGCTGTAAGTAGTTCGTAACTGGTCAGGGCAGTCTCAGTGGAATGGTGGGGACGGAAGCCAGATTATAGTTTGTCGAAGAGAGAGATGCAAAGTGAGAGGAAAGTTCAGCATGGGCGTGCCGCTCAAGGAGTTTGGAAGCAAATGGGAGCAAAGATATGGGGCGATAGCTGGACATAGCGCTTGGGTCAAGGGATGGCTTTTTGAGGATAGTTGGGATTGTGGCATGTTTGAAAGCAGAGGGGAAGGTACCAGAAGTTAGTGATAGGTTGAAGAGATGGGTTAGCGATGGGATTAGTGTGGTGGTTGGGGAGAAGATGGGATGGGGTCAAGCGCACAAGTGGTGAGGTGTGATTTGGAGAGATGAGCAAGCTCCCCTTCAGTGATTTTTGGAGAGAGAAGTTATGGGGTTAGGGCATTGGTCTGGTATACAAAGGGGTTGCGGTGGTTTGACAACAAAGACTTGCCTTGTTTGGTCTTGTTTGGTCTGTCTTATTTTGAAGTGCGTGGCAAAGTCCTCGGCAACGATTAGGGAACGCGGAGGAGGGAGTTGAGTGTTGAACAACTGTTTGGGGTTGTTGGATAGGGAAGACACGAGGGATGTAAAATAGGCCTTTTTTTAGCAGAGGTGAGAGCTGATTTGAATGTGAGGGTTGCTTGTTTGAGTGCAGTGAAATTTATGCAATTCCGGATACTTGATGGAGCTTTTTAGTGAGGACATCTGCACCGTCGCAGCTACAGCCACAAAATTTCGTCTGGACCCCGAGAGCGTCATAGGCTATGTTGTGAGGCGAAATTTTAACCCCGCGCGTTCCAATTCACCAAACAATTTTGCCCCTATCTACATAATGGGGGAAAAAGTGAAAGGAAAAGTGTTGGAGGCAAATTGACAGCTACCAGATGTGAACAAGGGGGACTTAAAGAATGAGAGCGATGGCACCAAAGAGTATATACCGTACAGTTGCTAAGGTGGGGCCTCGACATGGGATACTCACCACACACGGAGATATGGGTACACACAAAATGTGCCACACACTACCACATGCTTGAACACATATACCACCCTCAGCACACATTTCACCACATATACACCAACCTCGCCACATAAAAGTCTAAACACAAAAGTCGCCACTCAAACTTGCCATGCGCATAATTCGCCACATGCAAAACTAGGCTCACGCAAAACTCACCATACGTGCAAAACTCACCTCATGGAAAACTCACCACACGCAAAAGTTGCACACGTGGAAAAATTGCCACATGCACAAAAATTGCAACACATGAAAAAGTTGCCTCACACAAAACGCACCACACATAAAACTCGCCACGCGCAAAACTCGCCATGCGCAAAACCTGCTGCACACAACTTGCTACACTAACCTGTCACATTCAACTCGACACACAAAAAGTTGCCACACACAACTCATCTCACACAAGTCGCTACATGCATGTCACAACACAGCAA
Source organism: Ranitomeya imitator (assembly GCF_032444005.1). Classification (NCBI taxonomy): domain Eukaryota; kingdom Metazoa; phylum Chordata; class Amphibia; order Anura; family Dendrobatidae; genus Ranitomeya; species Ranitomeya imitator. Next base: position 528,289,428 of record NC_091282.1, read on the forward strand.
TTCAACACACACAATTTGACACCTGAAACTCGCCCTAAAACACACACAAGTCTGGTATTATCCTTCAAAAATAAAAATCCGATTAATAAGCAGACAAACTACAAGAGCAACAAATGTACCATATAGGAAAAACTGCAGCTGTCAGTCACATGACCTGTCTTATGTGTATGTGTGAGCTACCGTAATATATACTGCCAGGGGGGAGGGCTTCCTGTTGGCTGGGGATTTATCAGGCTGCCAATTTAGCTTACAAATACTGAGGTAAAAATACTGACCAAATAACGTGTGAACGAGGTCTAATACAGGAGGAGATGACACACACATATATACTATATACAGGAGGAGACGACACACTGGTATGTACTATATACAGGAGGACATGACACGCGTATATACTATATACAGGAGGAGATGACCTACAGGTGTATATACTATATAAAAGAGATGACACATAGGTATATAGAGGATATGACATACAGCAGGTACATACTATATACAGGGGAGATGACATACAGGTATACTATATATAGGATTAGATGACATACAGTATATACTATATACAGAAGAGATGACACATGGGTATATACTAATATACAGGAGGAGATGACCTACAGGTATATACTATATACAGAAGAGATGACATTCCTCACCAAACATAAAAAAGAGGGTGGACAAAAGTATTGGCACTGTTAAAAAAATCATGTGATGCTTCTCTAATTTGTGTAATTAACAGCACCTGTAACTTACCTGTGGCACCTAACAGGTGTTGGCAATAACTAAATCACATTTGCAGCCAGTTGACATGGATTAAAGTTGACTCAACCTCTGTCCTTGTGTGTACCACATTGAGCATGGAGAAAAGAAAGAAGACCAAAGAACTGTCTGAGGACTTGAGTAACGAAATTGTGAGGAAGCATGAGCAATCTCAAGGCTGCAAGTCCATCTCCAAAGACCTGAATGTTCCTGTGTCTACCGTGCACAGTGTCATCAAGAAGTTTAAAGCCCATGGCATTGTGGCTAATCTCCCTAGATGTGGACGGAAAAGAAAAGTTGACAAGCGATTTCAACGCAAGATTGTACGGATGTTGGATAAAGAACCTCGACTAACATCCAAACAAGTTCAAGCTGCCCTGCAGTCCGAGGGTACAACGGTGTCAACCCGTACTATCCATCGGCGTCTGAATGAAAAGGGACTGTATGGTAGGAGACCCAGGAAGACCCCACTTCTTACCCCGAGACATAAAAGAGCCAGGATGGAGTTTGCCGAAACTTACCTGAAAAAGCCTAAAACGTTTTGGAAGAATGTTCTCTGGTCAGATGAGACAAAAGTAGAGCTTTTTGGGCAAAGGCATCAATCTAGAGTTTACAGGAGAAAAAAAGAGGCATTCAAAGAAAAGAACACGGTCCCTACAGTCAAAACATGGCGGAGGTTCCCTGATGTTTTGGGGTTGCTTTGCTGCCTCTGGCACTGGACTGCTTGACTGTGTGCATGGCATTATGAAGTCTGAAGACTACCAACAAATTTTGCAGTATAATGTAGGGCCCAGTGTGAGAAAGCTGAGTCTCCCTCAGAGGTCATGGGTCTTCCAGCAGGACAATGACCCAAAACACACTTCAAAAAGCACTAGAAAATGGTTTGAGAGAAAGCACTGGAGACTTCTAAGGTGGCCAGCAATGAGTCCAGACCTGAATCCCATAGAACACGTGTGGAGAGATCTAAAAATGGCAGTTTGGAGAAGGCACCCTTCAAATATCAGGGACCTGGAGCAGTTTGCCAAAGAAGAATGGTCTAAAATTCCAGCAGAGCATTGTAAGAAACTCATTGATGGTTACCGGAAGCGGTTGGTCGCAGTTATTTTGGCTAAAGGGTGTGCAACCAAGTATTAGGCTGAGGGTGCCAATACTTTTGTCTGGCCCATTTTTGGAGTTTTGTGTGAAATGATCAATGTTTTGCTTTTTGCTTCATTCTTTGTGTTTTTTCATTTAAGACAAATTTAAATGAAGATAATACCAAATAATTTGTGTTTGTAATCATTTTCAGGAAGAAACTGAGTATTATCTTACAGAATTGCAGGAGTGTCAATACTTTTGGCCACAACTGTACTATATACAGGAGATGACATTCAGGTGTATACTATATATAAGGAAGATGACAAACCTATATATACTGAGGGGAAAATGAGAGGTGTGAAGTGGAAGGTGAGGTGAAAATGAGGCGTGATGGGAAAATGAGAGAAGTGAGGTGCTATAACGAACCACAGATATTTACTATGCCCAGGCAACACCGGGCTCTTCAGCTAATAAACAAGTACTATATAATTGTCTAAGGGTCACTTCCGTCTCTGTCTGTCCCGGAAATCCCACGTCGCTGATTGGTCGTGGGCGCCAGGCCACGACCAATCAGCGACGGGCACAGTCCGGCGGCAAAATGGCCGCTCCTTCCTCTCCGCAGTCAGTGCCCTCTCCATACTCCCTTCCAGTCAGCACTCACACAGGGTTAATGTCAGCGTTAACGGACCGCGTTATGACGCGGTGTGACGCACTTCGTTAAAGCTGCTATTAACCCTTTGTGACCAACTTTTTACTATTGATGCTGCCTATACAGCATCAATAGTAAAAAGATCTAATGTTAACAATAATAATTTTTTTTTTAAAAATACTTACCCTCCGTCGGCCCCTCGGATCCAGTACAGGCCTTTCCCGCTCCTTGCGATGCCCCGGTGACCGCTCCATGCATTGGGATCTCGCGAGATGATGACGTCGCAATAATCTTGGTACTCTTCCCCTGTATTCCCTGTGCAGGTCGGTATTCTTATATCCTCATGTATGCAATTTCAATACTTGAGATCACATGTTCGCTAGTCTGATGCAGCTTCTCTGTTCTCTTCTAGTGAGAGAAGTTGGGTGAGACTAGTTTATCGCTAACCATCCACTCGCCTGCGGAATACAGAAGAAATGTAATGGTGTGTACATTCAGCGAGTGCAGACTTTTCTTCTGAGACTATAAAACCCCTTTAAGAACTTATTACAGTTTGTCTGTGTTCAGTAATTTTTTGTTACAAAAATAGTTAAAAAATAAATTATACCAAAAATTATCAATGTGATTTACTGCTACCTCAGACATGGCATTGAAAAGTGCATACTACTACAGTATATGGCATTATTAATCCAACAGTGTCTGCAGCATGCCTGTGTGTGCTCTTTGTTATCCGTGAAGGCTGTGATGAATGGCTGCTTTCTCTGCTGTATACTAAGTTGTGACTATGCTTCTTATATGCAAACCTAAAAGCTGCTGGGAATGACACAATATGTCACCCACTTGAGTGCAGCAGATCTATAAATAAATGTGCCAATAAGTTCAGCTAGTCTGTGCTATCCATTAATTACAAGTTAGATTGACAGCATAGTGTGCAGTCAGAAAGAAAAAAAATCATTTTGCAGGGAAGCATTTCTTACAGTGGTGTGAAAAAATGTTTGCCTGCTTCCCATTCTTCTGCATGTTTGTCACACTTACGGTAAATGTTTCAGATCCACCAAACAAATTTAAATATTAGACACAGACAACATGAGTAAACACAAAATGCAGTTGTTTTTTTTTTTTTTAAGATAAAGGTCTTTATTAAAGGAAAAAGAAATCCAAACCTACAGGGCTCTGTGTGAAAGTGATTCCCCTCCCACACACACCCCTCCCTTAAAACATAAATTATGTGGTTTATCATATCTTTGGGAAGTGTAATTCAAATTCCCTAGCCACCCAGGATTGATTACAGCCACACCTGTTTTCAATAAAAAAATCACTTAAATAGGATCTACCTGACAAGTGAAGTAGGCCAAAAGATCCTCCAAAGATAGACATCCTGCAGCAATCCAAAGAAATTCTGGTACAAATGAGAAGGTAGTTGAGATCTATTAATTTGGAAAAGCTTCTAAAGCCATTTCTAAAGCTCTGGGACTAGCCACAGGGAAAGCGATTATCCACAAATGGCAAAAACATGTAACAGTGGTGAACCTTCCCAGGAGTGGCCGGCTGACTAAAATTATCCCAAGAGCGCAATGACTATTCATCCAACAAGTCACAAAAGACCCCACAAACACATCCAAGGAACTGCAGGCCTCACTTGCTTTAGTTAAGATCAGCGTTCATGACTCCATTATGATAAAGAGAAAAAATGGTCTGCATGACAGAGTTCCATGACCAAAAAACACTGCTGACCACTAAGAATATAAAGGCTCGTCTCCATTTTGCCAGAAGACATCTTGATGATCCGCAATACTTTTGGGAGAATACTCTGTGGACTGACGAGACAAAAGTTGAAGTTTTTGGAAGGTGTATGTCCTATTACTAGTGATGAGCGAGTGTACTCATTGCTCGGGTGATCTCCGAGTATTTGTTAGTGTTCGGAGATCAAGTTTTCATCGCCGCAGCTGAATGATTTACAGCTATTAGCCAGCTTGATTACATGTGGGGATTCCCTAGCAACCATGCAACCCCCACATGTACTCAGCCTGGCTAATAGCTGCAAATCATTCAGCTGCGGCGATGAAAACGTAATCTCCGAACACTAAAAAATACTCGGAGATCACCCGAGCGTGCTCGAGGAAAACCTGAGCAAAGAGTATACTCGCTCATCACTACCTATTACATTTGGCAAAGAAGTAAGACAGCATTTTTAAAAAGGAACCTCAGGCTTCAGGACCTGGATGTCGCGACTGTCTTCGGTAAAGAAAGTGGGGTTTCAAACTGTAACTGGGACCCTAACTATTCTTGTCCCGGGGGTACTCTTGAAGGTTGAGAGGCCCGAGTCTCCAACCTTGCTATGGTCCTGTAAAACCCTTATCTGTCCCACCCCATGATTCATGGGACAGAAGTGTAAGGTAAACCTGACACAAAGACAAAGCAGGGATAAAAACCTCTATCATACAAAAACACTAACCAACAATAGGGAGGAGGAGGATAGGAACAGGAAGGAATAAACTAAATGGGAACAGGGACTAGGAGATAAACCCACACGTACTACAGCAAACCACAGAACATTGCTATAACAACTCTACTCCAACTACTTAGTTTTAGCACACCACACAGGAAGACTAATCTTTCGCCGGCAGGGACAAGAAAGTCTGACCAGTTTTTATATGAAGAGGTAATGACAAGGTAATTCTGCTTTCTATCAAAAAATCCGGAAGGAGAATGTCTGGCCATCTGTTTGTGATCTCAAGCTGAAGCGCACTTGATTTATGCAGCAGTAAAAAAAGAATTAAGACTTTGGAGTGACCTAGTCAAAGTCCTGACCTTAATCTGATTGAGATTGATGGAGATGCTGTGGCATGAGCTTTTAAAAAGGTGGTTCATTTTCCAAACCCTCCAATGTGGCTGAATTGGGCTGTGTGCCCACGTTGCGTTTTTATGCGTTTCTGCCGCATTTTTTGCCGCAGCGGAAACGCTTAAAAAAATGCTTAAACGCATTCCCATGCAATCCTATGGGATTCCGCAGTTGCTGTGCCCATGCTGCGGATTTTGCCGCTGCGGTATCGCATAGCGATAAAATCCGCAGCATGTTCACTATTTTATGGGATTGTATTGAAACGCTCACTTTACGCATGTGGCTATGCCCACCATGCGTAAAGTGAGCGCTTCATGTGCGGATGGTACCCAGGGTCTGGAGGAGAGGAGACTTTCCTTCCTCCCGCCTCTCAGCGGTGCATGCGGCGGCTTCCGTTACCAGGGATGCATTGCGCGAATCACCTGGGATGATGTCGCGGTCACAAAGGTCCTTCGTGCAAATCATCCCTGGGAACAACGTAAAATATTGTTGTTCTCAGCTTCCGACGGCCCCCGATTTCTGGTGCTGAGGAGATCGGGGGCTGTCGGAAGATGAGAATATACAATATTTTTTATTGTTTTAATTATTTTTAACATTCTATCTTTTACTATTGATGCTGCATAGGCAGCATCAATACTGAAAAGTTGGTCACACTTGTCAAGCACTATTCTTGACAAGTGTGACCAACCTGCCGATCACTTTTCCAAGCGATGCCTCAAATTGCTTGCGCTTTTCCAAGCTATCTGCAAGCTAAAAATGCTTGCAAAACGCTTGTGTTTTGTGGGAAAATGCATGCGAATTCCGCATGCAGTTTACTCGCGGCAGGGAGTTGTGGAAATGCTGCGGACATCATGGCTGTGAGGATAGTACTTGGTGGTTAGAAGAGTAGGCGTTTGGTGGATTTATCTGTGACTGTTGCTTGGTTTAGTGAGTGTGATTCCCTTTCTTCTCCTACTTTGGTTTTACACCATCCTCCACTCCTTGGTGCATTCCTCTGTTATATGTGAGTATATATTTGTATGCCTGGTATTTTCCTTTTCCCCTGTTCGTGTTGCCTTGTTCGTCTGATTGGTGTACTACGGTGCACTGCTCATCCATTTGTGTGTGTGTGTGTGTGTGTGGGGGGGGGGGGGTGTAGGGTACAGACGGAGGGTGGATTCAGAAGATAAGGCAAGGTACGTGGCCCCGGAATCTTCACCTTTTAGAAGTAACCGAGGAAACAGGGCGAGCTAGAGCGCCCGTTGGGGACAGGGAAGGAGCCCCTGGTTCTGGGACACCCAACAATAGAGCTGTGGCACAGGACTTTGTTTTTCTTTACACTGAAGATAATTCTTAATGTCATTGGCTCCAAATTTATTCTGCAACAGGACAACAACCTCAAACATATAGCCAGCCAATCGGACACCTCCCTGATGGTATTGCATGGTGGATAATTATCTTCTCAGCATTGAGGACATAAAGATATGGACCATGTAGATGACCAAAGATGCAATGGTCAGCAAAGCAAACTTAGTGTGTTAGATGAGTCGCATCATCCTTACTTTGCTTCAAAATTGGAAGTTGTCCAGTGAACTACAGCTGCACCCATCTACTGTTTGGAAAAGTCAGGCCAAAAGTAGTCTTCATTAACCCCTTTCTGCCATTAGACAAACTATTCCGTCCATGTGGGGTGGGCCTTACTTCCCAAGGACAGATTAGTACGTCATAGGCGATCGGCCACGCTCACGGGGGGAGCGCGGCCGGGTGTCAGCTGCTTATCGCAGCTGACATCAGGCACTATGTGCCAGGAGCGGTCATGGACTGCCCCTGGCACATTAACCCCCGGCACACCGCGATCAAACATGATCGCGATGTGCCGGCGGTGCAGGGAAGCATCGCGCAGGGAGGGGGCTCCCTGCGGGCTTCCCTGAGACCCCCCGCAGCAACGCGATGTGATCGCGTTGCTCCGGGGGTCTCCTACCTTCCTCCCTGCAGTAAGTCCCGGATCCAAGATGGCCGCGGATCCGGGTCCTGCAGGGAGGGAGGTGCCTTACCAAGTGCCTGCTCAGAGCAGGCACTTGGTAACGCTGCAGCGCTCTGAGACAGATCGGTGATCTGTCAGAGTGCTGTGCAAACTGGCAGATCACCGATCTGTATTGTCCCCCCCTGGGACAAAGTAAAAAAGTTTAAATTTTTTTTTTACAAGTGTGTAAAAAAAAAAAAAAAAAAAATATTATTCCCATAAATACATTTCTTTATCTAAATAAGAAAAAACCAATAAAAGTACACATATTTAGCATCGCCACGTCCGTAACGACCCGACCTATAAAACTGTCCCACTAGTTAACCCCTTCAGTAAACACCGTAAGAAAAAGAGACAAAAAACAACGCTTTATTATCATACCGCCGAACAAAAAGTGGAATAACACGCGATCAAAAAGACGGATATAAATAACCATGATACCGCTGAAAGCGTCATCTTGTCCCGCAAAAAACGAGCCGCCATACAGCAACAGCAGCAAAAAAATAAAAAAGTTATAGTCCTCAGAATAAAGCGATGCAAAAATAATTTTTTCTATAAAATAGTTTTTATCGTGTAAAAGCGCCAAAACATTAAAAAAATGATATAAATGAGGTATCGCTGTAATCGTACTGACCCGAAGAATAAAACTGCTTTATCAATTTTACCAAACACGGAACGGTATAAACGCCTCCCCCAAAAGAAATTCATGAATAGCTGGTTTTTGGTAATTGTGACTCACAAAAATCAGAATAAAAAGCGATCAAAAAATGTCACGTGCCCGAAAATGTTACCAATAAAAACGTCAACTCGTCCCGCAAAAAACAAGACCTCACATGACTCTGTGGACTCAAATATGGAAAAATTATAGCTCTCAAAATGTGGTAACGCAAAAAATATTGTTTGCAATAAAAAGCGTCTTTCAGTGTGACGGCTGCCAATCATAAAAATCCGCTAAAAAACCCGCTATCAAAGTAATTCAAACCCCCCTTCATCACCCCCTTAGTTAGGGAAAAATAAAAAAAATAAAAAAATGTATTTATTTCCATTTTCGGGCTAGGGTTATGGTTAGGGCTAGGGTTAAGGCTACAGTTAGGGTTAAGGCTACAGTTAGGGTTGGGGCTAAAGTTAGGGTTAGGGTTTGCATTACATTTGCGATTGGGAATAGGGTTGGGATTAGGGTTAGGGGTGTGTCAGGGTTAGAGGTGTGGTTAGGATTACCGTTGGAATTAGGGTTAGGGGTGTGTTTGGATTAGGGTTTCAGTTATAATTGGGGGGTTTCCACTGTTTAGGCACATCAGGGGCTCTCCAAACGCGACATGGCGTCCGATCTCAATTACAGCCAATTCTGTGTTGAAAAACAAAAACAGTGCTCCTTCCCTTCCGAGCTCTCCCGTGTGTCCAAACAGGAGTTTACCCCAACATATGGGGTATCGGCGTACTCGGGACAAATTGGACAACAACTTTTGGCGTCCAATTTCTCCTGTTACCCTTGGGAAAATACAAAACTGGGGGCTAAAAAATAATTTTTGTGGGAAATTTTTTTTTTTATTTTCACGGCTCTGCGTTAGAAACTGTAGTGAAACACTTGGGGGCGCAAAGTTCTCACAACACATCTAGATAAGTTCCTTGGGGGGTCTAGTTTCCAATATGGGGTCACTTGTGGGGGGTTTCTACTGTTTAGGTACATTAGGGGCTCTGCAAACGCAATGTGATGCCTGCAGACCATTCCATCTAAGTCTGTATTCCAAATGGCGCTCCTTCCCTTCCGAGCCCTCCCATGCGCCCAAACAGTGGTTCCCCCCCACATATGGGGTATCAGCGCACTCAGGACAAATTGCACAACAACATTTGGGGTCCAATTTCTCCTGTTACCCTCGGGAAAATGCAAAACTGGGGACTAAAAAATAATTTTTGTGAGAAAAAATTTTTGTTTTATTTTTACGGCTCTGCATTATAAACTTCTGTGAAGCACTTGGTGGGTCAAAGTGCTCACCACACCTCTAGATAAGTTCCTTAGGGGGTCTACTTTCCAAAATGGTGTCACTTGTGGGGGGTTTCAATGTTTAGGCACATCAGTGGCTCTCCAAACGCAACATGGTGTCCCATCTCAATTCCTGTCAATTTTGCATTAAAAAGTCAAATGGCGCTCCTTCGCTTCCAAGCGCTGTCATGCGCCCAAACAGTGGTTTACCTCCACTTATGGGGTATCGGCGTACTCAGGACAAATTGTACAACAAGGTTTGGGGTCCATTTTCTCCTGTAACCCTTGGTAAAATAAAACAAATTGTAGCTGAAGTAATTTTTTTGTGAAAAAAAGTTAAATGTTAATTTTTATTTAAACATTCCAAAAATTCCTGTGAAACACCTGAAGGGTTAATAAACTTCTTGAATGTGGTTTTGAGAACCTTGAGGGGTGCAGTTTTTAGAATGGTGTCACACTTGGGTATTTTCTATCATATAGACCCCTCAAAATGACTTCAAATGAGATGTGGTCCCTAAAATAAAATGGTGTTGTAAAAATGAGAAATTGCTGGTCGACTTTTAACCCTTCTAACTCCCTAACAAAAAAAAATTTTGGTTCCAAAATTGTGCTGATGTAAAGTAGACATGTGGGAAATGTTACATATTAAGTATTTTGTGTGACATATCTCTGTGATTTAATTGCATAAAAATTCAAAGTTGGAAAATTGCGAAAATTTTCGCCATATTTCCTTTTTTTTCACAAATAAACGCAGGTATTATCAAAGAAATGTTACCACTATCATGAAGTACAATATGTCTTGAGAAAACAGTGTCAGAATCACCGGGATCCGTTGAAGCGTTCTAGAGTTATAACCTCATAAAGGGACAGTGGTCAGAATTGTAAAAATTGGCCCGGTCCATAACGTGCAAACCACCCTTGGGGGTAAAGGGGTTAAAGAATGCAGCCAAAAGCCATACCTTCAACATGGAAACAAAGCCAAATGTCTCCACTATGCACAAAAAACATAGGACTTGGGGTGCAGAAAATATTTTGGCTGCTTTTGTTACAGCCAGCTACTTCACATTTTGACAGCCAGTCTGAGAGAAAAATTTGTTGGCTCTGAGCAGCCCTTGAATAACAGGGCACAGTGTGCTATCTGATCAAAAATTGGATACTGATTTATACACTTATATGCATGAATCCTTAAGGGGTGCGTGTCCACTGTCCGGATTTAACGGTGCTTTGGACGGAGCGGAAAACCTGCTTCTCCCAAAGCGCCGTCCCCTTCTGTATGCGCGGTGATTCCGGATGTGTTCATTGCACACATCCGGAATCTTTCGCACCTCATGCATAGGGCCCTGTGATTTACCTTGGGGCGATGGAGCGTCGCCGCAAGGTAAACAGACATGCTGCGTTCAAAAAAGACGTGCCACATGTCCGGAAACGCAGGGCCACTGGATGCGTGTTCGCACGCATAGTGGAGACGGGATTTCATAAAATCCCCTCCACTATGCTGGAACATCTGGAGGCTGCGGGTTGAACGCTGCGGTTATATCCAGCGTTCAGTCCGCAGCTAATCCAGATGTAAACCGGCCCGTGGACACATACCCTTAGTCTGACTACTTTTTTTATTCATTTTGCTATTTTTTTTTTTTTTTTTCCAAACTGTTTTTATTAAACATTTTCAATTAAACATTTTCAACATTAGTATATTAACATGCAAACATAGGTACAAGGAATTACCTCCCTCTTTCCGGTATTACAGAAGCCCATTATTAAAGACGGTAACTATTTTAGCGTTCCAATTTGCAAATTAAGGCAAAGTACCTCTCAATCAAGATAAACATAAGGCTAAAAACATAGAATTCAACATGGAAATACAATACGAGTGGACTACCACTCTGTAACTAGATAACCCCAAATGATGAGAGAGGGGAAGTTATAGCTAGAGAAAAAATGAAAAACAAAAAAGAGGGGGGAGGGGTCAACAAACAGACTAGGGAAAGTCGAAGGGAGGGAAGGGGGGGGGGTGGGACACACGGCTCCGCACTTCGCCCAATGTGTTATTTAGGAGACAACTCCGCTCACAAGGGTGTTCGGCCCGCTACCGCCTGTTCCAGAAACCATGTAGTTGTACAGAAGCATTGTTTGAGCCTCTGTTGTATATGCGTTGGAAGGCTGCCATAGTTCAAAAAAATTTTGGGTTTTTAGTTCCTTCTGAAGGGATGCTTCCACCCAATCCATCCTAAATAGGAAGGAGAGTTTGTCCAGGAAGATCCTCAGGGTGGGCACATTAGGTGCCAGCCAGGTTTGTAAAATCGTTTTCCGGGCCGAGGCCGAAATCATGTACAAGAATTTTCTACCATGAGTGGGGATCACAGCCCCTTCATTAGTAATGTACCCGAAAAGAGCCCAGGCTGGGGTGAGAGCTACTCTATATTGTGTATGCGTATGAGTAAATACAAGTATGCGTTGCCAAAATTGTTGGATTTGTGAGCAAGCCCATAAACAGTGGAACATGTCTGCCTCGGCCTCTCCACACCTGGGACAGATCGGACTCGGTATATTACCCATAAGAAAGTTGCGCCTTGGCGAGATATAGGATCTATGCATAATCTTCAACGCCATTTCCCAATAAGATATAAACGGTGTAAATTTAAGCGTGTTCCTCAACATTTGTAAAATCAGAGTAGGTGTCAATGACGGGTCACGGAGCTGCCACTTCATTATTCCTGTGGAATGTTCTTCCCTCTTGTTCTCAGTTCTTAGGAATGTATAGTAGTCTGACACAAGCCGTTTCGTCAGCTTGCATGTGGTAAGTTTGGTTATCAGCTTATCCTGCCAGTCATTATCACTGAAGCCACAAGTAACACTCGTCACATAGCTCTGTAGTTGCATGAAGTGGAAAGGGTGTGTATTGATGAAATCAAATAAAAGTGTCGCCTGGTTGAAAGTAAGGACCTTTTTGGAATGTACATCCACTATGTCTCCCACCCTGCCCAGGCCTAGTGTTTGCCAACCATGAAAAATGTGGTGTGCCTTCCCTGCCTGAAACCTAGAATTAGTACAAAACGTCTGTGCCAGTGACACCCGTGGCGATAGCCCCAACCCACGGCGTATGACAACCCAAGACCGCCAAATTGTTGTAAACAGAGGATTGGCTCTCAGCTCCTGGGGCATCAATGTAAAAGGCTCATGTAATACGTTTACCAGTGACCTACCTCCCATTAGTGATGTTTCAACCGCTAGAGCTGAGTATATAGAGGTACCCTTCAACCAGTCTCGGAGAATTCGCATGTTTGCTGCCAGGTTATACAGCTTAATGTCTGGGAAATTCACTCCGCCACTGGTTCGGGTTTGTGTGAGGGTGTGGAATCCTATTCTGGGCCTCTTCCCTTGCCAAATAAATCTGCGAAACAAACGGTTAATATTATGTTCATCCACTGGTCTCAGATAAAATGGCAGGACATTAAATAGATATAATAATCGGGGAAATGAGATCATTTTTATCAAATTTGCCCGGCCTATGAAGGACAAGGTAAACTTTTCCCATGCTGTCAACTCGTCCTGTAATGAGGTGATGTATGTTTGCAGGTTAGTTTTGTAAAGTTTTGCCGGGTCTCTCGTGATCTGGACCCCCAGGTTCATTTTGCTATTTGATACAAATTTAACGGTCAATACTTCAAATACAGTATTGTTACGGTTTAGGAATTGTTTCACATTTGACTAAATTTTTTGTACAGTACTCTAGGACAGAGAATAAACCGTGTAAATATATACCTGTAGTGAATACATTTTATATGCAACTATAGATTTCCAATTCGGCTTCTTTCACACTTCCGTAGGTCAGGGTGTGTCATAATGCAGCGAATTGACGTATCGACGGACGTTGTGAAAATAGAGTAAAACGTGTGTAACGCATCCAGTTTTATGTCGAATGTGTAGAATGGGACTTTTTAGGTATAAATTTCTAGAGAGATTTATTTATTTATTTTTTTTTTCCCCAGACTAGAAAATCCTTCCAGGCATGCTCAGAATAGAAAAACGCAATACGGCGCTGGATTCCTGGTTTTCACCGGCAACGACGCATCCTGCATCCATAGGCTGCCATTATAGACAATGACGTATGCCGCGGGATGCGTCGTTGCACGTTTTTCCGACGCTGAAAAAACGTTTCATAGAATGTTTTTTTTCTAGACGACTGACCGCTATTTTACGACGGATCCAGTGCACGATGGATGAAACGGATGGCCATCCGTCACAATCCGTCGCTAATACAAGTCTATGGGGATAAAACAGGATCCTGCAGAAAGAATTTGCAGGATCCTGTTTTTTCAAAACTCGACGGATTTCGACGGGAGGAAAAAGACGGAAGAGTGAAAGAGGCCTTAAATACGCAATGTACTGTACATTTATTTTTCTCAGCATAGCATAAACTGTACATAAATATATACCTTCAGTGAATACACTGTTTATAAATATATGTTTGCAGTGAATAAATGAAAATGGGCAACCAAGTTGGCCTTTGCTGGCACTGCGTTGACATTCTCCTTTATGAATTGTGCCAGTTATTTAGCAGTGTTACATTTCTTTTAGTGGTGCTACCATGTGGCTGGTGTTGAACAAAACTATGGCACAGCTCAATCCACATAGTTTAACCAGACACCAAAGTAACACCAACCCGTTAAATAGTGCAGGCAGCCAATTCTGTATATAGTGCAGTTAATTCCCCAGGTGTTGGGCTTCTGGTACAGTTCCACACGATCTGTACCTCCTGGTCTTCTGTTCCTTTTTCCTGCTCTTACTATCTAATGTTGACTACCCTCCTCCATGCTTTCTCTCTGCATTTCTCACTGGCTCCATGCCTCTCTTCCATTTCGCTCTCTTGTTCTCCTCCCGTTCCTGGAGCGCTATGATTCGCTAGCTCATAAACTGATCCAAGGGGCATGTCTAGAAGGGGGTTGAGCAACCAGTTGGCTGGAAGAGGATGGGCAAGTTGGAATCTCTCTCCTCTTCTCGCTAGTGGCCATCAGTACTCGGGGAACAGGTGATTCCCCAATTCAGGACAACCTTATACAGTCAGAGGATGGCGGCTCAAGTGTCAGGCTTTGTGGCAATGGATAGAATAAAAAAGGGGGGGCAGTGTAATAGGAAGGGCAGACTATGACCCTGCATCCTTATGCTGCATTTACTGAAAGATTAGTGTGAACGAGTGTTCTTAAGAGCTCGTGTTTCATTGTAATCTTTTAGTGTAAACAGGCTGCCGATCATGCGTTGAATGAATGAAAGTCTCGTTCTTTGGGTGAAATGATCTGATTTGGCGTTTAAAAGATCCTCATTCTCGCCGGTGCATCATCCTGTGTAAATGGGCCTAGCACTGCCACAAACTATATGGCAGCCTATGTAAACAGCGTATTGAATAAGCTGCCGAAGGGTAAAGGTTTACGAATTGGTGACTATGTAGTGCCATTGGCCAGTCTGTGAAAACAGACCCTTAGAGACACTGCAGACCGCTCGTTGCCTGAGGCAAGATCTTGCCTCATAGCATATGTGGTCCTGCATATAACTAATTTTTTAGCTCTTTGTACTGTACATTCTGCTTACTCCTCACTGTGTCCACGGTAATTACAACCATTAACTAGATCTGTGCCACTTGTTTCTCACACACTTAAACAGTATGTCCTGATTTATTTTCCATTCCTTAATTTCTGCTGCAGGACCTTAGTTTGCCAAATGGTACCCCTGCGGACACATCAAGCCCAGCTTCTTCATCGTCACTTCTTAACCGGCTGCAGCTAGATGATGACATGGACGGCGAGACAAGGGACTTATTTGTTACAGTTGATGACCCAAAGAAACATGTGTGCACTATGGAAACCTATATAACGTACCGGGTTATGACGAAGGTAAATCTCTAAGTATGCTTTTATTGTGTATCTCTCTTCTGTGCATTCCTCAGGAAGAATATTACATTTTGCATGGATACTGGACAACCCCTTTAATGAGATTGTGAAGGTCAACTATCTTCTAAGACTGTCATCTTGCATGATCAGTGAAACATCAAGAAAATTATTCAAAGACCTGTCAATAGCAGTTTACGGTTTCTGCTTAAATTATTTGGGATTAATTTGCTTGATGACAGCGCTTTCATTGTTTCTGCTATAGAATGAATAATGTGACTTTGGTGTGAGCCAGCCACTACATTTATGCATAAAAAGGAACAAATAAAAAAAAAAAAATCTTAAAAGGTATTTCTAGCGTACATTTATGGAATATCACATGACACGCCATAACTTTACAGTAGTTGCAGGTCCTCCAAATAGGAAAGCAGGAACATGTCTCCCGCCAGCAGTGGTCAGAATTCCCATATTTTTTTTAAGTGACATTAGTCAGATAAGAGTAGAACTTCCTGACTAGAAATGCAAGGATGATAATGGACCATTAGCTAAACAACCAGAAACCACACAGCATTACCTATATTTTATTAATTTTTTTGTTAACTTTCTTTTCCTTTCAAAGACTACAAGATCCGAATTTGACCTTCCTGAGTATTCCATACGTCGACGGTACCAGGATTTTGATTGGATACGGAATAAACTTGAAGAAACCCAGCCTACTCACTTCATTCCCGTAGGTAGTATTGTACTGAGAGATATAGAATTATCGAAGTCTTTGATGTACCAGACTACAGCACTCTTATATTGATGTCCTATCATCCAGGATAGGTCGTCACTGTCCGATTGGTGGGGGTGCAGCTCTTGACACCACCACCGATCAGTTGTTACTGGTGCCAGCGGTGGCCAGATGTAATCGGTTACAGAGCTGCGCTGTATAGTTGGCACAGCGGGGAACTGCAGATCCATTCCTATTTTAAATAGGGGCAGATGTGCAGTTTTCCAGCCTTGACCAGTATACAGTTGACAGCTATACTGTGCAGCTCTGCAACTGATTGCATCCAACCACTGCCGGACAAGCTGATCTTTGAGAGTCTAGTACCCGCACCAATCTGATATTGATGACCTATCCTAAAGATATGCCATTTGTGTAAACGTACTGGACAGCATCTTTAACCCCTTCGCCACCTCGGGATTTTCAGTTTTGGTGTTTTTCGTATTTTGCTCCCTTTTCATCCCAGAGCCATAACTTTTTATTTTTCTGTCAATTTGGCCGTGTGAGTGCTTGCTTTTTGCAGGACAGCGCATATCGTGAAGAGGTTAAAAATACTATATATATAAAAAATTTAACTCTTTTTGCTTGCTTCAATAGTCTTTTTAGGAGACTTGAAGCTGCGATCATCTGATGGCTTGTGCCACACATAGCAGGGCTAAACCCTACTATGTGTAGCATAAATGATCATCTGCTGTGAACGCCGGCCACAGGTCGGCAGTCGTAGCAGATCTGCAATGACAACCAGTGCTGGCGCCGCCCCCATGACTGTAACTGGAATGACGTGGAAGGAATAAAGTTAGTTTTTTTCCCACACAGCGTTTGGCTAAGTGCAGGTGCCAGGCAAGTTAATAATAATGCTATTAACGTGCAGATTAACCCTATAGCAGGTCCATAGCATTTCTTTGGTAACAGGTTCCCTTTAAAGGAGTACTCTGAGAAATGTAATACAAATAAATAAAATAAAGTACATTTAAATACTTCAAATTTTACTTAATGCCTTTATTTAGCAAAAAAGTAATATTTTGACTCAAAGGTGCTGTACATGGGAATGGGTTGCATCCAAATCCCTTACAGTAGACAAGCTAACAAAGGTAGACTGGCACAGAGGGAGGAGGACCCTGCCTTTTGCGAGCTTACATTCTTCCCCATAATCCTGTAGGAGACAGTAGGTCGGGGTTGCAGCATCTCCAGTGGTGTTGAGGTGGCAGCGCGGTCATTGCAGGTTGTAAGCACATGTTCTAAATTTTTAAATATTCTAAATATTTATGGTTTGGTTTTCTGTAAATGTCAGGTTTCCATAATAGTTATTTGAAAAGCAAAAATATAATTTGTCAAATGAGGAACATTTTTAACTGTCTGTGTATTTTGGGATATTATTAAAGGAACCTGTCAGCATCAGTGTGCATAGTGCTATAATAATAGTAACCTACAGACAGTGTTAGGTCGGCGCCGTTATACTGATTAATACGATACCTGGGGTGATGAAATGCATCTTCTGGTTGTTTGTTAATCTTTATTTTTGGCCTGGGAAGGGGGGGGGTCTTCATGTGGTTCTCTGATTACATATTCATCTGTCTGGCTTATGACAGGTCACTGATCCCACATTGACCTGCCCCCTATTTTACATACTGTATATCTTATTTTTTGGAAAATAAATTACATTCATGATGCCTTCCGCCCATTTTGCTAGAGGAAAAAGGATGAATGTAATTTTTTTTTCTCCCCCAAACAATAAGATGTACAGTATGTAAAATATGGGCAGGTCACAGAGATCAGTGACCTGTCAGAAGCCACACAGATGACTACCTAATCAGAGAACCACATGAAGACCCCCTACAGTCCGCGTCTGAGCACAAGAATCTCATTAACTGAAAATTACAAATACAGAATAAACAACCACAAGACGGATTTCATCAACTTAACATATTAATCAGTATAACGGCGCTGACCTGACACTGTCTGTAGGTTACTGAGCACAATCCTGCTGACAGGATCCCTTTTAAATGCTATGAACACCCTAGCACTGATTTTGCTTCCTAAATGATTTTCATTAAAATTTCCTACCATTTTATTACTGTAAAGACTGTATAATCCCTTCACATAGCTAGCTGTTCTGCAGCTTCCAACATCGATCCAGAAGCCAAACTTGCTTGTTTTGTGCCAATTCTGAGATCCTCTCCGTCTGTCAGTGTTGGAGAAGAGGTTCTCAGGGGGCTGTAGAAATGGTTATCTCTTAACAAATAAAGTTGTGCATGAAGTAGTATTCCCCATTTGGATGCTTATGGCATGTCCATTGGATTTTTCTGGTAGATGATAGTTCATCTCTGGGATCCTCTCCCATATCTAAAACAGAGGGGCCATGATTCTGTGGCCACTATGAATAGCTGAGCACCGCTTCCATTGAAGTGACTAAAGAGAGCTGTGCATGCGTAATCATTTCTTCATTTACAGTGTCTAGGGTAGTAATGAACCTTTTTAGAGACCAAGTGCCCAAACTGCTATGCAAAATCCTCTTATTTATCGTAACGTATCAACATCACAAATTAACCTGAATATTGAGGTTTTCTCTATCGCCTTTCATTGGGGGACACAGGAACCATGGGGTGTATGCTGCTGCCACTAGGAGGCTGACACTATGCAAATAAAAAAGTTAGCTCCTCCTCTGCAGTGTACACCCTACCGACAGGAAGTAGGATATCCAGTTTAGCTTAGTGTCAGTAGGAGGTGGACACGGGTCTTTCATTAGACCCTTATCTACCTCAATGTGCGTCGTTTCTTTTCAGGTTTCCGGAGGGATACAGGGTGAACAGTCACACCTGTACTCCCACAATACGGACTATGAGTACGGCGTGTACTGCCACCCCGTATCCTCATAGATCCCTCTCCAGGACCAAGATCCTAGCACACAAGCGTGCTCAGAAGTCCGGTCCTGGCTCCGTCCCCCACCCACTCGCCCACCAGAGCCTGTCGGTTGGAGGAGACGAGGTCGTCCATCAGCTCCCTGGACGTCTGATATCTTCCCCGGATTGAGGTTAGTCAGAACGGCGTGGGATATTTTAGGTGAGTATTCCACATACCCCCCCCATGCTGTTCCGCCTGAGAGCCTCCACTAATCCGGGGTGGTCACTGGAGCAGTCCTAGTTCAGTGCTGCGCAGTTTTTCCCCAGGCTGCCTTGGCCTGGTTGGCGCCTTATTGGCCCCACGCGTGGCAGCCGCGCTACTTTGGTGGCCGCATCTCTGAGCCTGGCTTATAGGTAACCACGCTTCCTTTTTCCTGCCGCACTGTGTTCTGACGCTGCGCCGCGGCCGTGCCCGCGCCATTTCCTCCCCCGGCGCTGCCCCCTTTCTGGCAGCCGCATCGGCTTCCTCCTGCAGCCGCACACAGCGTGGCTGCCTTGCAGGCAGCCGCGCCGCTTTCTTGTGGCCGCACTTTCTCTCCCGCAGCGGCGGCCTTGCAGGCAACAGCGCCGCCTTCTCCTGCGGCCGCGCTGCGCCTGTATTTGCAAGGTCACCGCACCGTTTTTTCCCGACAACCGCGTACCTCCCCGGCGGCCGCCGGCCCCAAATTTAGGCCCCGGCTTCTTCTGGGGCCTACTTCCGGCGCCGCGTCTCCTCACTTTCTTTCCCTCAGGCGGGCTTTTCTCCCGCCTGGCTTTCATCGGCGAGCTCCGCCCCCGGCGCCATCTTGGTGCACCTGGCCTGGAGGTTAGCCCCGCCCACTTTTTCCTGCGCCCCTGAAAGGGTTTTTTCGGCATCAGGACCACCTGGCGCTGGCTCCTCAAAGCGCATAGCCTGGCGTCCTCATCCCTTGCGGTTCAGCATTGCAGCCGATCCCGGACAGAAGAGTGTCCCAGAAGTCTGCTTTGTCTGCCTGCACCCCTGCGTTAAGGACCATCGACATCATGGAGTGCAGCTTTCCATCCATCACCTGTTGTGAGTAGCTCTGATGCAGACTGACTCTCTCCTCTGCTTTCCTGTCCCCTAACCTTCTGGCTTCTTCAGGGGTTCCTTCGCCATGTCTAATCTTAAGGGAAGTCGCTTTTGTCCTCCCTCTTCTGGCTTAGTCTAACACTTTGCGTGTTCACCTTAGGCCCACCGCAGCGTCTGCCGTGAGTACCTCTGCACCGCAGACTGATACTCTCCCCTTCTGATTTTTTTCCTCGGACCCGTTCGGTCTAATTTTAAGGGAGGTCGCTTCCGACCTCCTACCTTTTCTCAGGCAGGCCTGCAGCAACCCACATTATGCTCACCGCCCAGGACCCCCCCCTGCTGCTCCGCCTCAGAGCAAAGTCCCCATCCTCTCTGTCTCTATCAGTAGCGGATCTCACACGGGTGTCCCAGATCCTTGTGTCCGTGCCTGATCGGTTGCCCCTGCAGACTTCCGTAGTAGCCAGCGGGTCGCAAGAAGCTCCGTCCAAGTCTTCTAATACAGGCCGCGAAAGATCCAGACAGGAACGCCGGTCTGAGTTCTCTTCTTGGTCCATTTCGCCCCACGGTCCTTCTCTGTGGTCGACTTCCCCCTGGTCTTTCCCCCCGGAGTCAGGCGAGGCTTTCTCTGATGCGCCTTCAGAGGATAATTTGGGTCCGGATTCGAACCAAATCGCTAACATGAGGGATATGGTTCAAAGCCTCATTGGAGCGACCAATCAGACCTGTGGCATCAAAGATTCCTCTACGAAACCCGCAGATCAGGCGGTTTCGTTTAGACGGTCTAAACTACCTCCCAAGGTATTTGCTCCTCATCCTGAATTCGAGGAGCGTCTGGCCAGAGAAAGAGCGAATTCGACCAGACGTTCTCAAGGAGACAAGCGTCTTGGAGTCTCATGTCGCTTTCCTCCGGATCTCATTGCCAACCAGAATGAGAGGCGTTAGAGAACGACCTCTCCCCCTGGGGATCCGTCGGCTGCTAGACTTGCCACCAACACAGTCCTTACGCTGTCCGGTGGGGCGGCTCTGAAAGATTCCATCGATATGATCATGGAATCCTTCGTGAAGTCGGCTTTCGAAACTGCCGCATCATCCCAATGCCCGGCTTTGGCTTCCACTTGGGTTTCGAAGTCTGTATCCGAGGGGCTAAACAACTCCATTGGGGCATTCAAGCTGGAGCTCCATCAGGCCGGCTGGCGGAACTTGCCACCCAGATTACTCACGCCGGGGAATAATTTGGTCCCTGGACGTCGTGTCTTCTGCCGCATAGGCGCCCAGTAATGTTGTTGCCAGCCGTCGCACCGTTTTGGCTCAAGAGTCATCAAAGAAGTCCCTTACGAGCCTGCCTTTTAAAGGTTCACGTCCTTTCAGTTCCAAGCTGGACCAAATTATTAAGGACGCCACTGGCGGCACCAGTCCCCTTCTCCAGACCTCGCCTACTTCCCCTTAGGCGGCTACTTCGGTCTTTTCGACCTTTTTCGTAAGTTTTGCGGCATCAGATCCTTCTTCGCATCAGCAGAGGCCACAGGCACGTTAAAAGAAGAAGGTATTCTTCGACTCACTCTTTCCTGGTGTGCCCGCTACTCCTAAGGTGGATTCTCCAGGTCCTGGACTGGAAGTTCCACCTAGGCATGACCCACGACTAGACCCCAGCCCGTTTCTCAGGCTGGGCAACCGTCTTCTGTTCCTCAGGGACGTCTGGGTCTCCTCAGTAGAGGATGCATGGGCCAGGGCACTTGTATCCTCTAGATACAAAATCTTAATTTCACTGTCCTGGGATCGTTGTCTTCGAATCCCAACCTCCAAGAGACCCCGCTCTGGTCCCGGGTTTCTTTAGAGCCATTGTTTCCCTCCTTAAATCCGGGGTAATCGTTCCCGTCCCAGAACAGGAACGGTTCAACAGTTCACAGGCTTCTCTTCGAATCTTTTTGTACTGACAGAGGACGACAAGGTTCGTCCTAGTCCGGATCTCAATTTGCTGAACAGGAAGTTTCGTCAGAGACACTTCAGGATGATATTACCTCGTTCAGTAATCGCTTCCATGGAGGCTCAGGAATTTCGGCTTCAGGCTCCCGAAAGTCTATCCACCTTTCCCGACATTCTAGCCGTTGCAGGTGGCTCGTCAATAGGAAGAAGTTCCGTCTTGTTAAGCGCCTCGTATCTCCGGGCATGTTCTTCGACACTTGTCGGACCAGAGTCTTCCTTCCCGAAGACAGGATATCCCTCCTTTGTCAGGAAGTTCGCTTGCTCCTGGGTTTTCGGCTCCCCTCCTTTCCGATGGGCCTTAAAGGTCCTAAGGTTAGTTGCAACATCGGAAGCAATTTTACCTTCGCCGTTTCATTCAAGACTTCTTCAGCAGGCTATTCTATCACAGGGGACATGTCTGTCTTCTCCCTGCATCGTCCGATCCGGTTTTTCTGGGTCAAACGGTTCCTCGACTGGTGGCCGAGGTCACTTCTCTTATGCCAGAGTGGATCCTTCACAGCATATCCTTCCTTCCAGTTCCCTGGCAGGTGGTGACGACGGACGCCGGCCCGCTCGGCGGAGCGCGGGGCTTTGCCTCCTGTTCTTTCAGGGTTGTTGGTCGGCGCAGGAGTCCTCTTTGCCGATCAATGTCCTCGAGTTCAGGATCATCTTTCTGTCTTTCCTTCACTGGGTAAGGATTCTCAGCAGCCTGCCAATTCGAATCCAGACAATGACACACCAGTGGCATGTCTACCACCAGGGGTGGACTTGGCGTTCTCTGGCCTCGGCCGAGATTCCAGGATCCTCCTTTGGACAGAGGCAACGGTCCTGGTGAGCTCTGCAGTGCATGTCCCCGGCGTGGACATTTAGGCCGCGAGGGCCTCGCGGCAGGGGAATGGCCCTTCAGGAGGTTTCCTATCGGATTGCTCTTCCATGGGGGACTCCAGTGGTGGACCTCATGGCGTCCTGATTGAACAGGAAGGCCCCTCGGGTCGGCCCAGGGTCCCGTGATCCTCTCGCAGTGGTGTCACTCTGGCCATTCCTTGGTTGCAGTTCGTGCTCCCCTATCGGTTCCCACGCCTTCCCTTGCTTTCCAAGCTGTCGAAAAAAGATCAAGGCTGGATGGGTGCCGGTCATTCTGATCGTCCCAGATTGGCCCAGGAGATCTTGATTTGCAGACATCGTCAATCTTCTCGCGGACACCCCGGGTGCCTTCCCAACGGACCCGATCTACTGTCCCAGGGTCCATTCTGCCACCCGAATTATCGGTCGCTCAGTTTAACGGCGTGGCTGTGGACTCCACAGTTCTAAGAGCGTCCGGTCTTTCGGCCCAGATGGGTCACTCTATAATCCAGGCTGGGAAGCCTTCGTCTTCTTCCAGGATCTACTATCGTACCTGGAAGGCTTACTTTCGTTGATGCGGGTCCAACCGCTTTTCACCTATGTCCTTTTTCCCTGCCTTCCATTTGGTTTTCCTTCAGGCAGGACTGGATTCGGGCTTTGCTCTGTTCCCTAAAGGGCCAGGTTCCTGCGCTCTTCTTCCCTTTTAAGAAGACGTTATCTTCTCAGCCACAGGTTGACCTTACTTCAAGTAGTAGCCCACGCGGTCCCTCCGTACAGGGCCTCTGTGGATTCATGGGGTTTAAAGGTTGTGTTGGTTGTTCTTAGGGGTTCTCCCCTTTGAGCCTTTCAGGGAGTTTTCCCTGTCAGTTCTATCTCGGAAGGTGGCTTTTCTCAGGTCTATCCCTTCGATCCGCCGCGTTTTTGAGTTGGCGGCCATTTCTTGCCAACCTTCTTTCTTGATTTTCCACCAGGACAAGGTGGTCCCAGGCCTCCACCTTCCTTCCTTTTTCGAGGTGGTTTTCATCTTTCCACCTCAACGAGGACATCGTTCTACCTTCCTTTTGTCCAGCTCCGACTCATCCTCTGGAGCGATCGTTGAACAGGCTGGGCCTCGTCAGGGCAGTGAGGATCTCCCTGGCTAACACGGCTGCTTTCTGAAAGATGGATTCTCTTTTCGCCATCCCTGATGGCGTGCGTAGAGGTCTGCTGGCTTCCAAGGCGACTATTGCTCGCTCTATCAGAACGGCTATTTTGGAAGCTTACCGGGTCAAGAACAAGAGTGCCCCCTCCTGAGAAAGGCTCACTCTACCCGGGCAGTCGGCGCTTCCAGTGCGGTACGTCATGGGGCCTTCGCCGACGACTTTGCAAAGCGGCTACCTGGTCTTCCATCTACACGTTTCGCCGAACTACGGCGGACTCCAGCCTGGGCAGAAGGATCCTGCAGGCGGCAGTGGTGAGTCCTCGGACTTGATGGAAGTCTGTTTTTTCCCACCCCAGGGACTGCTTTGGGACGTCCCATGGTTCCTGTGTCCCCCAATGAAAGGCGATAGAGAAAACAGGATTTTTGGTTGCTTACCGTAAAATCTGTTTCTCGGAGCCTTCATTGGGGGACACAGCACCCTCCCAGGTTGAACAGCTCTGTTTACCGTTTACGTTTGAGTTCTTTGAACACTCTTTGAGTGTTTGAAACTGTTAATCTATGGAGCGCCGTGGAATTTGTTGGCGCTATGTAGATAAAGTTTATTATTATTATATTATTATTCTTTCTCTTTTACACGTTGCTTCTCCTACTGCTTTCTCACTAACTGAATATCCTACTTCCTGTCGGTAGGGTGTACACTGCAGAGGAGGAGCTAACTTTTTTATTTGCATAGTGTCAGCCTCCTAGTGGCAGCAGCATACACCCCATGGTTCCTGTGTCCCCCAATGAAGGCTCCGAGAAACAGATTTTACGGTAAGCAACCAAAAATCCTGTTTTTGTCCCCTTACTTGTATAATGACCCCCATGCTGATATAACATCCCCCAATGCTGGTCAACTTCCATTCTTTCCAGCGCATTTTAAAAAGAAACAAACAATTCTACTCGCCTTCCCCGCTCCCACACACTGGTGTCTCTTCTGTAGTGCGTAGCTGAGTTCGACGTGACGGGACGGGCAGCTCATGACATCACTGGCAATCCGACGTCCGCTGCCAGCCTCTGATTGGCCTGCGGATCTCTGCACCACAATACATGTCACCTGAATGTGAGTCCCTGGACGTACATCCGTGTGAAATTGACCTTGGCGGGCTCCCCTGCTGCACAGGTGCTGTCACTCCCTCTGCCACCACTATCGTTACGCCTCTGGAAAGATGGGGTGATGGCATGGGTGCCCACAGAGTGGGCTCTGAATGTCCCCTTTGGCATGCATGCCATAGGTTCGCCATCATTGGTCTAGGGGGTTATCTATCATACATTGATAGCAAATTCTTTGGATAAGCCAGACATGTCTAAGATGGGAATACCCCTCAAGGATCCAAAAACTTTTATTAACAGATTATCATTTTTTCAACTTGGTTGGCATTGTTTACATATAAAACTATTACTAGCAATATTTTAATAAAAACTTTCTAAGCCTATATGCCCATGTTGCGGATTTCTGTGTGGATTTTTCCGCTCAGTTTTTGAAAAATCCGCAGTTAGAACGCATTGCGTTTTACCTGCGGTGTTTGTGCGGATTCCACCTGCGGTTTTACACCTGCGGATTCCTATTGAGGAGCAGGTGTAAAATGCTGCAGAATCCGCACAAAGAATTGACATGCTGTGGAAAATAACCCGCGTTTCCGCTCGGAATTTTCTGCAGCATGGGCACTGCGGATTTTGTTCTCGATAGGTTTATATGGTACTGTACAACGCATGGAAAACTGCTGCATATCCGCAGGCAAATCCACAACGTGTGCACATACCCTAAAAATTTTTTTTTTTTTTTTTTTTGGGTGGAGAGGGGGACTTGGTGACACTTCGAAGCATACATAGTACGCCTCTTATGCCAGGAAGCGTACAACTGGCTTCAGTGGAGCAATGATGTGGGTGAAGAACGCCACTCGCATGTGTCAGGTTTGTAGAGAGTTGGCGATAGTGCCCACAGGGGCGCGATAACATGTGAGAGCCAATTAGTCTGAGGAAAACCGTGCCCCATCGACTAGTCAAATGCCTAATTGGCTTATGAAACTCAGTCTATAAAGCCATTTTTTTTTTTTTTTTTTAAATGGGTATATGTTTTTTTTAAACACAATAGAGGGCTGGTTAGGCAGGGTATTTAGCAACTAATAGTTTAATGCGGGTGGTTTGGGCATGGG
Organism: Ranitomeya imitator; assembly: GCF_032444005.1. NCBI lineage: Eukaryota > Metazoa > Chordata > Amphibia > Anura > Dendrobatidae > Ranitomeya > Ranitomeya imitator. Next base: position 528,315,454 of record NC_091282.1, read on the forward strand.
GGATCTGTCAGGTTCCCTTTTAAGGCTGAATTGTATGGTGTTTCATAAATCATAAAGCGGTTTATCGTAAACTGAAGATGTGGTTTGTTCTTCATTTCAGCCTCTTCCAGAGAAATTTGTTGTTAAAGGTGTTGTAGATCGGTTTTCAGAAGAGTTTGTGGAAACCAGAAGAAGGGCATTGGACAAGTTTCTCAAGAGGATTGCCGACCATCCAGTACTCTCCTTCAATGAGCACTTCAATGTGTTTCTTACTTCTAAGGTTAGCCCAATGACGTATTGCTAGTTGTGAAAAACATTCAATTTTATTGATCAAATTTGCCTTACTGATTCCTTTAGGTATAAAATATCACTATATATGTAGAATGATCTCCCTTTTATGCAATGACTAATCTAGTTAAAACATTTTTTGTGTGTGGCATTAAGAGGACAAGTGTAAACCAATGCCATTTTTCCACAATGGAACAAAGCTGTTTACTCCAACCTCCACTCCCCAAACCTTTTGGTACCCACATTTGTTGGGCCCTGGCTCTTCTACATTAACGAACCTCAGAGTTCCCACATTAAGCAACCCCATTTCCCATTGAAACATGTTCTAGAATTGTAAAAAAAGTTAGTTTGTCAAGCTAATTTCCTCATAGATTAACCACTTTGACATGGGCCTTAAAGGGAACCTGTCACCTGAATGTGGCGGGACCGGTTTTTGGTCATATGGGTGGAGTTTTTGGGTGTTTGATTCACCCCTTCCTTTAATAATACGCACATGTCTGAATCCCCCTGCTTGGTGCAGGCTCCATCACTGAGCCCGCAACTTTCCAGGCACATGACAGCTGATCTATACAACTGACATGTGCCTGCAACAGCTGCGGGAGGAATCGTGATCCACCTGCGGCTGTTAATTAATTGAATGCCGCTTTCCATCTCTGACAGCAGCATTTAACTCGCACTTACAGGAAGCTTGTCACTGGCTCCGTCCGTAGGTGACCCTGTCTCATGATCACGGATCACCGATGGGTTGGCATTACAACCAGAATTTTGCAGCAGACCTCTATGGTTGTCATTGCCAGATTGAGCGCCACCCAGTGGTCGGCGCTCATAGCAAGTGAGCATTTCTGCTACACACAGGTGATCTGATCATCGCCTGTGTGTAGCAGAGGTGATCAAAGTACTGCAGATTCTAGTCTCCTATGGTGACTATTGAAGTTCAAATCACCCCCCCTTTCGCCCCATTCAAAATAAAACCTTAACAAAAATCTAATATACTCACATTTGCAATCGCCCAATCTGTAAAAAAAAATAATTAACCCGATCGTTAAACAGTGTAACGAGAAAAAAATTAACGCCAGAATTACGTGTTTTTTTTTGTGTTTCTGCTACATTGCAATAACGGGCGATCAAAACATTGTATCGACACCAAAATTGTATCAAAAACTTAAGCTCGGCGCACAAAAAATAAGCCCTCACACGGCCCCAGATCATGCAAAATGAAGACGTTACAGGTCTTGGAAAATGGCGCCTTTTTTTTTCCCATATAACAAATTTTGGATTTTCTTTTTCACCACTTAGATAAAAAGGAACCTATGCATTTTTGGTGTCTATGAACTCGTAATAAGCTGGAAAATCATAATGGCAGGTCAGCTTTAGCATTTAGTGAACCTAGCAAAAAAGCCAAGCAAAAAACAAGTTTGGGATTGCACTTTTTTTTTTTGCAATTTCACCGCACTTGAAATTTTTTTTCACGTTTTCTACTACACAATATGGTAAAACCAATGGTGTCATTCAAAAGTAAAACTCGTCCCCCAAAAAATTAGCCCTCACATGGCCATATTGATGGAAGATTAAAAAAAGTTATGGCTCTGGGAAGGAGGGGAGCTAAAAATGAAAACGGAAAATGGCCCGGGGGTTAAGGGGTGCATTTAAGCAAGCCTCAAATTTCTAGATACTTATGAAAGCTCTAAAGGTACTCACTGATGCAAATTGGTCTGCCTGCAATTCGTCAGTTATGAAAATTGCATATGCCTGATTTAGGGAGATCCATAAAGGTGGAAGTCATTCTTTGATAAAGCAATGTACTTGAGCTTTCTTTGCACGTTAACCCCTTTCGTACATCGGACGTAATATTCTGTCCACGTACCCTGGGCCTATTTGACTAGGGATAGAATATGACGTCATTGCAATCGCCTGTGCACACAAACGGCTCCCGACACTTTAACCCCCGAAATGCTGCCATCGAACAGGATTGCAGCATTCTGGAAGCCAGCAGAGGGCCGACAGTCCCTCTGCCTTTGGATCGGAGACCTTGTGGCGTGACGTGGAGTCCCGCTTGTTGCCATGGTGACCCAATGTCATCATCCGGGTCACCAGAGCTAGGAAACTTGCTGATCATGCACAGTGTATTAGCAGCAAGTTTGTCCGTGCAAAGCTGACAGTTTCTATAGCATGGAGATGCTGCTTCATCTCCATGCTGTAGCAGCGATCAGCCTGCAAAAATTTATAGTCCCATATTGGGACAAAGTAAAAAAAAAGTTAGAAAAATGTAAAAAAAAAATATTTTAAATATTTGTAAAAATATACATAAAAAAAAATAAAATCAATATTTATTCTATCAATAAATAAATAAACAATAAAAGTGCACACATTTATTATCCCCGCGTCCTTAATGACCCGACCTATAAATCTGTCCCACAAGTTAACCCCTTTAGTGAACACTATAAAAAAAATAAAAAAACAAGACAAAAACAATGCTTTATAATCATACTGCCGAACATAAAGTGGAATAACACGCGATCAAAAATACTGATATAAATAAACATGGTACCACTGAAAACGTCATCTTGTCCCGCAAAAACAAGCCGCCATACAGCATCATCAGTGAAAAAATAAAAACGTGATAGCTCTCAGAATAGTGATGCAAAAATAATTTTTTCTATAAAATAGTTTTTATTATATAAAAGCGCCAAAACATAAAAAAAAAATATAAATTAGGTATCGCTGTAATTGTACTGACCTAAAGAATAAGACTGCCTTATCAATTTTACCAAACGCGGAACGGAATAAACCCCCCTCCCCAAAAGAACTTCCTGAAATGCTGGCTTTTGTTCATTCTGCCTCCCAAAAATCAGAATAGAAAGCGATCAAAAAATGTTATGTGCCCGAAAAAGGTACCAATAAAAACATCTACTTGTCCTGCAAAAAAGACGACCTCACTTGACTCTGTGGGCCAAAATATGAAAAAATTATTGCTCTCTAAATGTGGTGATCCAAAAACTATTTTTTTGCAATAAAAAGCGTCATTTAGCGTGTGACAGCAGCCAAACATAAAAACCCACTATAACGCCTCTTTCACACATCCTGATATTATAAGACACCTTTCCATTACTAATCCTTTCGTTGTATTGTAAGTTAAGACACAGCCAGAATAAATAAAACAAAGCACAGTTTTCTATTTTTATTTAAAACACAGCTATACTATCCTAACGCCTAATTATACCAAAGCCCTCATTCTCCTGTAATCAAAACAAAAAAAATTGCATTATCCCTCAATTCTCCGTCATTCTGTTTCACTCCATTATCCATGCCTGGGGGTAAATAGTTTTCAACCTGGACAGTGCCAAGATGCGACCGTCAAGGCTGAGAACCACTGGAGAATGAGCTGCTGGGAACGCAGCGTCGGAGACCGGGGGTGACGTCATCAAGGTTACTTCCAGTCACTGAGGCTGTGTTCCCAGCCGGGCTGAGTTGCCATGACCTCGGTGAGATCCCGATAGCACCCGCAGATCTCTTCGAGGTCACGGTAGTTCAGCCTTGGATATTCAGGGATATTGTTGTTTTTTTAATTTTTGTTTTATTACAGGAGAGCGAGGGCTTCGATGGAATTGGGCATTAGGTGAGTATAACTGTATTTTGTTTTTAAATTAAAAATGGAAAACTGTTTTGTTTTATTTCTAATAAAATACTTTATTCTGGCTGTATCTTTATTTACCATACAACTATAGGATTAGTAATGGATAGGTGTCTTATAGATGCCTCTCCATTACTAATTCGTGGGCTTGATGTCACCTGACAATACAAAGGTAACATCAACCCCACAAATATGAACGCCACTTGCCACCCCTACAGGGCAAGTGGGAAGAGCTGGGCAAATAGATGTGCCTTTTCTGGGCGGCTGCGGGCTGCTATTTTTAGGCTGGGGAGGGTCAATATCCCCTTTCCAGTCTGATAATACCAGCCCCAGCTGTGCGGTTTAGCGAGGCTGGTTGTCAAAAATGGGAGGGGGGGGGGAGACACCCAACGCTGTTTGTTTAAATTATTTAAATAATTAAAACTGCATGGGGTCCTCTCTATTCTTGATAACCCAGCTTGTTGAAGCTGACAGCTGAGAATTGCAGCACCCAGCTGTGAGTTTTAGCTGGCTGGTTATAGAAAGTACAGGGGAACCCATGCTGTTTTTTTCATTTATTTATAGCGCTGGCAGTGTCTGAATACCCTCAACTTCCCCTCCTGCTGTCACTGTTATTAGCAGCAGCAAGGGTAGGCTGATGGGCGTAATAGTCCCATCAGCTGCATCCTGCTGTCTCTTCTGTCACTTAAATGTAACTCCTCATTCTCCCCTGCTCACGCCAATTGCCGGCATAGCAGGAAAGAATGATGAGCCGTGTTCAGCACCCGGCGCCGGGGAACAGCGCTTACTGTAACGCTTCTTCTCGGCACCGATGCGTGTCACACGGATGACATCTGTGTGTTATCCATATGCACGTGTCCGAGACTTTTTGCGGCCCATGCTGACTTTAAAAAAAAACCGGACATATCAGCGTGTTTTGCCTACGGACAAACGGTCTTTATATTGTGCCTTGCGAAATTATTAGGCCCCATGGAACTTTTCAACCTTTTCCCACATATCATGCTTCAAACATGGAATCAAAATCGTCATTACAACTGTAGATAAATTCCCCAAGGGGTATAATTTCCAAAATGGGGTCACTTGAGGGGGTTCTGCTCTTTTAGGAATTAGGGGCTCTGTATATGGAGTCCGCAAACTGTTCTAGGAAAATCTGTGCAAATAGCACTCCGTCCCTCCCAAGTCTCTCCATATGGCTAATTAGTACTATACAGCCACATATGGGGTATTGCACGGTTCAGTAGAAATTGTAGGACAAATTTTGGTGCCATTTTTACCCACTTCTTGTGTGAAAATGTAAAATCTGGGGCTAAAACAACATTTTGGTGGTAAGTGTAGTTATTTTGTCTTCACTGCCCAATGGTATAAAATCCTGTGACACACCCATGGTGTCAATATGATCACTGCACCCCTAGATGAATTCATTGAGAGGTGTAGTTTGTAAAATGGGGTCACTTATTGGGGGTTCTGCTGTTCTGGCACATCATGGGCTCCCCCAGTGGATGATGGTGCCTGCAAGCCATAGCAGTAAAATCTGGTGCTCCTTGCCTTCTGAGCTTTGCGCTGTGCCTGAAACATATTTCCCCATTACATGTAGGGTATTGGCACACTCGGGGGAAAAAAAATGGACCTCAGTTTGTTGTAAAGAAAATTCCTATTAGCCCTTAGAAAATTCAAAACTTGAAGAAAAATTACATTTTTACCACTAAAATGTTGTTTTAGCCTCATTACTCAGTGGTATAAAATTCTGTGAGGCACATGTGGTGTCACTATGATCACTGTACCCCTAGATGAATTCATTGGGGAGTGTAGTTTGTAAAATGAGTTCACATATAAGGGCTTTCTGTTGTTCTGGCACCTCAGGGGCTCTGCCAATGTGACATGGCACCCTCAAACCATTCCAGCAAAATCTGAACTCCAGTAGGGCGCCTCTTCCCTTCTTTAGCTTTGCACTGTGCCTCTAAAGTAGTATCCCCCTACATATGGGGTATCTGTGTACTCAGGAGAAATTGCACAACAAAATGTATGGTGCAAATTCTCCGGTTACCCTTATGAAAATGCTACATTTGGGGCTAAAATAACATTTTTGTGAGGAAAATTTGATTTTATTATTTTCATGGCTCAATGTTATAAACTTCTGTGAATCACCTGGGGTTTCAAAGTTCTCACCACACATCTAGATAAGTTCTTTGGGGGATCTAGTTTCCAAAATGGGTTCTCTTATGGGGGTTTTCCACAGTTTATGCACATCAGGGGCTCTACAAATGCAACCTTGCATCTGAAACTGCGCTCCTTCCCTTCCGAGCTCTGCCATATGCCCAAACAATGGTTTACCCCTATTTTTTTTTTTTTTTTAAACATTCCAAAAATTCCTGTGAAGCACTTGAAGGGTTAATAAACTTCTTGAATGTGGTTTTGATCACCTTGAGGGGTGCCGTTTTTAGAATGGTGTCACTTTTGGGTATCTTCTATCTTACAGACTCCTCAAAGTGACTCGAAATGTGATGTAGTCCCTAAAAAAATAAAATAAAAGGTTGTAAAAATGAGAAATTGGTCAACTTTTAACCCTTATAATTCCCTAACAAAAATGATTTGTTTTTCAAAATTGTGCTGATGTAAAGTAGACATGTGGGAAATGTTACTTATTAAGTATGTTGTATGACATGTGATTTAACCTTTGTCAGGCTGCATAATTTTACAACGTTAACAGGCTACAGAGGTACAATTGTACCTTCATATATACCTCCACTGTGATATTTGGCCAATATATTCTGGACCAAAACTGCAGAGATGTCACGAAATTTCAGCCCTCTACGGCTTTTCGAAAAAAAGGTATTGCAATTTTAAAACGGAATAGTTACAATTGTACCTAGTCAGCTGGACGAAGGTTAAGGGCATAAAAATTCAAAGTTGTGAAAATTGTGAAATTTTCTAAATTTTCCCCAAATTTCCATTTTTTTTCACAAATAAACACAAGTCATATGAAATAAATTTGATTACTAACATGAAGTACAATATGTCCTGAGAAAGTACTCTCAGAATCAGTGGGATCCATGGAAGCGTTCCAGATATATTACCTCATGAAGGGACAGTGTCCAGAATTGTAAAAATGGCTGTCATTAAGCTGCAAACTTCCCTCGGGGATAAATGGGTTAATGGTCCAGCCAATCTGTCATAAAACAGAAGATGAAATTGAGTCTTGGAACAATAATCAGAGTTTTGGGCTACGCTGGAAAAGCACATTTTTAAAGGGGGTTTTGGCAAAATAATATTAATGGTTAAAATGGCAGTGTGCTTGTAAAAAGGAGCAACTTTGCCATTTTTGTTAACCATGATCTCCATTCTGAAGATTGTAAGGATTTATAGTTTTATTGTTTACAGGTCAGTCTGTCTAGTGGTGGCCAGTCTACTAGGCGAAAACCACAATGTTTCCAACTCTTTTCTACAGAGCTTGTAAGTGCTCCTTTACAACTATCTTGATCTGGCCAGCCTAAGTGTCCCTGATCTCCTACAGCAGCAGCTTCTCAGTGCATGGTTCCGGCCAGAATCGCAACCAGAGCTATCAATAAGGCGTACATCACCCCTGGCAAGCAAGAAGCCTGTTTTAACACCACATTTTTGAAACCGTTTGCTCAACTTGCAGTTAAAAAAAAATATTGAAAATGGCAAAATAAAACTATACCCCTCTCTTTTGCATGGTGCCCCAGTGCAGAAACACCATTGGCCTTTGTTTTTCTTCATGCCTTCAGTATGTGACCGCCGCAGTCAATTAATGATCATTGGCCATGCTACCGGCATTGCGGCTTCCATCGCTGAGTGGTGATTACAGAAGTGTGGCATATGGTAACTACAGCTACAATATCTACAGTTGTGGCCATAAATATTGACACCCCTGCAATTCTGTCAGATAATACTAAGTTTCTTCCTGAAAATGATTGCAAACACATTCTTTGTTATTATTAACTTCATTTAATTTGTCTTAAATGAAAACACCCAAAAAGAATTGTCCTAAAGGCAAATTGGATATAATTCCACACCAAACATAAAAAAGGGGGTGGACAAAAGTATTGGCACTGTTTGAAAAATCATGTGATGGTTCTCTAATTTGTGTAATTAACAGCACCTGTAACTTACCTGTGGCACCTAACAGGTGTTGGCAATAACTAAATCACACTTGCAGCCAGTTGACATGGATTAAAGTTGACTCAACCTCTGTCCTGTGTCCTTGTGTGTACCACATTGAGCATGGAGAACAGAAAGAAGACCAAAGAACTGTCTGGGGACTTGAGAAACCAAATTGTGAGGAAGCATGAGCAATCTCAAGGCTACAAGTCCATCTCCAAAGACCTGAACGTTCCTGTGTCTACCGTTCGCAATGTCATCAAGAAGTTTAAAGCCCATGGCACTGTGGCTAACCTCCCTAGATGTGGACGGAAAAGAAAAATTGACAAGAGATTTCAACGCAAGATTGTGCAGATGTTGGATAAAGAACCTCGACTAACATCCAAACAAGTTCAAGCTGCCCTGCAGTCCGAGGGTACAACAGTGTCAACCTGTACTATCCGTCGGCATCTGAATGAAAAGAGACTGTATGGTAGGAGACCCAGGAAGAACCCACTTCTTACCCCGAGACATAAAAAAGCCAGGCTGGAGTTTGCCAAAACTTACCTGAAAAAGCCTAAAACGTTTTGGAAGAATGTTCTCTGGTCAGATGAGACAAAAGTACAGCTTTTTGGGCAAAGGCATCAACATAGAGTTTACAGGAGGAAAGAAAGAGGCATTCAAAGAAAAGAACACGGTCCCTACAGTCAAACATGGCGGAGGTTCCCTGATGTTTTGGGGTTGCTTTGCTGCCTCTGACACTGGACTGCTTGACCGTGTGCATGGCATTATGAAGTCTGAAGACTACCAACAAATTTTGCAGCATAATGTAGGGCCCAGTGTGAGAAAGCTGGGTCTCCCTCAGAGGTCATGGGTCTTCCAGCAGGACAATGACCCAAAACACACTTCAAAAAGCACTAGAAAATGGTTTGCGAGAAAGCACTGGAGACTTCTAAGGTGGCCAGCAATGAGTCCAGACCTGAATCCCATAGAACACCAGTGGAGAGATCTAAAAATGGCAGTTTGGAGAAGGCACCCTTCAAATATCAGGGACCTGGAGCAGTTTGCCAAAGAAGAATGGTCTAAAATTCCAGCAGAGCATTGTAAGAAACTCACTGATGGTTACCGGAAGCGGTTGGTCGCAGTTATTTTGGCTAAAGGTTGTGCAACCAAGTATTAGGCTGAGGGTGCCAATACTTTTGTCTGGCCAATTTTTGGAGTTTTGTGTGAAATGATCAATGTTTTGCTTTTTGCTTCATTCTCTTTTGTGTTTTTTCATTTAAGACAAATTAAATGAAGATAATAACAATTAATTTGTGATTGCAATCATTTTCAGGAAGAAACTGAGTATTCTCTGACAGAATTGCAGGGGTGTCAATACTTTTGGCCCAACTGTACATGCTGACCACTTTAAGCAAGTGTGGTAGGACCACTGGATATTTGCATTGGATCACTGGAGAAGGAAATAGTTTTATTTATCTATTTTACAATATTTACAGCTGGTTTTAAAATGTATTGGGCTATAGGTGTCGTGTGAATTACTTGACTGAGGGTGGTGTACCATTTTATTGCTTGAAGGCAATTTTTTTAATAAATGCTATTATTTATGGTTCCAGGACCTGAACAATCACAAAAAGCAGGGTGTCACTTTGCTTTCCAAGATGGGGGAGTCTGTGCGATATGTGACAAGTGGTTACAAACTAAGATATCGACCACTGGAATTTTCAGCGATGACCGAGTACTTGGACACATTTGCACTGAAGCTTGGAACCATTGACAGGATAGCACAACGCATTATCAAGGAGGAAGTAGGTATGTTTTTTTTCTCTGATATATTATTTCTCAGTAACCTAAATTTAATTAAAAAGTAAATAAATATATATAAGATCTTTGCTTGCTACCAATGAATAGGAAGTTCAGTGACAGCAAGAAGATTGTAATCACATTATTTAGACATAACCAGCATTAGTGAGACCTACAATGGCCCCTTTTAAATTTGTGATATTTTTGACTTGTATGACCAGATTTATATTTGCTGTAAAATGTAAGCCTTTCTGTTCAGATTGACAGGGCTGGTTACAAATTATTGCTGTTTATTTAATGTCCAGTAAAATATTTAATATTGTTACTGTTCTAACACTAGCACTGCTTTGTCTTCTTTTACCTTAATATTTGATTAAAAACTCTTGGAGTAGAATATTGATCATAGTAGCTCCTGATTGACTTCCTGCTCTATATTAGAGTACTTGGTGGAGCTTCGGGAGTACGGCCCAGTCCATTCTACGTGGAGTGCTCTAGAAGGAGAGCTGCAGGAGCCCCTGGAGGGAGTGTCTGCCTGCATTGGGAACTGCAGTACCGCCCTGGAGGAGCTAACAGAAGACATGACAGAGGATTTTCTGCCAGTACTACGAGAGTATATCCTCTACTCCGAGTCTATGAAGGTGAGACCCGCTGACTGTAAACTGTGCTGTAATGTATGTATGTCTCAACTGAAGTCTGAACTGATCAATGCTTTAAGTAGCATGAACACTTCCTAATATATCTGTAAAGCGTTTCACAAGGTGAGACGATGCTGGAGTCTGTATACAAGGGGCTAAATTTTCAGCTTGAGTTAAAGGGTTCTTACCAAGATGAGAAGTTATCCACTACCGCAACTATCTCTAGGCTCCTATTGAGAATAAAAGTAGCAGAGATGCGCATGGTTGACTTCTGCTCCATTCAGACAGGACTTCTTCAGATCCCCAGGTAATTGGGATCGGTGGGGATCCTAGCGGTCAGACTTCCAGAGACCAGGCAGTCATTCCCTACCATATGAATGGGGAATAACGTCTCCTCTTGATACAAACCTTTATGTATAGTTTACACATTTAACAACATTGTAAATTTTCATTATTCAGTTATTATAGCCTATTTAATATAGTTTATACTCGAGTATAAGCCTCCCTCCCCCTAATTTTGCCACAAAAAAACTGGGAAAACTTAATGACTCGAGTATAAACCTAGGGTGGCAAATGCAGCAGCTACCGGTAAATGTCAAAAATACAAATAGATACCAATAAAAGTAAAATTAATTGAGATATCAGTAGGTTAAGTGTTTTTGAATATCTATATTGAATCAGGAGCCCCATATAATGCTTCATACAGTTCATGATGGGCCCCATATGATGCTCCATACAAAATACGCCCAATAAAATGCTCCACAAATACTGATTTTGGCCCCATAAGGTGCTCCATACAGTCATTTGCCCCATGTAATGCTCCATAAATGCTGATTATGGCCTCATAAGATGCTCCATACAGTTATTTGCCCCATTTGCTGTTGCTGCGATAAAAAAAAAAAAAATCACATGAGTCACCTCTCGTCGCTCAGGCCCCCGGCACTTTCTATATTGTGCTCGGCAGAGGGCAGTGCGCACTAATCACGTCACCACGCCCTCTGACCTGAGCGTCAGTGCAGAGGATGCAGAAGACGCAGCGGCGGCCAGCAACGGTGGAACGGGGAGCAGATGAATATCGCGCACTACTTATACTCACCTGCTCCTGGCGCAGTCCCTGCTTCCCCGGCGCCGCAGCTTCTTCCTGTAGTGAGCGGTCACATGGTACCGCTCATTACAGTAATGAATATGCGGCTCCACCCCTATGGGAGTGGAGTGGGGTCCATATTCATTACAGTACCATGTGACCGCTCACTACAGGAGTAAGCTGCTGGGGAACCAGGGACCGCTCTAGGAGCAGGTGAGTATAAATAGGCAGCTGCCACTCCACCTCCCCTGCCGACCCCTGGGTACGACTCGAGTATAAGCCGAGAGGGGCAATTTCAGCCTAAAAAAATGGGCTGAAATTCTCGGCTTATACTCGAGTATATACGGTAAAAAGAAATTGCGATTTCCATTAATAAATGGGGAGAACTTAATGCATTTCACACAGACATGTCTGATTTGCGACTAACTGATTAATGATTTGGTCTGTAAAGGCTTTATTAAAATACTACTAAGGGAAGGAGCGCCAACCATTTGACTTCTGGAACGAAAAATTGACTGGATTAAATGGCAGATGCCATGTTTCATTTACGGAGACCCTGATGTACCTAAATACTGGAAACGCGCCACAAGTGACCCCATTTTGGAAACTACACCTCTTGAGGAATTCATCTAGGGGTCTAGTGAGAATTTTTAACCTTAAAGGGAAGGTGACACCAGTTTTCTTGTAGTTTTTTTGTGAGATTAAGCTTAAAGTGGTAATGTATTAATGCAATGTTTGCAAACATTTCTATACGAAAAATATTTGTAAGAAAATATATAATATTTACCACTAGGGGGCGCATTTTCCATTTTAGACCTCAAGCAGCTATAGTAAGACTTACCAGCTTTACGGTTAGCTGCAAAATTGGTGCAGTAACTGCTGACATCACCATTTCCCTCCCCTTTTGGGTGGTCTAGTATCCCTGGGGCAGAATGAAGAGTAGCCTCACAGGGCAGTGCCATTTCGTGGGTGACTGCCCTGTGATCTGCTATCACCAGCAGTTACTGGTTTTCTCTCTCCCATCAGTCTCTCACCCAGATTACATGATTCTCTCTCCCCCCTCCACAATGCCTGGCCATTCACTGCAGTTCCTTATCTTACTGATGAGCTGTGAACTCAAAAACAGGAAAAAAAACAATTCCAAGTGCATGAAATTGCAAAAAAGTGCAATCCCACACTTGATTTTTGTTTGGCTTTTTTGCTAGGTTCACTAAATGCTAAAACTGACCGGCCATTATGATTCTCCATTAAGAATTCATAGACACTAAACATGTCTAGGCTCTTTTTTATCTAAGTGGGTAAAAAAATTCCAAACTTTGGTTAAAAAAAAAAAGTCAGATACCTGTAGCGTCTCCATTTTTCGTGATCTCGGGTTGGGTGAGGGCTTATTTTTTGTGTGCCGAGCTGACGTTTTTAATTATGCCATTTTGGTGCAGATACGTTCTTTTAATCGCCCGTTATTGCATTTTAATGCAATGGCACGGTGACCAAAAAAAGTTTTAAAAAATATGAAGAAGAAAATATATATAAAATCACCCCCCTTTTGCCCTATTCAAAATAAAACAAAAAAAAATATCAAACCTACATGTATTTGGTATCGTTGCATTCAGAATCGCCCGATCTATAAAAAAAAAAAAAAAAACCTGATCGCTATACGGCGTAGCGAGAAAAAAATTTAAACCGCCAGAATTACTTTTTTTTTTTTTTTTTTATACTTTTGCCATGCTTCAATAGCCTACTTGGGAGGCTAGAAGCTGGCATAGCTTGATCGGCCCTGCTACATAGAGGCCATGCTCAGATTGCTCCTAATGTAACAGAATTAAAGCATTGCTATGACCACAGGGTGGCGCTCATAGCAATCTGGCATCAACAACCATAGAGGTCTCACAAAGACCTCTGGTTGTCATGCCAACGCACCGCTGACCCCCGATCATGTGGTGCGTATTTCCGGCTCTATGGAAGGAAGTGCTTGTTAAATGTCAGTTTGACAGCGGCTTTTAACTTCTGTAGTTAATAGGCGTGGGTGGATCGCGATTCAGCTCACTCTATTGCGGGCACATGTCAGCTGTTGAAAACAGCTGACATGTCGCTGCTTTGAGGTGGGCTTACCGCCGGAACCCACATCAAAGTGGGGGTACTGACCTCGGATGTACTATTTCGTCCGAGGTCAGTAAGGGGCTAAATAATCTCGCCTCGACATTGCAGTAATACCGCATCCTGTGCCTACCTCAAATGCAGCCAAATGAGTATAAACCTCTGGCAGACACACAGACAGGCAGACACACACACACACACACCCACACCAGTATGCAGCAACTCCCGCCAGCCATAAGGGTAGATTACACTGTTATGTGTACATAGATACAGCAAATTGTCTCTTCAGAGAGGACTAGAACTCTAGTGCCACCTATTGGAAGTAGCAATCCTAACAGTAAATGTCGACCCTTTAACGAGCCTTGTCACATGACTTAGGATAATAGCCAAACCAGAATCTCATTTTGCAGACACTTTGTTTCGGGGTACTACCCCTCATCAGTGCAAAGCGGAGATCTGGTTTGGCTGAGTGAGAGGCGTCTAATACACACACTTCATACACTGCCAATTTTGCAACTTTTCTCACCTACCTAGAATGGAGAGGTTTGTAATTTTTATTGTAGGTACACTTCAAATGTGGGAGACAGAATCTAAAAATAAATACCAGAAAATCGCATTGTATGATTTTCACATAATTAAATTGCATTTTATTGCACGAAAAAAGTATTTGATCACCTACCAACCAGCAAGATCTCTGGCTCTCCCAGACCTGTTAACGCCTTTTAACGGCGGTGGTTAAGGGGCCTTATTCCTTAGTGTTGCTTTTTAATGGCGCTGAGGAATAAGAGTATAGTGGTGGCGATTCCCTTTAGGCCATGTGCACACGCTGCGGATTTTGGTGCGGATTCGCAGCGTTTTCGCAGCTGCGGGTCCACAGCGGTTTCCCATGAGTTTACAGTACAATGTAAACCTATGGAAAAGGCAATCGGAAACGCAGCGGTTTATTTTCCGCAGCATGTCAATTCTTTGTGCGGAATCCGCAGCGGTTTTACACCTCCATAATAGAAAAGCGCAAGTGTAAAATCGCAGTAGAATCCGCACAAAAACCGCGATAATATCCGCAGGAAAAACGCACTGTTTTTGCCCTGCAGATTTATCAAAATCAGTGCTGAAAAATCCACACACCATTCCGCAGCGTGTGCACATACCCTTAGGTATCTGTCCCAGACAGTTTTGCAACCGATCGGGGCCGATTAACCCCTTTAATACCACTGTCAATCGTGACAGTGGTATATAAGTTAAGACTCCCTTAGTAACCATTGGACCCCCGCGATGAGAATTGCGGGTCTCGATGGTTACCATGGTACCCTGAGGTCATGTGATGATCCCAGGGTACTGCTGGATCTCACAGATAGTCAGTGAGTCACTGACAGTCTCATGGACTCTTATACACGAGTACAGCAGTGTATGAGACCAGTGATGAAAATAAAAATTATACATGTCCCACAGTGGGACTAAGGAAAAAAGTAAAATAACACATGTCAAAAAAAAAAAAAAAAAACAGTGCACACACATCACTACAATCCGTTTTGCCACTCAAAATGTAGCGTTTGTGATAAAACAAAAATAAACAAGCAAAGGTACACCTAATTGGTATCACCGCATCCGTAATGACACACTCTATAAAACTGGCACGTTATTTGTTCCGTTTGGCTGACTCTATAAGAGAAATAAGAAAAAACATGCCACAAATGTCACACTTTCATCATAGTTACTCTAAAAAAGTGAATAAAAAGCAATCAAAAAAGTCATATGTAAAAAAATCATATAAATGTAAACGCCAAACTGTCCCACAAAAAAACGAGCCCCAATATGGCTCATTCGAGGAAAACATTTTTTTAAAAGTTACAGCTCTCAGAATATGGCGATGCAAAAACAAATTAATTTTGCTAAAATATTGTTTTTAGTCTGTAAAAACTGCAAAGCTTAAAAAAACAATATAAATCTGGTATCTCTGTAATTGTAGCGACCTGACAAACAAGTCTGTCTTATCACGTTTGCCACACTGTGAACGGCACAAACAAAATAAAAATAACTAAATTGCTCAGTTTTGTTCATTCTGTGTCTGAAAAATCTGAATAAAAAACGATCAAAAAATATTACGTGCCCCAAAATTGTGCCAAAAAAATCTGCAATACGTCCTGCAAAAAATAAGTCCTTGTTCAGCAAAATATAAAAAAGTTTCAGCTCTCAGAATATGGCAACATAAATAACTTTTATAAAAAATCACTTTTACTGTGTCTTCTTGGCAAAACATAAAAAAAAAAAAAAAAAAAAATTGATATCACTGTAATCGCACCGACCTGAAGAATCCGCCTTCTCACATCGCATGGTGAACCGCACAATAATTATTCTTGTACTGCTGTCCATTTGTTCATTTAACCTCCCAAAGATTGGAATAATGTTCGTCTTACTTTTATCCTGTGCTTTCCGCTGAGCGCTTACGTAGGGATTTCATTGTAAGTTCCTCAAAACCACAATTCAGACAAAACCCCGAACAGAACCACTCACTTATGATGCAGATGTAGTCACTTTGGACCGCTGTGTTTCGGCGGTGTCCCATCATTTTAGGCTTCTTACTAGAGCACAAGTGTGGGCGACCACAGATCTGTGCACATCTAAAAAGATGGATAGCACCAGAGCTGACGCCAAATGGAGTACGAAGTGTCTCTGCCTCATGATGGTTGTTCCGTAGGGAGTTTAATCTGAATCGCTTTTTTTTGTGTGATTTTACATGGAAACCCCGATGTAAGTGCTCAGTGTAGAACACCAGAATGTGTTCCCAGCCTTTTCTCTATCGCCTTTCATTGGGGGACACAGGAACCATGGGTGTATGCTGCTGCCACTAGGAGGCTGACACTATGCAAATAAAAAAGTTAGCTCCTCCTCTGCAGTGTACACCCCACCGACAGGAAGTAGGATATTCAGTTTAGCTTAGTGTCAGTAGGAGGTGGACACGGGTCTTTCATTAGACCCTTATTTACCTCAATGTGCGTCGTTTCTTTTCAGGTTTTTCTGGAGGGATACAGGGTGAACAGTCACACCTGTAGTCCCACAATGCGGACTATGAGTACGGCGTGTACTGCCACCCCGTATCCTCATAGATCCCTCAGCAGGACCAAGATCCTAGCACACAAGCGTGCTTAGAAGTCCGGTCCTGGCTCCGTCCCCCACCCACTCGCCCACCAGAGCCTGTCGGTTGGAGGAGACGAGGACGTCCATCACCAGCTCCCTGGACGTCTGATATTTTCCCCAGATTGAGGTTAGTAAGGACGGCGTGGGATGTTTAGGTAAGTATTCCAAAGTACCTTCCTCAGTTCCAGGGCAGTCATTTGGGGGTCCCTTGGGATATTTTTCCAGGCTGCCTTGACTTGGTTTTCATCTTCTCATGGGGCGGGGGTCTTCGCCCCATTCGCGTGGCAGCCGCGCCGTTCTTGGCCTTACAGGTGGCCGCGCTGCCCCTTTTCCCCCCGGCCGCATTGTGCTCTGGCCCGGCGCGGCGGCCGTGTGGCAGCAGCTGCCTCTTTTCCCCTGCGGCCGCACTGTTTCTACCCCGGCGCGGCGGCCTTATTGGTAGCCGCGCCAATTCCCTCTTATAGCCGCACTATTCTGCTCGCTGGCAGCCGCGCCGCTTTCTCCAACGGCTGCACCGTTTCTTCTGGCGCGGCGGCTTTGCTGGCACCGCGCCGCTTCCTCCTACGGCCACACTGTGCCCTTTTGCCTCGGCGCGGCGGCCTTGCGGCAACCGCGCCGCTTTTTACCCGCCGCCGCGGCCCTTCCTGGCGGCCACCGGCCTCAAATTTAGGCCCCGGCTTCTTCCGGGGCCTACTTCCGGCTTCCTCCTCCGGCCACACTGTGCCCTTATGCCGCGGCGCGGCAGCCTTGCTGGCAACCGCGCCGCTTTTCCCGGCGTCTGCACGGTTCTCGCCGCCGCGGCCCTTCCTGGCGGCCACCGGCCTCAAATTTAGGCCCCGGTAGAAGCGTCTACTTCCGGCGCCGCGTCTCCTCCCACTTCCTTTCTCTCGGGCGGGCTTTTCTCCCGCCCGAATATCACTGCAAGCTCCGCCCACCGCCGCCATCTTGGTGCTCCTGGCCTGGCGGTTAAGCCCACCCACCACTCCCAGGCAGCCACAGATACTTATTTCTGCGCCAGGAACGTTTTTCTTCGCCCATCTTAAGAGCGCAAATATCTGGCGTCCTCACATCTCCCCACTGGCCATGCAGAAACCTACATCGGACAAGAGAGTGCATCAGATGTGTCTGCCTGTTCTCCTAGGGGCTATCGTTCCTGAGGAGTATCTTCCAAGCCGTGCAGCCTTCCATCCGGAAACCGCAGCGTCTGCTGTGAGTATTTCTGCACCGCAGTTTGACCTCAATCCCCCCCCCCCCCATCCCGTCCCCCTACTCTCCAGACATTTCCCTCAGGGGCCCCTTCGGGCTAATTTTAAAGGTGGTCTCTCCCGGCCTCCTACTTTTTCCTGTGCCTTACTGAAACACTTTCAGGGTTCGTCTTGTAACCCCAAGCTTCCCTCAGGCAGGCCCGCGGCAACCCACATTATGTTCACCGCCTAAGACCCCCCCTGCTGCTCCGCCTCAGAGCGAAGTCCCCACCCCAGGCTGGGCCTCCCCTCTGTATCTATCAGTAGCTGATCTCACACGGGTGTCCTAGACCCTTGTGTCTGTGCTCGTTCAGTTGCCCCTGCAGACCTCCATAGTAGCCAGCGGGTCGCTAGAAGCTCCGTCCGAGTCTTCCACGCAGGCCGCGAAAGATCCAGACGGGAACGCCGGTCTGAGTTCTCTTCTCGGTCCATCTCGCCCCACGGTCCTTCACTGTGGTCGACTTCCCCCTGATCCCCTCCCCGGAGTCAGGCGAGGCCTCGGAGGATAATTTGGGGCCGAAGTTGAACCAAATCATAGCATGAGGGATATGGTTCAAAGCTTCATTGGAGCGTCCAATCTGACCTGTGGCATCAAAGATCCCTCTACGGAACCTGCAGATCAGGCGGTTTCGTTTAGACGGTCTAAACTACTAGAATTCGACCAGACGTTCTCAAAGAGGCAAGCGCCTTGGAGTCTCATATTTCCTTCCTCCGGATCTCATCGCCAACCGGAACGAGAGGCGATAGAGAATGACCTATCCCTCCGTGGATCCGCCGACTGCTAGACTTACCACCAACACAGCCCTCACGCTGTCCGGTGGGGCGAATCTGACAGATTCCATTGATAAGATCATGGAATCCTTTGCGAATTCGGTTTTCGAAGCTGCCGCATCATCCCTATGCCCGGCTTTCGCTTCCATTTGGGTTTCGAAGTCTGTATCCGAAGGAGCTAAACAACTCCATTGGGGCATTCAAGCCGGAGCTCCACCAGACTGGCTGGCGAAAGTGGCCACCCAGATTACTCGCTCTGTTTGGCTCAAGGGTCATCAAGAAGTCCCTTACGAGCCTACCTTTTTCAAGGATCACGTCTTTTCGGTTCCAAGCTGGACTAAATTATCAAGGATGCCACTGGTGGCACCAGTTCTCTTCTTAGGCGGCAACTTCGGTCCTTTCGGCCCTCTTTTTCGTCGTTCCACGGCATCCGATCCCTTTTTCGCATCAGCAGAGGCCACAGGCACGTTAAGAGAAGAAGGTATTCTTCGACTCGCTCCTTCCTGGCGTTCCCGCTACTCCTAAGGTGGATTCTCCAGGTCCAGGACTAAAAATTCCACCTAGGCAGGACCCACGACTAGGCCCCAGCCCGTTTCCTAGGCTGGGCAGCCGTCTCCTGTTCCCCAGGGACGTCTTGGTTCTCCTCAACAGAGGGCGCATGGGCCCGGGAACTTGTATCCGCTGGAGACAAAATAGATTAATTTCACGGTCCTGGGATCGTTTTCTCTAATCCCAACCTCCAAGAGACCCCGTTCTAGTCCTGCGTTTCTTTACAGCCATTGTTTCCCTCCTTAAATCTGGGGTAACATTCCCGTCCCTGAACAGGAACGGTTCAACGGTTCACAGGCTTCTCTTCGAACCTATTTGTTCTGAAAGAGGACGACAAGGTTCGTCCCAGTCCGGATCTCAAATTGCTGAACAGGAAGTTTCGTCTGAGACACTTCAGGATGATATTCCCTCGATCAGTAATCGCTTCCATGGAGGCTCAGGAATTTCGGTTTCAGGCTCTCGAAAGTCTATCCATCTTTCCCGACACTATAGCCGTTGCGGGTGGCTCGTCAACAGGAAAAACTTCCGTCTTGTTGCTCCAGGGTTCTCGGCTCCCCTCCTTTCTGATGGACCATAAAGGTCCTAAGGAGGTTGGTTGCAACATCGGTAGCAATTTTTTCCCTTCGCCGTTTTCATTCAAGACTTCTTCAGCAGACTATTCTATCACAGGGGGACAGGTCTGTCTTCTCCCTGCATTGTCCGATCCGTCTTTCTACCGGGATCAAACGTTTCCTCCACTGGTGGCCGAGGTCTCTGCTCTTATCCCCGAGCAGATCCTTCACAGCATATCCTTCCTTCCAGTTTCCTGGCAGGTGGTGACGATGGTCGCCAGCCTTCTCGGCGGAGGCGTGGGGCTTTGTCACCTGTTCTTTTCTTGGTTGTTGGTCGGCACAGGAGTCCTCTCAGCCGATCAATGTCCTCGCGTTCCGGATCTTCTTTCTTTCTTTCACTGGGTAAGGATTCTCAGCAGCCTGCCAATTCGAATCCAGACAGACAATGACACAGCAGTGGCATATGTCAACCACCAGGGGTGGACTCGGAGTTCTCTGGCCTTGGCCGAGATTCCAGGACGCTCTTTTGGACAGAGGCAACGGTCCTGGTGAGATCCGCAGTGCATGTCCCCGGCGTGGACATTTAGGCCGCAGTCTTCCTTGGCCGCGAGGGCCTTGCGGCAGGGGAGTGGTCCTTACTTCAGGAAGTCTCTTATCGGATTGCTCTTCGATGGGGGACTCCAGAGGTGGACCTCACGGCGTCCCGATTGAACAGGAAGGTCCCTCGGGTCGTCCCACGGTCCCGCGATTCTCTCGCAGTGGTGTTGGCTTTCTGGCCATTCCTTGGTCGCAGTTCCTGCTCCCCTATCGGTTTCCACCCCTTCCCTTGCTTTCCAAGCTGTCCAAAAAGATCATAACGGGATGGGTGCCGGTCATTCTGATCGTCCCGGATTGGCCCAGGGGGTCTTAGTTTGCAGACATCGACAATCTTCTCGCGGACACCCCTGGTGCCTTCCAAACAGACCCGATCTGCTGTCTCAGGGTCCGATCTGCCACCCGAATTATCGGTCGCTTAGTTTATCGGCGTGGCTGTGGACTACACAGTTTTAAGACCGTCCGGCCTTTCGGCCCGGATGAGTCACACTATAATCCAGGCTAGGAAGCCTTCGTCGTCTTCCAGGATCTACTATCGTACCTGGAAGGCTTACTTTCGTTGATGCGAGTCCAACCGCTTTTCACCTATGTCCTTTTTCCCTGCCTTCCATTTGCTTTTTCTTCAGGCAGGACTGTATTCGAACTTCGCTCTGTTCCCTAAAGGGCCAGGTTTCCTGCGCTCTTCTTCCCTTTAAGAAGACTTTATCTTCTCAGCCAGAGGTTAAGACCTTCCTTCAAGGAGTAGCCCACGCTGTCCCTCCGTACAGGGCCTCTGTGGATTCATGGGATTTAAAGGTTGTGTTGGTTGTTCTTAGGGGTTCCCCCCCTTTGAGCCTCTCAGGGAGTTTTCCCTGTCAGTTCTATCTCGGAAGGTGGTTTTTCTCAGGTCCATCTCTTCGATCCGCTGCGTTTTTGAGTTGGCGGCCATTTCCTGCCGACCTCCTTTCTTGATTTTCCACCAGGACAAGGCTCCGCCTTCCTTCCTTTCTCGAGGTGGTTTTCATCTTTCCGCCTCAACGAGGACTTCGTTCTACCTTCCTTTTGTCCAGCTCCGACTCATCCTCTGGAGCGATCGTTGTACAGGCTGGACCTCGTCAGGGCAGTGAGGATCTCCCTGGCTAGCACGGCCGCTTTCCGAAAGATGGATTCTCTTTTCGCCATCCCTGATGGCGTGCTGTTATGGCTGGCAATCAGGCAACACAGCGTGCAGTAATCAGCGCACATACAGAGATCTGGCAATAACCAAAAACAATAGGACGAGCTCTGAGACGTGGAATCTCTGTAGACTGCAGTACCTGATCTATCCTCACACAACTATAAGCAGCAGTGGATTGCGCCTAACAACTACCTATGCAACTCGGCACTGCCTGAGGAGCTGACTAGCCTGAAGATAGAAATACAAGCCTGACTTACCTCAGAGAAATACCCCAAAGGAATAGGCAGCCCCCCACATATAATGACTGTTAGCAAGATGAAAAGACAAACGTAGGAATGAAATAGATTCAGCAAAGTGAGGCCCGATATTCTAGACAGAGCGAGGATAGCAAAGAGAACTATGCAGTCTACAAAAAACCCTAAAACGAAAACCACGCAAAGGGGCAAAAAGACCCACCGTGCCGAACTAACAGCACGGCGGAGCACCCCTTTGCTTCTCAGAGCTTCCAGCAAAAGATAATAGCAAGCTGGACAGAAAAAACAGAAAACAAACTAGAAGCACTTATCTAGCAGAGCAGCAGGCCCAAGGAAAGATGCAGTAGCTCAGATCCAACACTGGAACATTGACAAGGAGCAAGGAAGACAGACTCAGGTGGAGCTAAATAGCAAGGCAGCCAACGAGCTCACCAAAACACCTGAGGGAGGAAGCCCAGAGACTGCAATACCACTTGTGACCACAGAAGTGAACTCAGCCACAGAATTCACAACAGTACCCCCCCCTTGAGGAGGGGTCACCGAACCCTCACCAGAACCCCCAGGCCGACCAGGATGAGCCACATGAAAGGCACGAACAAGATCTGGGGCATGGACATCAGAGGCAAAAACCCAGGAATTATCTTCCTGAGCATAACCCTTCCATTTGACCAGATACTGGAGTTTCCGTCTAGAGACACGAGAATCCAAAATCTTCTCCACAATATACTCCAATTCCCCCTCCACCAAAACAGGGGCAGGAGGCTCCACAGATGGAACCATAGGTGCCACGTATCTCCTCAACAACGACCTATGGAATACATTATGTATGGAAAAGGAGTCTGGGAGGGTCAGACGAAAAGACACCGGATTGAGAATCTCAGAAATCCTATACGGACCAATAAAACGAGGTTTAAATTTAGGAGAGGAAACCTTCATAGGAATATGACGAGAAGATAACCAAACCAGATCCCCAACACGAAGTCGGGGTCCCACACGGCGTCTGCGATTAGCGAAAAGCTGAGCCTTCTCCTGGGACAAGGTCAAATTGTCCACTACCTGAGTCCAGATCTGCTGCAACCTGTCCACCACAGAATCCACACCAGGACAGTCCGAAGACTCAACCTGTCCTGAAGAGAAACGAGGATGGAACCCAGAATTGCAGAAAAATGGAGAGACCAAGGTAGCCGAGCTGGCCCGATTATTAAGGGCGAACTCAGCCAACGGCAAAAATGACACCCAATCATCCTGGTCAGCGGAAACAAAACATCTCAGATATGTTTCCAAGGTCTGATTGGTTCGTTCGGTCTGGCCATTAGTCTGAGGATGGAAGGCCGAGGAAAAAGATAGGTCAATGCCCATCCTACCACAAAAGGCTCGCCAGAACCTCGAGACAAACTGGGAACCTCTGTCAGAAACAATATTCTCAGGAATGCCATGTAAACGAACCACATGCTGGAAGAACAAAGGCACCAAATCAGAGGAGGAAGGCAATTTAACCAAGGGCACCAGATGGACCATTTTAGAAAAGCGATCACAGACCACCCAAATGACCGACATTTTTTGAGAAACGGGAAGGTCAGAAATGAAATCCATCGAAATATGTGTCCAAGGCCTCTTCGGGACCGGCAAGGGCAAAAGCAACCCACTGGCACGTGAACAGCAGGGCTTAGCCCTAGCACAAATTCCACAGGACTGCACAAAAGCACGCACATCCCGTGACAGAGATGGCCACCAGAAGGATCTAGCAACCAACTCCCTGGTACCAAAGATTCCTGGATGACCGGCCAGCACCGAACAATGAAGTTCAGAGATAACTTTACTAGTCCACCTATCAGGGACGAACAGTTTCTCGGCCGGACAACGATCAGGTTTATTAGCCTGAAATTTCTGCAACACTCTCCGCAAATCAGGGGAGATGGCAGACACAATGACTCCTTCCTTGAGGATACTCGCCGGCTCAGATAACCCCGGAGAGTCGGGCACAAAACTCCTAGACAGAGCATCCGCCTTCACATTTTTAGAGCCCGGAAGGTATGAAATCACAAAATCAAAACGAGCAAAAAATAACGACCAACGGGCCTGTCTAGGATTCAAGCGCTTGGCAGACTCAAGATAAGTAAGGTTCTTATGATCAGTCAAAACCACCACGCGATGCTTAGCACCCTCAAGCCAATGACGCCACTCCTCGAATGCCCACTTCATGGCCAGCAACTCTCGGTTGCCCACATCATAATTACGCTCAGCAGCAGAAAATTTCCTGGAAAAGAAAGCACATGGTTTGAACACTGAGCAACCAGAACCTCTCTGTGACAAAACCGCCCCTGCACCAATCTCAGAAGCATCAACCTCGACCTGGAACGGAAGAGAAACATCAGGTTGACACAACACAGGGGCACAGCAAAAACGACGCTTCAACTCCTGAAAAGCTTCCACGGCAGCAGAAGACCAATTAACCAAATCAGCACCCTTCTTGGTCAAATCGGTCAATGGTCTGGCAATGCTAGAAAAATTACAGATGAAGCGACGATAAAAATTAGCAAAGCCCAGGAATTTCTGCAGACTTTTTAGAGATGTCGGCTGAGTCCAATCCTGGATGGCCTGAACCTTAACCGGATCCATCTCGATGATAGAAGGGGAAAAGATGAACCCCAAAAATGAAACTTTCTGCACACCGAAGAGACACTTTGATCCCTTCACGAACAAGGAATTAGCACGCAGTACCTGGAAAACCATTCTGACTTGCTTCACATGAGACTCCCAATCATCTGAGAAGATCAAAATGTCATCCAAGTAAACAATCAAGAATTTATCCAGATACTCACGGAAAATGTCATGCATAAAAGACTGAAAAACAGATGGAGCATTGGCAAGTCCGAACGGCATCACCAGATACTCAAAATGACCCTCAGGCGTATTAAATGCCGTTTTCCATTCATCTCCCTGCCTGATTCTCACCAGATTATACGCACCACGAAGATCAATCTTAGTAAACCAACTAGCCCCCTTAATCCGAGCAAACAAGTCAGATATCAATGGCAAGGGATACTGAAACTTAACAGTGATCTTATTAAGAAGGCGGTAATCAATACACGGTCTTAGCGAACCATCCTTCTTGGCTACAAAAAAGAACCCTGCTCCCAATGGTGACGACGATGCGCGAATATGTCCCTTCTCCAGGGACTCCTTCACATAACTGCGCATAGCGGTGTGTTCAGGTACGGACAAATTAAATAAACGACCCTTAGGGAATTTACTACCAGGAATCAAATTGATAGCACAATCACAATTCCTATGCGGAGGTAGGGCATCAGACTTGGACTCTTCAAATACATCCTGAAAGTCCGACAAGAACTCTGGGATGTCAGAAGGAATGGATGACGAAATAGACAAAAATGGAACATCACCATGTACTCCCTGACAACCCCAGCTGGTTACCGACATAGAGTTCCAATCCAATACTGGATTATGGGTTTGTAGCCATGGCAACCCCAACACGACCACATCATGCAAATTATGCAGTACCAGAAAGCGAATAACTTCCTGATGTGCAGGAGCCATGCACATGGTCAGCTGGGCCCAGTACTGAGGCTTATTCTTGGCCAAAGGTGTAGCATCAATTCCTCTCAACGGAATAGGACACCGCAAAGGCTCCAAGAAAAATCCACAACGTTTAGCATAATCCAAATCCATCAGATTCAGGGCAGCGCCTGAATCCACAAACGCCATGACAGAATATGATGACAAAGAGCATATTAAGGTAATGGACAAAAGGAATTTGGACTGTACAGTACCAATAACGGCAGAGCTATCGAACCGCCTAGTGCGTTTAGAACAATTAGAAATAGCATGAGTAGAATCACCACAACAGAAACACAGTCTGTTCAGACGTCTGTGTTCGTGCCGTTCTACTTTAGTCATAGTCCTGTCGCACTGCATAGGCTCAGGCTTACTCTCAGACAATACCGCCAGATGGTGCACAGATTTACGCTCGCGCAAGCGACGACCGATCTGAATGGCCAAGGACATAGACTCATTCAAACCAGCAGGCATAGGAAATCCCACCATTACATCCTTAAGAGCTTCAGAGAGACCCTTTCTGAACAAAGCCGCTAGTGCAGATTCATTCCACAGAGTGAGTACTGACCATTTCCTAAATTTCTGACAATATACTTCTACATCATCCAGACCCTGGCATAAAGCCAGCAGATTTTTCTCAGCTTGATCCACTGAATTAGGCTCATCGTAAAGCAATCCCAGCGCCTGGAAAAATGCATCAACATTACTCAATGCAGAATCTCCTGGTGCAAGAGAAAACGCCCAGTCCTGTGGGTCGCCGCGCAAAAAAGAAATAATAATCAAAACCTGTTGAATAGGATTACCAGAAGAATGAGGTTTCAAGGCCAAAAATAGCTTACAATTATTTCTGAAGCTCAGGAACTTAGTTCTGTCACCAAAAAACAAATCAGGAATCGGAATTCTTGGTTCTAGCATCGATTTCTGATCAATAGTATCTTGAATCTTTTGTACATTTACAACGAGATTATCCATTGAGGAGCACAGAGCCTGAATATCCATGTCCACAGCTGTGTCCTGAAGCACTCTAATGTCTAGGGGGAAAAAAAGACTGAAGACAGAGCTAAGAAAAAATAATGATGTCAGGATTTCTTTTTTCCCTCTATTGGGAATCATTGGTCTGGCTCCTTGTACTGTTATGGCTGGCAATCAGGCAACACAGCGTGCAGTAATCAGCGCACATACAGAGATCTGGCAATAACCAAAAACAATAGGACGAGCTCTGAGACGTGGAATCTCTGTAGACTGCAGTACCTGATCTATCCTCACACAACTATAAGCAGCAGTGGATTGCGCCTAACAACTACCTATGCAACTCGGCACTGCCTGAGGAGCTGACTAGCCTGAAGATAGAAATACAAGCCTGACTTACCTCAGAGAAATACCCCAAAGGAATAGGCAGCCCCCCACATATAATGACTGTTAGCAAGATGAAAAGACAAACGTTGGAATGAAATAGATTCAGCAAAGTGAGGCCCGATATTCTAGACAGAGCGAGGATAGCAAAGAGAACTATGCAGTCTACAAAAAACCCTAAAACGAAAACCACGCAAAGGGGCAAAAAGACCCACCGTGCCGAACTAACAGCACGGCGGAGCACCCCTTTGCTTCTCAGAGCTTCCAGCAAAAGATAATAGCAAGATGGACAGAAAAAACAGAAAACAAACTAGAAGCACTTATCTAGCAGAGCAGCAGGCCCAAGGAAAGATGCAGTAGCTCAGATCCAACACTGGAACATTGACAAGGAGCAAGGAAGACAGACTCAGGTGGAGCTAAATAGCAAGGCAGCCAACGAGCTCACCAAAACACCTGAGGGAGGAAGCCCAGAGACTGCAATACCACTTGTGACCACAGAAGTGAACTCAGCCACAGAATTCACAACAGCGTGCGTAGAGGCCTGCCGGCTTTCAAGGCGACTATTGCTCGATCAGACCGGCAATTTTGGAATCTTACCGGGTCAAGAACAGAGGGCCCCCTCCTGAGATGAAGGCTCACTCTACCCGGGCAGTCTGCGCTTCCAGTGCGGTATGTCACAGGGCTTTCGCTGACGGCTTTGCAAAGCGGCAACCTGGTCTTCCATCCACACGTTTCGCCGAACTACGGCGGACTCCAGCCTGGGCAGAAGGATCCTGCAGGCGGCAGCGGTGAGTCCTCGGACCTGATGGAAGTCTGTTTTTCCCACCCCAGGGACTGCTTTGGGACGTCCCATGGTTCCTGTGTCCCCCAATGAAAGGCGATAGAGAAAACAGGATTTTTGGTTGCTTACCGTAAAATCTGTTTCTCGGAGCCTTCATTGGGGGACACAGCACCCTCCCAAGTTGAACAGCTCTGTTTACGTTAGAGTTCTTTGAACACTCTTTGAGTGTTTGAATCTGTTAATCTGTGAAGCGCCGTGGAATTTGTTGGCGCTATGTAGATAAAGTTTATTATATTATTCTTTCTCTTTTACACGTTGCTTCTCCTACTGCTTTCTCACTAACTGAATATCCTACTTCCTGTCGGTAGGGTGTACACTGCAGAGGAGGAGCTAACTTTTTTATTTGCATAGTGTCAGCCTCCTAGTGGCAGCAGCATACACCCATGGTTCCTGTGTCCCCCAATGAAGGCTCCGAGAAACAGATTTTACGGTAAGCAACCAAAAATCCTGTTATTCTGGAAGCGATCGAAAAATATTATGTACCCCAAAATGTTACCACTAAAACCCCTAATTTATCCCACACAACCATCCCCACTCAGGTCCGTCATCTGTCACTGGAACTATAGGGGGTTCTCGCGTTACTGCTAGAACAAAGACTCATCATGGCTCCTGCCACCTCAAATAAAATGCAATGAATTCTGCGCTCCCAAATCCAAATGCCCCCCTCATGAGCCCCATTGTTCCTAAGCCACAGTAATCGGCCACATGTTTGGCATTATTGTAATGGAGAGAAGCCGCTTAATTTACGGGTGCATATCGCCAGAAGCCCAAGCTGGGCACAATGTAGGAGGGTGCTACAATATATGGGGCTCTATACTGAATGAGGACACAATGTGTGGATACTAGACTGGCAGATTTACAATTCTCCAGAAAAAAGCCTCTTATGGCTGTTACAAAATAGTCACTGCAGCAGTAGATGAATTATTGAGAGGTGCAGATTCTACATTGGGGTCCTTTTTGGGATGTTTCTGCTTTTCTGGCACATTTGGGTCAATGTTGCCCGTAAACTATTCTAGCAAAATCTGGGTTCCTAAAGCAAAATAGGGCTCCTTCCTTCTCAGCCCTGATCTGGGGCCTAACAGTAATTTTTTTACAACATATGGGCCAGAATTGCATTTGGGAGAACTTGCGTAGAATGTAAGTCCGCAAGGACAGGGTCATCTCCCCTCTGTACCAGTCTGTCATTGTAAATTTGTTTAACCCCTTCCCGCCGCAGCCCTTTTTTGTTTTTGCATTTTCGTTTTTCACTCCCCTCCTTCCCAGAGCCATAACTTTTTTTTTTTTTCCGTCAATATGGTCATGTGAGGGCTTATTTTTTTGCGGGACGAGTTGTACTTTTTTTTTTTTTTTCTGTGGTGAAGAAAAATTGAAAGCTTTGCTAAAAAAAAAAAAAAGCGCAATTTTCAATTACCCTTAGTGTCTCCATTTTTTACGATCTGGAGTTGGGTGAGGGCTTATTTTTTGCGTGCAAAGCTGACCAAAAAAAACATAATTCTGGCGTTTCAAATTTTTTTTCTCGCTACGTTTAGCGATCAGGTTAATGCGTTTTTTTTTTTTATAGATCGGGCGATTCTGAACATGGTGATACCAAATATGTGTAGGTTTGATTTTTTTGTTTGTTTGTTTTATTTAGGATGTGGCCAAAGGGGGGTGATTTAAACTTTTATATTTATTTTTTTCATATTTTTAAAAACATTTTTTTTTTAACTTGTGCCATGCTTCAATAGCCTTCATGGGAGGCTAGAAGCTGGCACCACTGGATTGGCTCACAGGGAGGCGCTCACAGCAGGCCGGCATCAGTAACCATAGAGGTCTCAAGGACCTCTATGGTTACCATCCTAATGCATCGCCGACCCCCGATCATGTGACTGGGTCGGCGATGCGATCATTTCCGGCTGCGCGGCCGGAAGTGGTAGTTAAATGCCGCTGTCAGGTTAGGGCATGTTAGGTTAGGCTATGGGTTGAACTAGATGGACTTAGTCTTCCTTCAACCTTAATAACTATGTTACTATGTGATTTGGAAAGGCACACACCTGTCTGTATAAGACCTGACAGCTCAGTGCATGGCAGACCAAATGAGAATCCAGGTGTGAAAAACTTTGCACCATTCCCAAGAAGACTCATGGCTGTACTAGCTCAAAGGGTGCTTCTACTCAATACTGAGCAAAGGGTCTGAATACTTATGACCATGTGATATTTCGGTTTTTATTTTTTTATAAAATCGCAAAAATTACTATTTTTGTTTTTTCAGTTCATATGGGGTGGAGAGTGTACAGAAATGAGAAAAAAGGGACGTTTTTTGAAGTTATTAAATAGCTGCAATGAAACAGAGTGAACAATTTAAAGGAGTCTGAATACTTTCCGTACCATGCTGTATGTTCTAGCTATAAGAAAAGGAATAGAAACAACCATTACTTTATGGATACCATCCTCCTACCTTATTATACACATCTAGGGCCTAAAATGACAATCTAAATTTAAAGAAGAACACCATCTCCTAGTTTCCAGGATCTTTTTTTTGACTGTTTAATATACAAGACCTTAATACGCTCTGACCACTGTGAAAAATGAGATGTCTTTGTATTTCTAGAATGTTCTGAAGAAAAGGGATCAAGTACAAGCAGAATATGAAGCCAAACTAGAAGCTGCAGCTTTGAAACGAGAAGAGAAAACAGGAGTGAGTTTTTTTTTTTCAAATTCCACTTTTACAAGCTCATTTAATCCTTGCCTTGAAAATCATGATTTTTACATCTATGTTAAGGTAACTAAAAACAGCCAGTGGGTTTTTTGTTTAAAGTGGATCTGCTGACCATGATTGCACACATTATGAAATATACCTAGACTTGTTGAGACTTTTTAAACTCCTTGTAAGAATATCTGTATATTTCATTCTTCAGAATGACTGCATAATCCTTTTTTGATAGTTTTACAGCTTGAGCTAATAATCTTGAAATCTTCATTATACAGCAGTTCTGACAAGGATTTAAAAAAAAAAAAAAATGACCGGTCATCAGATCCATATTGCTCGAATGTTTTTGCTATGTAATGCTGCTGCTGATTGGCTGCTTTCTGTGTGCTCTGTACATTAGCAGCTTTCTATCCCATCAGTGGTGTAGGCGCAGGGTATACAGAGTTCAGCATTCAAATAATAATAATCTTTATATTTATATAGCGCTAGCATATTCCACAGCGCTTTACAGCTTTGCACACATTATCATCACTGTCCCTGATGGGGCTCACAATCTAAATTCCCTATCAGTATGTCTTTGGAATGTGGGAGGAAACCGGAGTACCCGGAGGAAACCCATGCAAACACGGAGAGAACATACAAACTCTTTGCAGATGTTGTCCTTGGTGGGGTTTGAACCCAGGACTCCAGCGCTGCAAGGCTGCAGTGCTAACCACTGCGCCACCGTGCTGTCCATAACCGATGTATATGCAGCCGATTAAAACTGGGATTTTATAAACAATCGCAGCAAGCAACCCTGTATGTGACTCATTGTTGGAATCTGGGTTTCTGCCTCTGCATTATGCTGCTCTCAGATGAAGTAGCAAAAATCTAGTGACAATAAGACTTATTAATCTGTCCATGTGACCTGAGTCTCTGACCAGAGATGGATTATTACGTCTACGTGATCGTCCACGCACACTGGTGGTGTGCGGGCGATCGCTGCCGGGTGTCAGCTGATTCTGACAGCTGACGCAAAGCACTTTATTCCCCCGAAATACTGCGATCAAACACACACAGCATTCTGGGTGTCGGCAGAGGGCTGACAAGCACCTCTGCGTTTGGATCGAAGACCCGTAGCGTGACGCGGGGTCCCGATCGTTGTCATGTTGACCGTATGTCGTCATGATGAGATCCAGGTCACCAGAACTAGGAAACATGCTGATCATGCACAGTGCGTGATCAGCAAGTCTCTCCTGTCAATGCAGAGCTGACAGTTTCTACAGCATGGGGATGCTGCTGCATCTCCATGCTTTAGAAGCGATCAGCCTGCAAAAAATGATTGTCCCATAGTAGGACAAAGTAAAAAAAAAAGTTGAAAAAAATTAAATTAAAATAATTGTAAAAATATTTTAAAATAATAATAATAATCAGGATATGGTTTCTATAAATGTTTGAATTAAAAAATATATGAACAATAAAAGTACACATATTTGGTATTGCAGTGTCCGCAACGACCCGGCCTATAAAACTTTCCCACTAATTAACCCCTTTAGTGAATACTATAAAAAAAGAAAGAAAATGTAAAAACAAGGCAAAAAACAATGCTGTATCATAACGCTTCACAAAAAGTGGAATAAAAAGCGATCAAAATGACGGATATAAAGAAACATGGTACCACTGACCACGTCCTTTTGTCCCGCCAATAACAAGCCACCATACTGCTCCGTCAGCGAGAAAATAAGTTACAGCTCTCACAATAAAAGGATGAAAAATAATTATTTTTCTATAAAAGTTTTTGTGTTAAAGCGCCAAAGCATAAAACGATGTAAATGAGCTTTCGCTGTAATCGCACTGACTCGAAGAATAGATCTGTCTTCTCAATTTTGCCCAACACCGAACAGCATGACCCCCCCCACACCCAAAGACATTTAAGAACTGTAGTTTTTTGTTTGTTTGTTTGTTTTTTCATTCTTCCTCCCAAAAATTGGAACAGAAAGAAATCAAAAAATGTCATGTGCCTGAAAATGGTACCAATAAAAACGTCAACTCGTCCCGCAAAAAAAACAAGCCATAACATGATTCTTTTGGCTGAAATATGGAAAAATTATAGCTCTCAAAATGTGGTGATGCAAAAACTATTTTTTGCAATAAAAAGCGTCTTTTAGTGACAGCAGCCAAACATAAAAACTTGCTATAAATCTGGTGTCGCTGTAATCACACCGACTCAAAGAATTAAGTCGCCTGATCACTTATACCACACGAGGAATGGCATAAAAAAGAAATAAAACCAATTCTTCACCTACTGTTCATTTTTTCATTCTGCCTCCCAAAGATCGCAGTAAGGCTCAGCGCACATCTCTCCTGCACTCTGCATTGAGCCCTTACATTGGGGTTTCTGTGTAAATCTCTGATATACGTGATTCAGACGGAACCTCTGGTGGATGATTCCCTATATGAGGCAGATGGAGTCGCTGTTGACGCCATATGACCTGTGAACTGTGATAAAAATGCTGTCTGCCACAGTTTTGTGCACCCCTGAAAGGACACCGCTAAACAGAGACCAGACGGAGTTTAGCGTACACACGTGGTCAAAATTGTTGTTGCCCCTCATTTAATGACAGAAAAACCCACAATGGTCACAGAAATAACTTGAATCTGGCAAAAGTAATAATAAATAAAAGATCTATGAAAATGAACAAATGAAAGTCAAAACATTGCTTTTCAACCATGCTTCCACAGAATTAAAAAAAAATAAAAAATAAATAAATAATAAAATAAAACTCATGAAATAGGCCTGGACAGAAATGATGGTACCCCTGAAAATAATGTGACAAAAAGGACATGTTAAATCAAGGTGTGTCCACTAACTAGCATCACAGTTGTCTACAATCTTGGAATCAGTGAGTGGGCCTGTATATAGGGCTACAGATACACACTGTGCTCTTTGGTGACATGGTGTGTATCACACTCAACATGGACCAGAGGAAGCGAAGGAAAGAGTTGTCTCAGGAGATTAGAAAGAAAATTATAGACAAACATGTTAAAGGTAAGAGTTATAAGACCAAGCAGCTTGATGTTCCTGTGACTACAGTTGCACATATTATTCAGAAATTTTAAGATCCATGGGACTGTAGTCAACCTACCTGGACGTGGCCACAGGAGGAAAATTGATGACAAATCCACGAGACAGTACGAATGGTAACAAAAGAGCCCAGAAAAACTTCTAGACTGGAATTTTCCAAACTACATGCCAAGCTTCTGGGAGAATGTCCTCTGGACAGATGAGACAAAAATGAAACTTTTTGGCAAGGCACATCAGCTCTATATTCACAGGTGGAAAAATGAAGCATATCAAGAAAAGAACACTGTCCCTACTGTGAAACATGGAGGAGGATGTGTTATGTTCTTGGACTGCTTTGCTGCATTTGGCACAGGGTGTCAAGAATCTGTGCAGGGTATAATGAAATCTCAAGACAATCAAGGGATTCTAGAGAGAAATGTGCTGCCCAGTGTCAGAAAGCTTGGTCTCAGTTGCAGGTCATGGGTCTTTGCAACAGGATAATGACCCAAAACACACAGCTAAAAACACCCAAGAATGGATAAGTGGAAAACATTGGACTATTCTTAAGTGGCCTTCTATGAACTCTGACCTAAATCCTATTGAGCATCTTTGGAAAGACCTGAAACATGCCGGCTGGAAAAGGCAACCTTTAAACACGAGACAACTGGAGCAGTTTGCTCTTGAGGAGTGGGTCAAAATACCTGTCGAGAGGTGCAGAAGTCTCATTGACAGTTACAGGAATCGTTTGATTGCAGTGATTGCTTTAAAAGGTTGTGCAACAAAATATTAAGTTAAAGGTACCATCATTTCTGTCCAGGCCTATTTCATGAGTTTTATTTATTTATTTTTTTTATTCTGTGGAAGCATGGTTGAAAAGCAATGTCTGACTTTCATCATTTTCATAGATTTTTTTTTTTAATTTATTTATTATTACTTTTGTCAGATTCAAGTTATTTCTGTGAACATTGTTTTTTTTCTGTCATCAAACGAGGGCTACCAACAATTTTGACCACGTGTGCAACTCTTCTGCTTCATTATAGTGTATGTATACCTTGGGGGTTTTATCTGAATCATGTCACGAAGATATTTAGATGGAAACCCTAAAGTAAGTGGTTAGCGTAAAGCGCCATATAAATGTGATCCCAATCATTATGTAAAATGTTTCCAATAAAAGCTTCAACCTAATCCACAAAAAAAGCAAGTCTCCGCTCAGGTCTGTCATCTAACGGAAATATAGGGGGCTTTCACGTTACTGGTGGCTCAGTGGATAGAACTGCAGCCTTGCAGCGCTGGAGTAATGGGTTCAAATCCCACCAAGGACATCATCTGCAAGGAGTTTGTATGTTCTCCCCATGTTTGCGTGGGTTTCCTCCGGGCTCTCCAGTTTCCTACCACATTCCAAAGACCTACTGATAGGGAATCTAGATTGTGAGCCCCAATGGGGACAGCGATGCTTGTGTGCAAACTGTAAAGCGCTGAGGAATATGTTGGCGCTATATAAATAAAGAGATTATGATTATTTATTATTATTACTGGTAGTACAAAGGCTCTGAAAAGCTAAATGGCTCCTCACCCTCCAAAAGAAATTCAGCAGATTATGTGCTCCCAAATCCTAATGCCCCCTCCCTTCTGAGCCCCACAGTGTGCCTAAACCACATATAGTGTCCACGTTGGGCATTTCTAAAGTGATGAAAGCCTGCCTAATTTACAGGTGCTTGTCTCCAGAAGCACGGGCTGGACATAATGTACTGGTCACTACAACGGCAGTTTGCAATTTTCACTTGGCAACATTCATTGTTGCTTGTTTCTGCAAAATAACCATGGAGTCAAAATCATCAATACATCTGTAGATAAATTCCCAAAGGGTTATAATTTCCAAAATTGGGTCACTTGAGAAATTTTAACACTATCATGAAGTACAATATGTCACGAAAAAACATTCTCCGAATCAGTGGGATCCATTGAAGCGTTCCAGAGTTATTACCACAGAAAGTGACACTAATCAGAATTGCAAAAATTGGTCTGGTCATTAACATGCAAACCACCCTTGGGGCTTAAGATCTACCCTGATGGCTATCAGTGGTGTACAAACTATTGTTTGCCTATAACCTGTATAAATATTTCTTTGTTTAGAAGCTACTTGTTTTTTATTTTTTAATTACTTAAACAGTTTGTTTTTTTTATTCTGTTTATTTTCTTTTTACCATTTTTTTGACATTAGGTGCCAACTGAAGTAGAAAAGTGCCAAGACAAGGTGGAATGCTTTAATGCAGATTTAAAGGCAGACATGGAAAGGTGGCAAAATAACAAGAGACAAGATTTCCGCCAGCTGCTGATGGGAATGGCTGACAAGAACATTCAGTTCTATGAAAAGGTAGAACTAGAGATTTAACATAAATTGTTTAGCCGTTTATTACATGTGAGATTGCGCCTGCAGTAGGTCAGCAGTGCTATGCAAAAATGAATATTCACATTAAGGTGGCATCCTGGTTATTTACTGGAGCTGTGTGCACAAAGTTATTGGGTTAAACAGGTTATTGGTGGGAAATATTCACTAGCGTTCAGTTGTCTACCTAGCAGTGCCAAGTGTTCCCCATAAGCTAGTACTGTTGGGAATTACTGCACTGGAGATATCTTGACCTACTAGCAACTGATTTTATGTTTGTACTTATACCATTTTAATCACAGTTTTAGTGTAATTATTTTCTCCACTTAGAACAACTGGTCAAAGACAAATTAATTACAATTTTTCCTCTTTAATAAGCAAGCAGCAACACAGGATATAGATGAGCATGTCATAGAATAATAGAATATAAGAGTTGAAAGGGACCTAAAGGGTCAGTGTCCAACCCCCTGCTCAATACAGGATTCACTATACCATCTCAGACAGATGTCTGTCCAGCCTCTGTTTGAAAACTTCCATTGAAGGAGAACTCTCCACCTCTCGTGGCAGCCTGTTTCACCGTCACTGTAAAAAAAAGTTTTTTCTAATATCTAATCTGTATCTTTTCCCTTTCAGTTTCATTCCATTGCATCTCGTGTTTCCATGTGGAAAAGAAAATTATGATACCTCTACAATGTGACATCCCTTTAGATATTTGTAGACCTCTATTAAGTCTCCTGTTGGCTTTCTTTTTTGCAAATTAAACATTCCCAGATCCTTTAACCTTTCCTCGTAGGACATACTTTGCAGTCCGCTCACTCTGAACTTGCTCCAGTTTTTCAATATCTTTTTTTAAAATGTGCCTAGAACTCGACAGTGTTCCAGATGAGGCCTGACCAAGGAGGAGTAGAGGGGGTAATTACTTCACATGTTCTAGACTGTGCTTCTCTTAATACAGCCTTTTTTTACTGCATCATTACACTGTTGGCTAATGTGCAGTCTGTGATCTAGTTGTATACCCAAGTCTTTCACACATGCTGTTGATTAGTTCTGTTCCTCTCATCCCATAGATATAATTTTTGTTTTTCTTGCCCAGATGTAGAATCTTGCATTTCTCCCTGTTAAATGCCATTGTATTAGTCGCTGCCCATTGTTCAAGCTTATCTAGATCCTCCTAAATCCTTTCTCAGTATTCTCTAGTGTTAGCTATCCCTCCTAGCTTTGCATCATCTGCATATTTGATTAGTTTACTTTCAGTTACCTTATCTAGATCATTTATAACAATGTTGTACTACGCTGGGGCCAGCACATAGCCACATTTTTCCAATTGGATGTGCAACCATTTATTACCACTCTGAGTATGATCACTGTGCCAGTTATGAATCCACCTAACTGTAGCCTTGTCAATCCCATACTTGGTCATCTTTTCAATATGGATAGTATGAAATACTTTATCAAATGCTTTGCTGAAGTCGTAATACAATGTATCAACCACATTTCCATGATCCACTCAGTCATTGATTCCATCATAGAAAGAAATTAGTCTGACATGACTTGTTTGCTAGAAACCCATGCTGGCTATGGCTAATTACTGTGTTCTTATCGAAGTACTTGCATACATGCTGTTTAATAATTTGTTCAAATATCTCTCATGGTTTAGAAGTAAGGCTCACTGGCCTGTAATTTACAGACTCGGTCTTCTTTCCTTTTTTGAAGATTGGGACAACATTTGGCCTTCTCCAATCTTTTGGGACTTCTCCTGTTTTCCAGGATTTTCTGGCTAGTGGTTCTGCAATTTCCTCTAACTCTTTCAGTATCCTAGGAAGTAATTCATCTGGACCAGGAGATTTAAATTAATTTAAATTAGCCAAGTGTTCTCTCACATCTTTCTATTTATGGATAGAGTGGTTTCGTTTATTCCTTTAATGGCACCGTGACGATGAGTTGATGTTGATTTGCTTTCTTAAAAAACACAGATACATAATAGGAATTTAAAAGTTCGGCCTTCTCAACATCATTTTTGACCACTTCACCCTTTTCATGGTGTAAAAATCCTATAGCATCTTTGACTTTTCCTTTGCTTTTTACATACCCCCAAATCCTTTTTTGCTGCTTTTGGTCTCTCTTGCAAGCCTAAATTCATTACTTTCTGTAGCTCTTCACAATAGTTTAGATCAGTGTGACACATGTATTGACAAATAGTCTGCTTTCCTGACTGCAAAGTGATGACGTGCTGGAGTACAGCAGATCTGAATGTGATTGACTGACAGCTTTCATCTCTCATTTCTGGCAGTTATTGTGGGGGGTGGGGCAGAGACCTATTACAAACACTTCTACTATTTCTCCTGTCAAAGTGCTGCCATCTCTGCCATTTATAGGCTGGGAATCGCATACAGGGGGAAAAAAATTACCCCCCACAATAACCTACAATAGGCTCTGCGTGAGACATGACAGTCTGCATTCCGCAGTGCTGAGTGATAACGTGTTGAAGTACTGGCTTTCAGCTTTTCTCTCCAGAAAGAAGTTTGGGGGAGAAGTACGGTAGTACTGTAAAGCTGGCAGCACTATACTTTCTTTGGCAATATTATTATGTATTTGGTCCTGTCGGTTAAGCTCTTTTGAATTTGAGAGAGATAATGGAAGTGTTTGGAAGGAGACTCCTCCCCCACCACCCCCATACTGATAGCCAAAGAAAAAAGCTAAAAGCTGTTTATCACACTCCGGTCTCATGTGCTCACGAATACAGGTGCTTCTCACAAAATTAGAATATCATCAAAAAGTTAATTTATTTCAGTTCTTCAATACAAAAAGTGAAACTCATATACTATACAGAGTCATTACAGAGTGATCTATTTCAAGTGTTTATTTCTGTTAATGTTGATGATTATGGCTTACAGCCAATGAAAACCCAAAAGTCATTATCTCAGTAAATTATAATACTTTATAACACCAGCTTGAAAAATGATTTTAAAATCTGAAATGTTGGCCTACTGAAATGTGTGTTCAGTAAATGCACTCAATACTTGGTCGGGGCTCATTTTGCATCACTGCGGTGTGGCATGGCGGCGATCAGCCTGTGGCACTGCTGAGGTGTTATGGAAGCCCAGGTTGCATTGATAGCAGCCATCAGCTCATCTGCATTGTTGGGTCTGGTGTCTCTCATCTTCCACTTGACAATACCCCATATTTGCTGGCCAATCAAGCACAGTGATACTGTTTATAAACCAGATACTGGTACTTTTGGCAATGTGGACAGGTGCCAAGTCCTGCTGGAGAATGGAATTTCCATCTCCAAAAAGCTTGTGGGCAGAGGAAGCATGACGTGCTCTAAAATTTCCTGATAGACTGCTGCGCTGACTTTGGTCTTGATGAAACACACTGGACCTACACCAGCAGATGACATTGCTCCCCAAACCATCACGGATTGTGGTAACTTCACACTAGACCTCAAGCAGCTTTGATTGTGGCCTCTCCACTCTTCCTCCTGACTCTGGGACCTTGATTTACAAATGACATGCAAAATTTACTTTCTTCTGAAAATAACACCTTGGACCACTGAGCAACAGTCCAGTTCTTTTTCTCCTTGGTCCAGGTAAGGCGTTTCTGGCGTTGTCTGTTGGTCATGAATGGCTTGACACAAGAAATGCGACACTTGTAGTCCATGTCTCCTGGATATGTCTGTGTGTGGTGGCTCTTGAAGCAATGACTCCAGCAGCAGTCCACTCCTTGTGAATGTCCCCCAAATTTTTGAATGGCCTTTT
This sequence comes from Ranitomeya imitator, assembly GCF_032444005.1. Lineage (NCBI taxonomy): Eukaryota > Metazoa > Chordata > Amphibia > Anura > Dendrobatidae > Ranitomeya > Ranitomeya imitator. The sequence goes on from NC_091282.1 coordinate 528,354,966, forward strand.
CTTAACAATCCTCTCAAGGCTGCAGTTATCCAGTTGCTTGTGCACCTTTTTCTACCACACTTTTTCCTTCCACTCAACTTTCCATTAACACCTTCATGATCAGAAGTATTTTTGTGTTTTGCTGCCCAGAGCCTTCTTCCCAAAGCCATAACTTTTTAAATTTTCAGTTAATATGGCCATGTGAGGGCTTGTTTTTTTGCGGGACGAGTTGCACTTTTGATCGAAACCATTGGTTTTAACTGAAAAATGGGAAAACAATTCCAAGTGCTGTGAAATTGCAAACAAGTGCAATCCCACAGTTGTTTTTTGTTTTGCTTTTTACTATGTTCACTACATACTAAAACTGACCTGCCATTATGATTCTCCAGGTCATTACGAGTTCATACACAACCAAACATGTCTAGGTTATTTTTTATCTAAATGATGAAAAAAAATTCCAAACTTAGTGTCTCCATTTTTCGTGATCTCTGGTTGGGTGAGGAATTATTTCTTGCGCGCCGAGCTGACAAAACGTTATTTTAATGATACCATTTTGGTGCAAAACGTTATTTTGATTGCCCGTTATTGCATTTTTTTTTTTAACCCCTTCAAGTCGCGGCCCTTTTTCATTTTTGCGTTTTCGTTTTTCACTTCCCTCCTTCCCAGAGCCATAACTTTTTTATTTTTCCGTCAATATGGTCATGTGAGGGCTTATTTTTTGCGGGACAAGTTGTACTTTTGAACGACACCATTGGTTTTACCATGTCTTTTACTAGAAAACGGGGAAAAAATTCCAAGTGCGGTGAAATTGCAAAAAAAGTGCAATCCCACACTTGTTTTTTGTTTGGCTTTTTTGCTAGGTTCACTAAATGCTAAAACTAACCTGCCATTATGATTCTCCAGGTCATTACGAGTTCATAGACACCTAACATGACTAGGTTATTTTTTATCTAGGTGGTGAAAAAAAAAATCCAAACTTTGCTAAAAAAAAAAAAAAAAAAAAAGTGCCATTTTCCGATACCCGTAGCGTCTCCATTTTTCGTGATCTGGGGTCGGGTGAGGGCTTATTTTTTGCGTGCCGAGCTGATGTTTTTAATGATACCATTTTTGCGCAGATACGTTCTTTTAATCGCCCGTTATTGCATTTTAATGCAATGTCGCGGCGACCAAAAAAACGTAGTTCTGGCGTTTCGAATTTTTTTCTCGCTACGCCGTTTAGCGATCAGGTTAATGCTTTTTTTTTATTTGATAGATCGGGCGATTCTGAACACGGCGATACCAAATATGTGTACGTTTGATTTTTTTTTTTTTTTGTTTGTTTTATTTAGGATGGGGCGAAAGGGGGGTGATTTAAACTTTTATATTTTTTATATTTTTTTTCAGATTTTTAAAAACTTTTTTTTTTACTTGTGCCATGCTTCAATAGCCTCCATGGGAGGCTAGAAGCTGGCACCACTTGATCGGCTCAGCTACATAGCAGCGATCATCAGGGGGGCGCTCACAGCAGGCCTGCATCAGTAACCATAGAGGTCTCAAGGACCTCTATGGTTACCTTCCTGATGCATCGCCGACCCCCGATCATGTGACTGGGGTCGGCGATGACGTCATTTCCGGCCGGATGCGGTAGTTAAATGCCGCTGTCTGTGTTTGACAGCGGCATTTAACAGGTTAATAGCGGCGGGTGAATAGCGATTTCACCCGCCGCTATTGCGCGCACATGTCAGCTGTACATGAAATGGCTGTATATAAATGAAATGGCTCAGAGAGGAAGCCTGGCTTGTGTATTCTAGCTGTCTGGTCCCTATACACCCACTTCAGGTATATTCTAAAATTGCCCTTTATGTTGAACAAGTCCAGAGTTGCCCCCAGCCAGTCCCAGCTAACATTATCAAAGGCTTTTTCTGCTACCAGAGCCAGCAAAGCCGGTTTCTCTCCCGACTGGCTGCGGCAACCCACTCCGTCCAACACAGTTAGTACCTTTCGTATGTTTTTCACCGCTGCCCTAACCTTAACGAACCCCACTTGTGCAGGGTTCACCAGTTGGGGTAATACTACTGCCAATCTGTCCGCCATTATTTTTGACATAATCTTCTGGTCTAAATCAATAAGGGAAATGGGTCTGTTAGAGCAGGCCTCAAGGGGGTCCTTGCCTGGTTTGGGTATGACTTTAATATGTGTTTCTTTAGATCTTTCTGGTATGACCCCCGTTAAAAGAATGGTGTTGTAATAGTTTAGCAGTGGGGAGATATGTTCCCTGAGGGCCCTTTAAAACTCCCCGCCAAATCCATCTGGGCCTGGTGCTTTCCCATTTTGAAGATTACTTATGGTTTGTCTCACTTCTCCTTCTGTTATTTCTGCATTAATTGCATCTTGTTGTTCTTGTGTTAGTTTTGGAAGAGTGACTTGTTGGAGGAATTTTTTACCCTCTGCCAAATTTAGTATGTGAGGGTTTATACAATTCTTTGTAAAAGTTTTGTAGTGTTTCATTGATTTTCCTGGTATCGGAGGTTATATTTCCCTGGCCATCTCGTAATCTATGTATGGGATTCGCCTGCAGTCTCCCTTTTGCCAGTCTTGCCAGCAATTTCCCCGCTCTGTTCCCATATCTCAGCAATTCAGCCTTTTGCCTAGAGAGGAACATCTGCTCCCTCCTATCAATCCAGGTTTCAAACTCTTGTTTGGCTAGCTTCTATTGTTCCCTGTTTTGAGTTGTGGGGCTCTGCAAGAACTCTGTATATAGATTTCTAAGCTTCGCACTAGAATCTGAGTATTTTTCCACTACTCTTTCATAATTTTGCCTCTTGGTACCTCTTTCACCATATTCCAGTGCAAAGCGTGCTGGTTTGCATGTTCCTTGTTGTCCCATTCAAATTCCTTCCACCAGCCCCGTAGTTTGTCATTAAATCCCTCATCTTTTGTAAGATAAGCTGGAAATTTCCACATGTAATGTGTTCTTTTTATCTGGTTATCCACCAATTCCATACGCACTGGAGCATGGTCAGATATGACCAGGTCGTGGATCACCACTGACTTCGTTCTATTTAATAGTCTCTCTGAGATGAACAGTCTATCCTTGACCAGGATTGGTGGGCATGAGAGAAGTGGGTTAACTCTCTATCCTCTGGATGGAGCCAACGCTAAAAATTTCTCTATCCAGTTTGTTCAAGGAAGTAGGGGATTAAAGTCTTTTTTGAAGGGATCAGGCTCTGGCTCTTTCTGTCCTCCTCCCCAGTAATTATCAGTGATGAGTTGTCCAAGACAGTTTTCCTCTCCAGGTCATTAAAGAAGACTTTGTTTGAACCATTAGGTCCATATACATTGTAGATTGAATAGACTTCTCCTCCATCCTCTATGGTGACCCAATCACATCTTCCCTAATCATCACACTCCTCGGACAGCAGATTAAATACAAAATTACAATGGAATAGTATCACTACCCCTGCGGGTCTACCTTGAGCTGCTGAGCCCACTACTTTCCAGACCCACAGCTTGTTGAGCCTAGAAAAATCCTCTTCCTTTAGATGGGTTTCTTGAAGCAATACAGTATCCGCGAGTACCTTTTCAGATGTCTCAGTATCTTTACTCTTGTATTCTGGGATCTTAGGCCTTTCACATTCCAGGAGATGATCTTCATAATCACTGTCACTACTGCCTATTGCCTCTTGCTTTGTTTTCCTTCTAAGGGTTCTCCGGATTAAAGGGAGATTCTCAGGTGGTTAGAAAAGGGTAGAAGAGAAAGGAAAAAAAGACTCAACACGGATATGAAAGGGGATAGAGATTAAAACCTTAAAGCAAGCAAACAGTGAGTTCTCAATACGCTGTAGTGTATTTCTAGCTTCTTACACCACTAATAGCGTTGTGGACTTTTCTCTTTCTTACTTCCCCAGAAAAAAGGAAAGAAAAAAAACCTGTGGGAAGAAACATATCCCACACTACATGTCATAAATAATTGTCAAAATGCCATCTGCATCTTCTCCTCCGCCCTGGGCAGCACCTTTGCATAGCTCTTTTCGCTTCCCCCCAAATATGGAGCCAATGGACACTTCTGTCATCTTGGGGAGGCATTGTCCTGTTTGTAGGAAAGGTGTGTGTGTGTGTGTGTGTGTGGTGAGGGGGAGAGCAGTCAAGAGCAAGATGTATATGGTGCAGTCCTTTTCTATGGTGCTTCACCTGGACTGGCCATATGTCCTCTGAGGCTTTGGTGTTGAGGGGAAGCGGTCTTCCTCACGGCCTCTTCTTTGTTCGATGTTTTTTGCGTTGCGTAGTATTTTTTCCATATCTTTTTCTGCATCACTCGGTGAGTTGTAGATGAGGTTTTCCCCTTCGTTTTGAAAAATCCTCAGGGTCTCCGGGTATTGCAGTGCAAAGCTTTTCTTTGCTTGATAGAGTGCTGCACATATTTTACTAAAGGCTCTCCTGCGTTTTGCCACCTCCGTGGAATAGTCTTCAAATAGTAGGACTTTCATCCCTGGCCGGGAACATCTTCTATATGCTCTCATTATGTCAAACTTCTCATTATAGTCCAGGAATTTCATGATTACTTGACGTGGTATTAATGTCCGGTCACTCGATCCTTGGTAGATCTGGCCCAATTCTGTGAGCCCTTTCAACCCTACAACCATGATTAATTCCCAGGGCCATTGGTAGGTCTCTTTCGCAGAGTCTTTGCAGTTCAGCTGCAGGGATCGACTCAGAGAGCCTCACTAGCCTTAAGTTTCTGCGCTTTAACCTGTTTTCCAGGTCTTCGACCTTCTCAGACAGGCTTTTTGTTTCTGTAGTTGTCTCTTTCAACTGTGAGGAGAGCTGCACGTTATCACCCTCCAGTTCCTCCAATTCCTTTTGAATGTGCCGGAGAGCATTCTTAATAGCCTGTTCCAGGGTCTTTTGGATGTCTGGCATGATGCTACTTGCCATGTCAGCAGCAAGTTTGTTATAGTCTATTGTTATCAATCTTGAAGGGTCTTCCCTGCTACACTGTTAGGTCTTCAAGGTCTTCAATGCCTTTCCCACCATGGGTTTTCTGTTGTGAATGTGTTGCAGTAGCATCCTCTCCTGTGGGGTTTGGGTCCATGATGTCTTCCCCCTTACTGTGGTTCCCACTGCTTGTTTGACTAGGGCTCTCCGGCTTTTGTGAGCTACGTAACACGTAGCGATCCATTTGCTGAATTGGTGATGTAAATTGAGTCAGAGTCTGAGCCCTCTGTTGTTGCAGTTTATCCTTTCTCCGGAGAATTATCAATTATCAATTCTTATGTTTCTTGGGAGCTATAAAAAAAAAAAAAAAAAAATCCCTAAAGCACCAAGCAGGTACTTGTAGTTCTTGTTTTTGTCCACTAGGTGGCAGCAGAGCTTTTCCTTGTTCGAAAAGCAGTTGCAGTTCACTGTAGCGGCCAGCAGATGTCACCAGATTTCCCAGGAGAAATGAACAGCCGACTGTGTTTAACCCCTTTCTGACATATGACGTACTATCCCATCGAGGTGGGGTGGGCCCGTATGACCACCGACGGGATAGTACGTCATAGCGATCGGCTGCGCTCACGGGGGGAGCGCGGCCGGGTGTCAGCTGACTATCGCAGCTGATATCCGGCACTGTGCCAGGAGCGGTTACGGATCGCCCCCGGCACATTAACCCCCGGCACACCGCGATCAAACATGATCGCGGTGTGCCGGCGGTATAGGGAAGCATCGCGCAGGGATGGGGCTTCCCTGAGACCCTCGGAGCAACGATATGTGATCGCGTTGCTGCGAGGGTCTCTTACCTCCTCCTCCTCCTTGCAGGCCCCCGGATCCAAGATGGCCGCGACATCCGGGTCCTGCAGGGAGGTGGCTTCACTAAGCCGGGAGAAGTGCACAGCAGATCGCTGATCTGACACAGTGCACAGCAATAAAATATTCTTCCTATAAATACATTTATCTAAATAAAAAAAAACAATAAAAGTACATATTTTAGTATCGCCGCGTCCGTAACGACCCCACCTATAAAACTATATCGCTAGTTAACCCCTTCAGTGAACACCGTAAAAAAAAAAAATAGCCAAAAAACAACACTTTGTCATACCGCCAAACAAAGCGTGGAATAACACGCGATCAAAAAGACAGATATAAATAACCATGGTACCGCTGAAAACGTCATCTTGTCCCACAAAAACGAGCTGCCATACAGCATCATCAGCGAAAAAATATAAAAGTCAAAATAAAGCGATGCAAAAATAATTATTTTTTCTATAAAATAGTTTTTATCGTATAAAAGCGCCAAAACATAAAAAAATTATATAAATGAGGTATCGCTGTAATCGTACTGACCCGAAGAATAAAACTGCTTTATCAATTTTACCAAACATGGAACGGTATGAACGCCTCTCCCAAAAGAAATTCATGAACAGCTGTTTTTTGGTCATTCTGCCTCACAAAAATCGGAATAAAATGCGATCAAAAAACGTCACGTGCCCGAAAATGTTACCAATAACAACGTCAACTCGTCCCGCAAAAAACAAGACCTCACGTGACTCTGTGGACCCAAATATGGAAAAATTATAGCTCTCAAAATGTGGTAACACAAAAAATATTTTTTGCAATAAAGCGTCTTTCAGTGTGTGATGGCTGCCAATCATAAAAATCCGCTAAAAAACCCGCTATAAATAGTAAATCAAACCCCCCTTCATCACCCTTAGGGAAAAATTTAAAAAAGTATTTCCATTTTCTCGCTAGGGTTAGGGCTAGGGTTGGGGCTAAAGTTAGGGTTAGGGTTGGGGCTACATTTACGGTTGGGAATAGGGTTGGGATTAGGGTTAGGGGTGTATCGGGGTTAGAGGTGTGGTTAGGGTTACCGTTGGGATTAGGGTTAGGGGTGTGTTTTGGATTAGGGTTTCAGTTATAATTGGGGGGTTTCCACTGTTTAGGCACATCAGGGGCTCTCCAAATGCGACATGGCGTCCGATCTCAATTCCAGCCAATTCTGCGTTGAAAAAGTAAAACAGTGCTCCTTCCCTTCCGAGCTCTCCCGTGTGCCCAAACAGGGCTTTACCCCAACATATGGAGTATCAGTGTACTCAGGACAAATTGGACAACGACCTTTGGGGTCCAATTTCTCCTGTAGCCCTTGGGAAAATACAAAACTGGGGGCTAAAAAATAATTTTTGTGGGAATAATTTTTGTGGGCTCTGTGTTATAAACTGTAGTGAAACACTTGGGGGTTCAAAGTTCTCACAACACATCTAGATAAGTTCCTTGGTGGGTCTAGTTTCCAATATGGGGTCGCTTGTGGGGGGGTTCTACTGTTTAAGGTACATTAGGGGCTCTGCAAACGCAATGTGACGCCTGCAGACCATTCCATCTAAGTCTGCATTCCAAATGGCGCTCCTTCCCTTCCGAGCTCTCCCATGCGCCCAAACGGTGGTTCCTCCCCACATATGGGGTATCAGCGTACTCAGGACAAATTGGACAACAACTTTTGGGGTGCAGTTTGCAGCTTGCACGTGTTCACATTGGAAGTGCTGATTTGTGTATATATATATATATATATATATATATATATATATATATATATATATATATATATATATATATATATATATATATATATATATATATATATATATATATATATATATATATATATATATATATATATATATATATATATATATATATAATTTTTTTTAACTTTTGTCATGCTCAATAGTCTCCATGACCCGATCGGCTCTGCTGCATACTGGCAATGATCAGATCGCCTTTATGTAGCAGAATTACTCACTTGCTATGAGTGCAGACCACAGGGTGGCGCTCATAGCAATCTGGCTGTGACAACCACAGTGGTCTGCAGGAGACCTCTGGTTGTCATGCCAACCCATCGGTGACCCGCAATCACGTGACACTGATGGGCAGATTTCCGTCGTGCTTGCCAGAAGCGCGTGTTGAATGCCACTGTCAGCTTCGTTAGCAATGACCTCCGGTGGCTTCCCCTCCTTGTGGATTGTGTCAATGACTGCCTTCTGGACATCTGTCAAGTCATCAGTCTTCCCAATGATTGTGGAGCCTACTGAAACAGACTAAGGGACCTTTTTAAATGCTTAGGAAGCCTTTGCAGGTGTTTTTTGTTACTTAATATAATTTACTGAAATAATGACTTTTGGGTTTTCATTGGCTGTAAGCTATAATCATCAACCGTAACAGAAATAAATACTTAAAATAGATCACTCTGTTTGTAATAACTCTTATAGTTTCACTTTTTGTATTGAAGAACTGAAATAAACTAACTTTTTGATGATATTCTAATTTAGTGAGATGCACTAGTATGTCCTTTATGCAGGGAGGAGAGCAGAAAGTTTGGCAGTACATGTCTCACACTGAGCCTAAGATATTAAAGGGGCTTATTCTTCTTTTCCCAGTGTTACTGCCTGATTATGATTGGTCAGTGTCAGAAAAAGGAATAACTAGATGCCCTCAGTGAAATCTTTGGTAATGTCTACTTTGACATAAAAAAAAAAAAACTCTATAGGTGCAAAATATTTAGAATTGAGTCCTCAGTGGTTGATACCTTTTAACGGCTAACTGAAAAGATAATAACAAATTGCAAGCTTTCGAGACTTCTCAGGCACTTCCTTGCAATCAGAAAAAATGTAAAACCTGTCCATTTATAATGACCACGGACAAGATGAAGATCTCCAATTCACATCAGGACTACAAGATCCCAGGTACTTTCAGCTGCGTCACTTCTTCTAATGTGGTGTACCTAATTATTTGTCCTAAATATCCAACTGGGGGTAGGGGAGACAGGGCAAAAACCGAGGACAAGGATGAATTCTCACCGCCATAAAATAAGAGAAAAAAAGAATGGATCTACCTGTGGCAATACATTTCTGTCTCCCAGATCATAACATTATGGACATGAAATTACTTGTTTTAAAAGGTAACTTCTCAGAGACAGAAAAATATGGGAATATAAACTGATGATGACCTTTGACAGTCTTAGTGCAGGAATGAATGTGTCTCATGGATTTATGTCTTTTTACATCAACGATGGAACTAAGGAATTTGCCCTTCAGACCATGTGTGGTCATTACAACAGAACCAGACCCCAATCAGAGGACAATAAAACACTCCTTGTCTAAGAACTGGTCCAATATTAATGGACATAACTGTTTATCACCCATGGTAATTCTGCTTCGTCACCTGTCTTATCCATGGTTATTTTTTTTTCCTGTGATGTTTTGTGCATAAATATGTGATTCTCCAGAATTTCTTTTAGTCTATGCCTGATGAAGAGGCCTGAGTAGTCTCAAAAGCTTGCAATTTGTACCATCTTTTCAGTTAGCCATTAAAAGGTATCAACCACTGAGGACCCTCAATTCTAAATATTTTTCTATCTACTGGCTAACACTGTACCAAGATATACAGTACAGACCAAAAGTTTGGACACACCTTCTCATGTAAAGATTTTTCTGTATTTTCAGGACGATGAAAATTGTAAATTCACACTGAAGTCATCAAAACTATGAATTGACACATATGGAATTATATACTTAACAAAAAAGTGTGAAACAACTGAAATTATGTCTTATATTCTAGGTTCTTCAAAGTAGCTACCTTTTGCTTTGATGACTGCTTTGCACACTTTTGGCATTCTCTTGATGAGCTTCAAGAGGTAGTCACTGGAAATGGTCTTCCAACAATCTTAAAGGGACTCTGACACCTCAATTTGGCAGGATAGTAAAATGAATTGTTACCGGTCAGATGGGCGACGCATCCTCGTAATTTCTCTACCCTGTCCGTCCCTTTTTTCCGCAATAGTTTAGTGCATAAGAGTAGGCGTGCGCCATAGTTGGCACGTGCGCCTGTAGTCTTCGGTGGCGCACGCGCAGTATGCTTTGCTCTACCGTGGGAAAGCATTACTGCACATACGTCCACGCACTATGTACCGGAAGTATTTCGCTGTGTTCTGGGACATAGTACAGGGGTGCATGCGTAGTAATGTTTTTGGTTTTGCCCGCAGTAGGGCAAAGCATACTGCGCGCGCACCACCAAAGACTGCAAGCACATGCGCCAACTATGGTGCACGCATACTCTTATGCACCAAACTATTGCGGAAAAGAGGGACGGACGGGTGTAGAAATTATGAGGATACGCCGCCCATCTGACCGGTAACAGCTCATTTTAATATCCTGCCAAATTGAGGTGACAGAGTCCCAGAGAATGCAGTCCAGCTCACCCCAAACCATCTCGATTGGGTTCAGGTCTGGTGACTCTGGCGTAGCACCCCATCAATCTCCTTCTTGGTCAAATAATCCTTACACAGCCTAGAGGTTTGTTTGGGGTCATTGTCCTGTTGAAAAATAAATGGTGGTCCAACTAAACGCAAACCGGATGGAATAGCATGCCGCTGCAAGATGCTGTGGTAGCCATGCTGGTTCAGTATGCCTTCAATTTTGAATGAATCCCCAACAGTGTCACAAGCAAAGCACCCCCACACAATCACACCTCCTCCTCCATGCTTCACGGTGGGAACCAGGCATGTAGAGTTCAACCGTTCACCTTTTCTGCGTTGCACAAAGACACGGTGGTTGGAACCAGAGATCTCAAATTTGGACTCGTCAGACCAAAGCACATATTTCCACTGGTCTAATGTCCATTCCTTGTGTTCTTTAGCCCAAACAAGTCTCTTCTGCTTGTTGCCTGTCCTTAGCAGTGGTTTCCTAGCAGCTATGTTACCATGAAGGCCTGCTGCACAAAGTCTCCTCTTAACAGTTGTTGTAGAGATGTGTCTGCCGCTAGAACCCTGTGTGGCATTGACCTGGTCTCTAGTCTGAGCTGCTGTTAACCTGCGATTTTCTGAGGCTGGTGACTCGGATAAACTTATCCTCAGAAGCAGAGGTGACTCTTGGTCTTCCTTTCCGGGGGCGGTCCTCATGTGAGTCAGTTTCTTTGTCGCGCTTGATGGTTTTTGCCACTGCACTTGGGGACACTTTCAAAGTTTTCCCAATTTTTCTGACTGACTGACCTTCATTTCTTAAAGTAATGATGGCCACTAGTTTTTCTTTACTTATCTTCTTTTTTCTTGCCATAATACAAATTCTAACAGTCTATTCAGTAGGACTATCAGCTGTGTATCCACCAGACTTCTGCTCAACACAACTGATAGTCCCAACACCATTTATAAGGCAAGAAATCCCACTTATTAAACCTGACAGGGCACACCTGTGAAGTAAAAACCATTCCCGGTGACTACCTCTTGAAGCTCATCAAGAGAATGCCAAGAGTGTGCAAAGCAGTCATCAAAGCAAAAGGTGACTACTTTGAAGAACCTAGAATATAAGACATATAAGACATATTTTCAGTTGTTTCGCACTTTTTTGTTAAGTATATAAATCCACGTGTTAATTCATAGTTTTGATGCCTTCAGTGTGAATTTACAATTTTCATAGTCAAGAAAATGCAGAAAAATCTTTAAATGAGGTGTGTCCAAACTTTTGGTCTGTACTCTATATATTTGCTGTATAGGTGCAAAACACTTTGCAACGGAGATGTCAAGTAAAAAAAAAAAATTCCGCTCTGTTGCGCTAATTACATTGTGTTCAGTTCAAAATGACAAATTTGGTGAAAGGTCCTCTTTAATTGAACCGATTTGGTTTGTGAGATAGCCCCTTCAATGCTGTTGTTTTGTTAACACACTTTCATTAATTCTTTTTCCTAAGTGCCTTACAGCATGGGAGTCCATTATACCACTGCTGCAAGACAAACCAGACCCCAAATGAAGAAGCCGATAGAGACCGAGGACAGTCTTGCACTAAGCTTGAACCTACTAAATCTCACATTGGTCAAATCTTGGTGATTTGTGACTAACGAGCTAAAGACGTTGACTTAAACTTATGTTACAATGCAAAACACCCACTTTTATTCTCCCTCATTTTCATGCCCTCCCCTTCTTTCTACGACTACACTGTACATAGAGATCTTTCATGGAATATTTCAACAGCGGTTTTGACTGAGCCGAGAAGAGACATGAACCAGCTTCTGAAAAGTGTTTCCACCACTCCTGAAGGAGCTTTCCATTTTCTAAACACGAAGTGAAAACAAAGTCAACATTTGTGAATTCGCTATGTGCAAATGAATGTCACCATGAGGGGATATTCTCAAATGGCAAATTTATTGCTGAAATTTCTACTTGTGAATATCTGTTCCATTAATCTGAATATGATTGATTTGTGGCAATCACATGGATTTCTGTAGGAGCCCTATTCAGGTAAATAGGACAGTGGCAACAATTTCATACAAATCTTGCCACTTGTGAATTCACCCCAACATGGCTTCCCACTTTTTCCAATGTTTTTTCCAAATAATTAAATGGTTTCTAAATTTTTTTTTTGTTTTGTTTTTGTTGTTTTTTTTTTACATGCCTTCAACTGTTAGTACTAAAGATTTGTGTACAGTCCATTTTTTCTTTTCTCTTTCTCATAGGAAGATCCTAATGTTCGCATGAGCTGTATTGGTGGCATGTAGTAGTTTTTCTTCAATGTTATTTTTATTTCCCCAGAGATCGAAGCTGTAAAACCTGCTAAGTGTTGTATCTCTGCACATGGAGCGAGGATACAGAGGGAAAATTTAAGTTTACACTGGGGCCTTAATTGAAGTACATCAAAGGGAACAACTGATTAGGACTTTTTGTTAATGTTTTTGAAGTCTGTGCAAAAAAGAAAAAAAATGTTTATGACTTTTTTTAAAAAATAAAATATATTTGAAAGCTTTTTTTGTATTAGTGTTTTATATAATTTGGTTACATATTATACAGCCAAATGTTAATAATAAATTTTAGAGATTTATTTTTTTGAGTGTCTCTGGGCGCACTGTTGTAAAACTGTTGATAAAATGAAAAAAACCAAACACATGTCCCTATATATTTATCAGTCTGTTAAACCAAAGTGTGCATTAGGCTACGTTCACATTAGCGTTACGCTAATGTGCGTCGCTGTTGCGTCGGCGACGCAGCGGCGACGCGCCCCTATGTTTAACATAGGGGACGCGTGCGTCTTTTTGCACGCGTTTTCCGACACGTGCGTCGTTTTAGACGCTAGCGTCGGACGCAAGAAAACGCTACAAGTTGGATTTTTCTTGCGTCCGATTTCGGCAAAAAACGACGCACGCGTCGCAAAACGCGCGCGTTTTTCCGTGCGTCGCCGCTGCGTCGCCGACGCAACGGCGACGCGACGCTAATGTGAACGTAGACTTAGTTACTCTAACATTTAGGCTAGTGCTAGACAGCAATTATGGGCGCTATACTGGTCATGCGATCGAAGCTCGACAGGTGTTGCTGCTAATTGCAGTGCAATACAAGTAAATTTATGGTCACATTGCGACCATGAAGGGCACTGGCACCATGACAAGCGAGTTGCAAGAAGTCAAAACGCATCTGATATTTTTTTTTTTCCGACTGTCTTGTCCCTGTAACCTCAAGATTGCAATGTGACGACATTCACTTGTAGCAGCAACAACTAGCAAACTTTATTTGCTGCATTTTGGGGACTTTTTCCTGTTTGGGCAAGCGAGCGCTGCCTGAACTCCGCCAATGTATTTGCGCATGTGTGCTTACACTGCTCTAGTCTGGTCATGCACGTATAATATTTTCACTGTGGACTCACACTGTGAGGGTGGGCTCTACCTTCTCCCTGGCCCCTCTTTATGTCCACCATTAACTAAGCTGATGCACCCACAAATATAGTGAGAGGAGCCTTAGGCTGTGTACACGCGATGCGGATTTAATGTGGATCCGCAGCTTTTTTTTTTCTGCGCAGAAACGCTGCAGTTCCGCAAAGTGATTTACAGTACAATGTAAATCAATAGTAGCATGTCACTTCTTTTGTGCGGAACTGCAGCGTTTCTGAACCCTTCCATTATAGAAATCCGCAGGGGTAAAAAACGCAGAAAATCCGCAACAAAAAATTGACACGACAGTGACAAAGGGGGGAAAAAACACTAGGTGGGGGGGTACATTTCAATTAAGTTTCCTTAATCGTTCATCTATTCCTATACTTATCACCTTTTAAAGTTTATGAGAGTGAAAACAGGTAATGAAAAGCCTCTATAAATTTCCTGCGAAGGGAGAGATTGGTTACAGAAATTATAAAGCAAACTGATCAATGGGGACGGCTGTCCATGTCTTTTTCTTATATGGGAAGTAGTTTTATGGTGGTAGCGTGAGAGCTTGAGTTAGGCAGACGTTATGGTCCAGGTCCAGCCAGGGAGACCATATTTGAAAGAATGCATTCCAATTATCAGTCCTAGTTGCTTGAATACGCTCGTGTAGCATAATCGCATTCATTCTATCTCTGACTAAGGATTTAGAAAGTGACGTGGTCCTCCACTTAGATGCTATATGTATTTTAGTTGCCATGCATAGTAAACTCATCAGTCTATGAGAGTTCTTAGAAAATCCAGGGTGCTTAGATTCTAATAGAAAAACCGATGGGTCAAGTTGGATTACTTTATTAAACATTTTTTCAGCTATAAGTTTTATTTCTTGCCAAAGAGCGGAGACTACTGTGCAGCTCCACCATATATGTTCCATGTCTCCTGGAGTACTACATCCTCTAAAGCATATACTAGGTACATGGGGGTAGATGACATGAAGTTTTGTATGGACCAGATAGGTTCTATGAAGAACTTTACTAGATGATTCCACCAGAAAGACCTGATGGCTGCCCCTAGATAAATTATGACAACATCTACGCCACTCCTCTAGCGACATATCAATTCCCAGGTCTTCCTCCCACTGCTTCATAAACTTTAGTTTATCCTCATCTTGTATAGCATTAATTATAGAATATAATAAAGAAATTGTCCCTCTACCCAAGGGATCAACACATTTTTGTTCAAAGCCTGATATAGAGAAGGGAGTTCTGTTCGGTAGATTTTGTTTTGCAAAATTAAAAATTTGATTCATACGGAGGGCTTCTCCAAATGGTGGGTTATGTTTCCGGGTGAATTCTTGCATGGTTAATAATATGTTGAATGGGGTGCATAGATGTTTTAACGTAAATATGCCATTTGGTATCCACCAAAAGTAAGGGCGAGGATCTAGACCTGGTAAAAACATTGGACTGTTGAATAGATATTGTAATGGGGTAAATTTAGACTGAAGTCCATGCTTAAATCTTTCTTTCCTCCAGAGAATTAATGTGAGCGGCGAAAGGAGCTCTAATAGAAAAGTCTCGCGGGAGCTTCTCTGTGGTCCATAGTAGGCCTGGTAATGAGTAGGGTTTTAATAGGTGTGATTCTAGGTAAACCCATCTAGGTTTGTTATTAGTAGAACAAACTTTAGTTACCGTATATACTCGAGTATAAGCCGAGATTTTCAGCCCAAAATTTTGGGCTGAAAGTGCCCCTCTCGGCTTATACTCGAGTCACGGTGGGCGGCAGGGGCGGCGGGTGAGGGGGAGAGGGCGCTGAGGCATACTCACCTAGTCCAAGCGATCCTGGCGCTCCCCCTGCCTGTCACACGGTCTTCGGTGCTGCAGTTCTTCTCCTCTTCAGCGGTCACGTGGGACCGCTCATTAGAGAAATGAATACGCGGCTCCACCTCCCATAGGGGTGGAGCCGCATATTCATTTCTCTAATCAGCGGTGCCGGTGACCGCTGATAGAGGAAGAGGCTGCGGCACCGAAGACCGTGTGACAGGCAGGGGGAGCGCCAGGATCGCCGGGACTAGGTGAGTATGTAATATTCACCTGTCCCCGTTCCACACGCCGGGCACCGCTCCATCTTCCCGGCGTCTCTCCGCTCTGACTGTGAAGGTCAGAGGGCGCAATGACGCATATAGTGTGCGCGGCGCCCTCTGCCTGATCAGTCAGTGCAGAGAGACGCCGGGACCGGACGCTGGGAGCTGCAAGCAAGAGAGGTGAGTATGGCGTTTTTTTTTATTGCAGCAGCAGCAATGGCACAGCTTTCTATGGCACAGCTATGGGGCAATACTGAATGGCGCGGAGCACTATATGGCACAGCTATGGGGCAATACTGAACGGCGCAGAGCACTATATGGCAGCTATGGGGCAATAATGAATGGCGCAGAGCACTATATGGCAGCTATGGGGCAATACTGAACGGCGCAGAGCACTATATGGCAGCTATAGGGCAATAATGAACGGTGCAGAGCACAATATGGCAGCTATAGGGCAATACTGAACGGCGCAGAGCACTATATGGCAGCTATGAGGCAATACTGAACGGCGCAGAGCACTATATGGCAGCTATGGGGCAATACTGAACGGTGCAGAGCACTATATGGCACAGCTATGGGGCAATAGTGAACGGTGCAGAGCACTATATGGCACAGCTTCATATGGCACATCTATGGGGCAATAATGAACGGTGCAGAGCACTATATGGCACAGCTTTATATGGCACATCTATGGGGCAATAATGAACGGTGCAGAGCACTATATGGCACAGCTTTATATGGCACATCTATGGGGCAATAATGAACAGTATGGAGCATTATATGTGGCACAGCTTTATATGGAGCATCTTATGGGGCAATAATGAACGGTATGGAGCATCTATTTTTATTTTTGAAATTCACCGGTAGCTGCTGCATTTCCTACCCTAGGCTTATACTCGAGTCAATAAGTTTTCCCAGTTTTTTGTGGCAAAATTAGGGGGGGTCGGCTTATACTCGGGTCGGCTTATACTCGAGTATATACGGTAATTGAGCAATTTGGGCCGATTTAAAATAGGCTATAAAATTAGGCAAGGATAATCCTCTTAGCAGATGACCTTCTTCTGACCGTTACCAGTCTGCACACTACTCTCCCCAGTCTGTTCTCGTTACTCCACGATTTTGAATTAATATCAGGCATTAAAATAAATGTTGAAAAGTCAGAAGCTTTATTTATAAATACTCGCGAAGAGGTACAATTAAGCCTGACCCCTCAGTTTGGGTTCACAAAAAAAGAGCACTTTTTGACTTATTTAGGGATAAATCTCACGACCAATAAATCAACACTATATAAGTGGAACTATATCCCATTGATTCAGAATCTTCGGAAAGACGTGACCAGATGGTCTTCAATGGCATTGTCTTGGTTGGGGAGATTAAACGCCATAAAGATGGTAGCCCTCCCACGATTCTTATACTTATTTTGTTCCCTTCCTATCACAATACCCTCCAAGGTTTTTCGGGATATACATATCATAATCTCCAAGTTTATATGGCAGGGGAAGAAACCGAGAATCAAGCAGAAAACAATGTTTGTACATAGAAAAATGGGAGCCTAACTTTATACTGGTTTCCAAGGTCCACTGGACCTAATATATTAGGATTATTCCTTATAGCTTTAGCCAAGGGTTCCATAGCTAAGGCAAATAATGCTGGTGATAAAAGGCATCCCTGCCTAGTTCCTCTCTGTATGGTTGTTGGGAGAGGTTGTGTTGAGGGGAGTTTAAGGTATGCGGTCGGATTGTCATATAGTAAATGAAGACCTGAAAGTAGCTTGTGGGGGAGGCCGGATTTGGATAAGACTTCAAAGAGGTATGACCAGGGTACTGTGTCAAAGGCTTTTTTGATATCTAGTGCTAATAGTATGGTCGATCTTTGTGAATTATGTGCTGAGTGAATAATGTTTAGATTTCTTCTTATGTTGTCTGGCCCTTGCCTCTTAGGAATGAAAGCTACTTGATCTCTATGTATTAATGAGGGGAGTATCTTATTAATTCTGTCGGTAATAATTGATGTAAATATTTTAAGGTCAACATTTAGTAGTGAAATAGGCCTATAATTTTTGGTCAATAGATTATCTTTTTTTGGCTTGGGGATCACTGTCACGTGTGCAGTATAGAATTCGGGGGGCATCTGGGATCCATTTAAAAGGGTATTGCAGAAGTTTTTTATGTGGGGCGTGAGTAGTTCATTAAATTTTTTTATAATAAAGAGCTGTGAGGCCATCAGGTCCGGGTGCCTTACCAGTTTCAAATTTTTGATTATTGACTTTATTTCCTCCTCAGTTATTTCTGCTTGAAGTTGTTGGGATGTGGGTTCGTTGATCTTCGGAAGCAGTAAAAAGGATTGTAGAAGATGTGGAGGGGGAGATTGTGGAGAGGAATAAAGTTTTTGATAATAGTCATGGAATTCCTTATAAATAATTTCGGGATGTGCCGAGACGTGACCTTTTTTTATCTTTAATTGATGGAATAGTGTTTAATAGTTCCTTCATCCTTAATTGTCGCGCCAGCATTCTACTTGGTTTATTTGCCTGCCTATAAAAAGTGGCTCTGGTCCAGGCCAAGGCCCTCTCTGTTCTGTTGGTAAGGGTGGCATTTAATTGCAATTTGGTATCATGTATTTGTTTAATTAAGTAACGGGAGGTAGATAATTGGTTTGCTTGTTCGAGTTTCACCTGCTTATTTTCTAGTTTAGTTTGGAGTCCTGATCTATTCTTCTTTTTGTTCGCTGCTAATTTAATAAAAGTACCAGTAATGTATTTTTTATGGGCTAATCACACGTTTCCAGGGGTCGAATCTTCAGTAACATTAGATTGGAAATAGAACCTCAACTCCTCCTTAATTTGAGCAGAGACCATGGGGTCTACAATTAGGGATTCATTTAATCGCCAACGGAACAGGCGAGATGTCGTTATATTGAATTTAAACACAGAAAGAACTGCGTCATGGTCGGACCATGAAGATGGGATCTGACGTGAAAATAAAACAGGTGGAAGCGAAATTGCTGTGGTTATATGTAGGTCAATTCTTGAGTATGATTTGTGTACGGAGGAAAAGCATGTGTAGCCTCTCGCCGACTCATTAGTCTCCCTCCACATGTCCACCAATCTGTTCTTTCCCATCAAGCAAAGGATTTGTTTTCTATCTGCCTTGGTAATATCTGACCACTTTAAGGCACTGCTGTCTAAGTTTGGATTTAGGGTGAAGTTAGTCTCCACACTATATCAAATGTTGGTATGGGATTGAAGATATTTTAGACAAAATTAATTTAAAAACCAAAGTTTGAGTATTAGCGGGTAAGTAGCTATTCACTATGCAAATATTTTGGCCTTGTAAGGTGCCTTGTATAATTATAAACCTGCCCCCAGGATCCGAGTATGTGTTGTTTATCCGGAGAGGGAAACTATTTTTAAGAAATATGGCTACACCTCTAGTATTACGTTCCCAAGATGCTAAAAAGAAACGCGTGAAATGGGAATCAAAATATTTAGGGCTTGAGGACCTAGAGAAGTGATTTTCTTGTAAACATATAACGTCAGGTTTTTGTTTATGGTAGTCTATAAAAGCCTTTCTGCATTTCAAGGGAGAGTTAAACCCTCGCACATTGTGGGAAAGGACTCTACACATGGTAGTATGACCGATTACTGCTGAACGACAGATGATCTTGGGGTTCTAACTCTATTTCTTCCACAAAATACCAGGGAAGGCATGAATGATAGCTATAGGTATAAACATTTCTGTAGGGATACAGTAGGGAAGCGACATAACAGGGGGAGACAATGACATAGAACAAACAATAGAAAATCAATTGGGTTAAGAACCCAAGTTGTATGGTGATTTGGGGCTCCATATTAACGGGAGTACCAAGTATCCCCAAGGTTGGGCAGCATACTATATGCTCGAGTGCCTTACCCCTATTTAAGAATGCCCTTATAAGGAAATAAATAAAAAAAAGGTGGGGGGAAAAGGGAGAAGGTGAGGTGAGGGGGGAAGGGAGGAATGAAGGGAGGGGAGAGGCGAAGGAGCGAGAAAAGGGGATAGGGAGAAGGGAGAATGGGGTGAGGGAGACAAGGGGGAGATAAGGGAGGGAGAGTAAGAGGAAAGGGAGGGGGTTGAGAAAAGGGCTTGGTGGGAAGAGAAGTATGGGGGAGAGAGGGATAAGTTGGGGAATATGGTATTATATAAATTGTGTTCAAGTAATCCGTGTGTTCTGGCTCCTGGTTTTAGGCGCCGACTTCCAATCTTTAGCTGGACGTGTCCTCCGCTGTGGCTGAAGTGGTACTGCTTACAGAACTGGAATCCCAGCGCGTTCAAGGGTTTTCTTGCCATCTTCCAGTGATCGGCTAACAAATAACTCATTGCCATATGAAAATGAGAGTGCAATGGGAAATCCCCATCTGTGCTTTACTTGTACTGCTTGAAGCGCAGCGGTGATTGGCTTGAGGGCCCTTCTACTAGTCAGTGTAGTTGGGGAGATATCTGCGTACAGGCGAACTGAACTTGGTAGACCTGGCAGGGAGGTTAGTTCTCTGGTGGTGGCTAGGATAAGGTCTCGTTTTGATTAGCGCTGCTGTGGGGATAACAGCAGCCTCAGTCGCTGTTAGTTAGTCAGGGCCAGCCTCGTTACTAAGTGATGTGGGAGAGACTGATGGGGAAGAAGTTACGGCGGCCATCTTGCCAGCTCCACCGCTCACGAGGAGGTTGGCTATTGTGTGGCTTACTGACTGACTTGCGCTTCCTTTCTTTGGCATGTCAGTCCGCACGGGTCCCGGAGGTAGGGGCGGTCCGTTCAGGGTGAGTATGCAGCAATTCCAGTGGTCTGTGGGATAATAACAGCAGGTCGGAGCTTAGCAGAGCATGTCTGAATCCGTCAAGGTCCGCGCATGCGCCCCCTTGTGGTTACTCTAACATCACTTGCATACCTGAAAAGAAACCATTGAGAAAGTGCTACCACGCTACGAAAACTAGACCTTTCATATACACTTAAAGGGGTTGTCCACAACTAGGATAACTGCTTCTTGATAAAAATGTTTGGCCCCATAAAATAATAAAGCCTATACTCCCTTTCCATGTCTGTGCCATTCCCGCATTGTTGTCACTCACTCTCCCATAGCTCCTGATCAGGAACCCAATCAGCACTGGTGTCACTGCCCCCACCTTCGGACAAGTCTAACATGAAGAGGAAGTCCTGGCTGCAGCTGATCATGGACTCCCTCTTCTTCCTCAACTTGATAGGAGGCGGGGACATGACTCCAATGCTTATTGGTGCGCAGGCGCCGGAAAGGTAAGAGAGGCCCGGTGCCTGCGCACTGCAGTACTTTGCTCTGCCCTCAACAGGGCAGACAAAGTACGCCTGCGCCGGAGCCGTGGCTGAAGATCAGAAGAGGACGTCTTGGAATGAAGATGGAAGGCGCCGGAGTGGACCAGAGACACCCATCGGACCGGACCAGCAGCGGAACCGCCCCTGGGTGAGTATAATCTAACGTCTTTTTCTCCTCTTTCAGGTAACATCAGGGGCTTATCTACAGCATTACAGAATGCTGTAGATAAGCCCCTGATGCCGGTGGGCTTACCTCACCTGCGATTTTCGGGGTGACAGGTTCCCTTTAAATTATTAATACTACTGTAGTACACTTATAAACATTTTAAGGGAATCTGTCAAAGGATTCCTGCTGTCCAAACCATGGATACAGAGAGACAGGTTCCCTCATTCTAAACTTGTGCATGACTCTGAACTTACTTGAGGCATTTTAGAGAAATATATAGTTAAAAACATGGCTTATCTCGAAGATGTGTACCCACCAGTTTCAACGCACTCTTTCAGAAAAGACTGACTGGTCTATTCCTGTGTATGTGTGTATAAGGAGGAAGACTGTCATTCTAGCCAAGTGGGTGGGAGTAGGTGATGGAGACATACCTTTTGAGACCAGTCACCTTGTTCTTGGCCCTGTTTTTGATAAATGTAATGAAGGAGCCAGTCTCTTCCTCATGCTGTCTGGTTAGGACAGCTGGATTCATGCGACAGTTACCTTTTAAGAAGAACAAGCCGATTGCTTTTTACCAAATGCCTCATCCATATATCCTGTCTGAAGCCCAAGGCTAAGTTCACACTGGGTGTTATTGCTGCATTTTTTTTCCCGTAGCAAAACCTGAGTGCTTGGCACAAATCTGACTGCAGATTTGTGAATCTTCACATCATACACACTGTGCGCTGTGAGGATTCTCCAATTCCTGGAGGGGGCGATTATGTGATTGCAAGTATGTGATATGCATACTCCTGGCCACATTTCTACTAAACTGATTCCGGCCTCACTTAGTACACCTGCATTGTGCAAGGCTGCGCCCATCTGGTTGGAATGTGGCAGGAATTTGCATATCGCATACTTGTGGTCACATGACCGCAGCTCTTTGCATCAGAGAATCCACACAGTGCAAAGTGAGATCAATGTGAGGATTCAGAAGTCTGCAGTCACATAGTTACTGATTGCAGACTTGTAGTTTTTGACTGGACAACCCATTTAATAGGGCACCTATAGCAGCCTACGGGCCTTGATGTACCAATGAAATCCAAGACATATGGTGGCATGATGAGGTTATTTACTGCCTTTTTGAGAGCTGCTAAAACCCTCATTAATATTTGCAATTCATTTTGAAGTATTGAATTGCGTTGTGTGTCATATTTCAGTCAGTCCTGTTCTCTATTGGCTCTACATAACATGCTGTATTACCTCCCAGAGGCACTGGGGGCACCTCCTTGGAAAATTAGTTACATTGTTTTATATTTGATCGTATGAATCATATTTTATAAAATATGCAATACCTTCAGAAAGTCATTTCACAATATTACCTCCATACTGTTCTGTATTCTGCACCCTTCTCCATTCCAACACAATACAGTACTATGCTTTGCTTATATTGCGCGATATTATTCCGCAGCGCTTTGCACACATTATCATCGCTGTCCCGATGGGGCTCACAATCTAAATTCCCTTATCTGTATGTCTTTGGAATGTGGGAGGAAACCGGAGAACCCGGAGGAAACCCACGCAGAGACGGGGAGAACATACAAACTCCTTGCAGATGTTGTCCTTGGTGGGATCTGAACTCGGGACCCCCAGCGCTGAGCCATCATGCTGCCAATACAGCCGTCTTACAGTATAGTGGCATCACAGACAATGAGGTGTACGACCAAGAGACATTCTGTGATCGTTAGAAATTAAATTACTGTGCGTTTCTCATTGCTTGCATGGTGATGGCACACTTGGTGTGTGTTTTAATGACTAATTTATACTTGGGAACAGTCTGCCTGTAGTTGTGCATAGTGTTTACACTGCTGGTTCCAATGGCGATGAAAGATGTTTCCACATTGATCAGGAACCTCATTGTGGGTCTGTAACCACTACATTGTTCTGTTGTTCTCTTCTGGACCAATTATAGCAGGCTGCAATACTGGGGGAAAAAAAAAACTATTATCAATTAAAGAAAAATTCTATAACAATCCTATATTTAAAAACTAAAAATCTCTGCTTTTTTAACGTTATTTTATCATAAAGTGATTAAAATGCGATCATTGGAGCAGCTCATTAGATACTTCTTTCCCATTCTTGTGATTCTTTGATGATGGTAGTATTTTTCCTACCACTTTTTTCAGGTTTTGTTTGCCAGTTTAAAGTATTGGAAATCTTTTAACTGCGCAGCCAATTATTTTCTTTATACGTTTTTCTTTTCAATCAACTTCTCGATCAAAGTTCTTCCTCCTTTAATACAATGTCTGAAATGACCCATTTTACTCAGAGCAAGTGCTAAAACCAGCAGGTACAACATTTGCTTGGTTCCTTCTTTAAATAAGAGCCATAATTGACACCTGTTTCTTCACAGAATGAATGACCTCACTTGAACTACACACTGCTATTAATTCGAACAGCCCTTCTCACTAAATGAGTCAATAACACCCAATTGGTAGCGTGCATGTCCTGACTGTTGGTTGCTCATTACTCGACTACACCTAGTAATGATTTTTTTCCCATGTTGTATGATCTTTTCTGCCTAAAACAGTAACTAAGCACATTAGTGATGTTAGACTGCTATTATTTGGCACATAATTGTATGCCTGTTTCTACACTTTAAGCAAATATTACCTGTACATATTTAAACATGTTTTAATAAACAGATGTGTATACAGTTAACGGCTATATACAGAATTATATGTTATGTACATACCCAATGGGAATAATGCTGATGAATACCAATGCACCAAACACAATAAAGCAGAATCCACTGTACCAATCTAACGTGGCTTGATAGAGCTTGTTGAATCCTGCAGAAGAACTCACTGCCACAATTTCTATCGCCAGCTGTAGTGCAACAAACACTTTGCCTTAAAAAAAAAAGTATTGAGATATTAGGTGTACAGGAATCCATGATAACAATTTTAAAGAAAATGTATCCAACTACAGCCGTCCACTGTGAAAAACGTCACCCTCCTACTCTGCCGTGACTAAAGCATAGCATGAGAAGGAGGTTAGTTTAGATATCTAAATGATGTCAGCCAGCCCAATTCATATGTAATACTAATGTGGTGTTGAAACTACAGAACCAGGACTGGAGTGAATATCTGAAGGCCAGGGGATGTGATAATTATAAGTAATTTGTATTACTTCTTTTTGGAAACACATTTAATGTATAATTTTATTTAACTCAACACTCCCTTTAATGACCTTTACACAGACACCTAAGACTAGACAAGAGTAATTAGTATTTGTGAAATAACACATTGCCTATGTCTACTAACAGCTTTCTAGATTAAAGCCTAACTTCTATACTTTGTCAATGATCACAGCCAGTGCGGGATTATATCTCAACACACCCACTGTTATCTGTGGAGTGAACAGTTCTCTGCTGCCCCATCATCCATACAATTATGCGATTGACTGACCATTAACGGAGGAGGCCGTTTTCACTAATAGGCTAGTTATCTTGAAAGTAACAGCATATGGTATATACACCTCCGATTCCAATACATGGGGTGTGAACTCCACTATAACACCAGGCTTTTTCACTGCCACCACCAGTCTTTTTTTTTTTTTTTTTTTTTAACAGGCAGACTGGAGGCCTGGTTTAGGTAGTGCATTGCTTTGGGGTGCGGATTACAGAACAAAAGGAATAGAACTATTACATTTTATATTTAATCCTAAACAATAGGCAGTTTTTATTAAAAAAAAATATATACAAAAGATTCTACAAAGGGGAGAAAACAATAGAGTATACAATTACATAAAATAAAACATGATTAACAAAATGACTTACTACAACTGAATCACAGAGATGATTCAGTTTAGTAAAGGAAAGCACTTTGTTTGGAGACAATAAGTGAGCTGGATTGTATTCATGCATACACCGATGTGTATCCCTCTACAGAAACACATCATAATTTGTCTGGGCATTTTATCAGCACCTGAGTTGCACCCCTCTCGTGCTGACTTCACGTGGGCTGGATTGTGGGATATCCTCAGGATTTTATGAAATTCCCAACTTATGCGATATCTTCATTCCTTCTGATCGCAGAAGTTTGAGATAGCTGCCATATTTTTTTTAGCAGGATTTTATTGTTATTTTATTGTTACCCGAGACCAAACATGACATAGCTGTTGTCAGCGATCTGCCCACTATTGATTTGTGGCTTATAGGTAGGGGTTACAGTTATGAAAAAAAATGCATCTTCTTCCCTAAATAGCCCTGAAGCTGAAAAGGTATGTCCCATCACTATTGGATCTATACAAACACCAATATTCATAATTTTATTTTGTAGAACCCAAGTCTGGGAGGGAAATAATAGCTTCTTTCCCTTCTCTTTGTATAAACAAATACACCCGTGTTAGCCAACCCTCTGAAAAGACCTTTCCTGCCTTATTTACCTGTCCAATCTATATACCTTTGCTTATGCACAATAAACATCCTCGTTGGCACTTTCACTTCAAAAAGGAGCTGCCTGCATGTTAATTAAAATTATCACTATCTGGCTATACCTAATTACCTGCTTCTTTATGCCTATTGTACCAGTCTAATTCTAGGACACTCAGACTGTCCGCTATTTTTGCTATTGCAATTCCATGGGAGAGGAGGAGAAGGGAAGTTCAGAGATTTTAATATTTTTTTGATGACCCCTCCCCCTTTTTCAGGTAGCGTGGATGCCGATTTACAGATTGCTGACTGGCCAACCTTATGTCCCACTCTTCCTAGATCCCACAATAACTTCTCCTTCTGGAATTTGGAGAGGAGCTTCTCTGGTTGCTCTGCGCCAACAGATGGGACTGAGACTCCTGGCTAGAGGTAGCCAGAAGTGACGCTAAGGCCCCAATCTCACAGGAACCCTCCGGGATCTGTTTTGGGTCAGTTGCTGGCCCTGTTATCCCGCTAGATGATAAGGGTCCAGAAGGCAGTGCGTTACCTGCATTTTGGGATCTTGAGACATGGGTCACAGCAGCTAGGTAGGGTGTTTCCCTGGGAGTGAACAGCCTTTTTCCCATTTGTCGGACAGGCTCTGGACCCACCACCACGATAGACTGGGGATACTACATTCCTGCCACTCTGACAGGCTGTGAGACACACCTCACCACCACCCTGACCTACTTGTAATCCTGCTTTCCAATCACCCTGAACAGTTGTGGGATACACCTTCCCACCATCCTGTCAGACCTGGGGTACAATTTTACCACCCCCTGACAGGCTATGGGCACCTCTTTCCCATTGTTCTGACAGATGGTGAGATACACCTTTCCCTCACACTGACCAGTTGTGGGACATACTTTCCCACCCCCTGGACAGGCTGGGAATAAGACGTCACCTGCCCGCCTTGTTACCTTAGTAGCTGTGTTAACAATGGGACAGCTACCATTGGCCATGTCACTGTCCGTTGTGACACTGGTCAGCTGCACGCAACCACATTCCATACGATTCACATGTTTCTCCCCATCCTTCCCTCTTACCTGAGGAGCCATGCTAATCATGGGGCAGATACCACTGGCCCTGTCACCATCCGTCGTGACACTGGTCAGCTGCATGGGACCACCTGCTTCATGATCCCCGTGCCTGTCCCCATCAACCTTAGCACTTATGCTGGATCCT